>NC_086450.1:415171559-415482392 GCF_028390025.1 Pseudophryne corroboree
ACATGCACACTTTAACCAACCCATCATTTCAGTGACAGGGTCTGCCACACGACTGTGACTGAAATGACGGGTTGGTTTGGACCCCCACCAAAAAAGAAGCAATTAATCTCTCCTTGCACAAACTGGCTCTACAGAGGCAAGATGTCCACCTCATCATCATCCTCCGATTCATCACCGTGTACATCCCCCTCCTCACAGATTATCAATTCGTCCCCACTGGAATCCACCATCACAGCTCCCTGTGTACTTTGTGGAGGCAATTGCTGCTGGTGAATGTCTCCATGGAGGAACTGATTATAATTCATTTTAATGAACATCATCTTCTCCACATTTTCTGGAAGTAACCTCGTACGCCGATTGCTGACAAGGTGAGCGGCGGCACTAAACACTCTTTCGGAGTACACACTTGTGGGAGGGCAACTTAGGTAGAATAAAGCCCGTTTGTGCAAGGGCCTCCAAATTGCCTCTTTTTCCTGCCAGTATACGTACGGACTGTCTGACGTGCCTACTTGGATGCGGTCACTCATATAATCCTCCACCATTCTTTCAATGGTGAGAGAATCATATGCAGTGACAGTAGACGACATGTCCGTAATCGTTGGCAGGTCCTTCAGTCCGGACCAGATGTCAGCATCAGCAGTCGCTCCAGACTGCCCTGCATCACCGCCAGCGGGTGGGCTCGGAATTCTGAGCCTTTTCCTCGCACCCCCAGTTGCGGGAGAATGTGAAGGAGGAGATGTTGACAGGTCGCGTTCCGCTTGACTTGACAATTTTCTCACCAGCAGTTCTTTGAACCCCTGCAGACTTGTGTCTGCCGGAAAGAGAGATGCAACGTAGGTTTTAAATCTAGGATCGAGCACGGTGGCCAAAATGTAGTGCTCTGATTTCAACAGATTGACCACCCGTGAATCCTTGTTAAGCGAATTAAGGGCTCCATCCACAAGTCCCACATGCCTAGCGGAATCGCTCAGTGTTAGCTCCTCCTTCAATGTCTCCAGCTTCTTCTACAAAAGCCTGATGAGGGGAATGACCTGACTCAGGCTGGCAGTGTCTGAACTGACTTCACGTGTGGCAAGTTCAAAAGGTTGCAGAACCTTGCACAACGTTGAAATCATTCTCCACTGCGCTTGAGACAGGTGCATTCCACCTCCTATATCGTGGTCAGTTGTATAGGCTTGAATGGCCTTTTGCTGCTCCTCCAACCTCTGAAGCATATAGAGGGTTGAATTCCACCTCGTTACCACTTCTTGCTTCAGATGATGGCAGGGCAGGTTCAGGCGTTTTTGGTGTTGCTCCAGTCTTCTGTACGTGGTGCCTGTACGCCGAAAGTGTCCCGCAATTCTTCTGGCCACCGACAGCATCTCTTGCACGCCCCTGTCGTTTTTTAAATAATTCTGCACCACCAAATTCAAGGTATGTGCAAAACATGGGACGTGCTGGAATTTGCCCAGATTTAATGCATACACAATATTGCTGGCGTTGTCCGATGCCACAAATCCACAGGAGAGTCCAATTGGGGTAAGCCATTCTGCGATGATCTTCCTCAGTTGCCGTAAGAGGTTGTCAGCTGTGTGCGTATTCTGGAAAGCGGTGATACAAAGCGTAGCCTGCCTAGGAAAGAGTTGGCGTTTGCGAGATGCTGCTACTGGTGCCGCCGCTGCTGTTCTTGCGGCGGGAGTCAATACATCTACCCAGTGGGCTGTCACAGTCATATAGTCCTGAGTCTGCCCTGCTCCACTTGTCCACATGTCCGTGGTTAAGTGGACATTGGGTACAACTGCATTTTTTAGGACACTGGTGAGTCTTTTTTTGAGGTCTGTGTACATTTTTGGTATCGCCTGCCTAGAGAAATGGAACCTAGATGGTATTTGGTACTGGGGACACAGTACCTCAAACAAGTCTATAGTTGGCTCTGCAGTAATGATGGATACCGGAACCACGTTTCTCACCGCCCAGGATGCCAAGGCCTCAGTTATCCGCTTTGCAGCAGGATGACTGCTGTGATATTTCATCTTCCTCGCAAAGGACTGTTGGACAATCAATTGCTTGGTGGAAGTAGTAAAAGTGGTCTTACGACTTCCCCTCTGGGATGACCATCGACTCCCAGTAGCAACAACAGCAGCGCCAGCAGCAGTAGGCGTTACACTCAAGGATGCATCGGAGGAATCCCAGGCAGGAGAGGACTCGTCAGAATTGCCAGTGACATGGCCTGCAGGACTATTGGCATTCCTGGGGAAGGAGGAAATTGACACTGAGGGAGTTGGTGGGGTGGTTTGCGTGAGATTGGTTACAAGAGGAAGGGATTTACTGGTCAGTGGACTGCTTCCGCTGTCGCCCAAAGTTTTTGAACTTGTCACTGACTTATGATGAATGCGCTGCAGGTGACGTATAAGGGAGGATGTTCCGAGGTGGTTAACGTCCTTACCCCTACTTATTACAGCTTGACAAAGGCAACACACGGCTTGACACCTGTTGTCCGCATTTCTGTTGAAATACTTCCACACCGAAGAGCTGATTTTTTTTGTATTTTCACCAGGCATGTCAATGGCCATATTCCTCCCACGGACAACAGGTGTCTCCCCGGGTGCCTGACTTAAACAAACCACCTCACCATCAGAATCCTCCTTGTCAATTTCCTCCCCAGCGCCAGCAACACCCATATCCTCCTCATCCTGGTGTACTTCAACACTGACATCTTCAATCTGACTATCAGGAACTGGACTGCGAGTGCTCCTTCCAGCACTTGCAGGGGGCGTGCAAATGGTGGAAGGCGCATGCTCTTCACGTCCAGTGTTGGGAAGGTCAGGCATCGCAACCGACACAATTGGACTCTCCTTGTGGATTTGTGATTTCGAAGAACGCACAGTTCTTTGCTGTGCTTTTGCCAGCTTAAGTCTTTTCATTTTTCTAGCGAGAGGCTGAGTGCTTCCATCCTCATGTGAAGCTGAACCACTAGCCATGAACATAGGCCAGGGCCTCAGCCGTTCCTTGCCACTCCGTGTGGTAAATGGCATATTGGCAAGTTTACGCTTCTCCTCCGACGATTTTATTTTAGATTTTTGAGTCCTTTTTTTACTGATATTTTGTGTTTTGGATTTTACATGCTCTGTACTATGACATTGGGCATCGGCCTTGGCAGACGACGTTGATGGAATTTCATCGTCTCGGCCATGACTAGTGGCAGCAGCTTCAGCACGAGGTGGAAGTGGATCTTGATCTTTCCCTATTTTTGGAACCTCAACATTTTTGTTCTCCATATTTTAATAGGCACAACTAAAAGGCACCTCAGGTAAACAATGGAGATGGATGGATACTAGTATACTTATGGATGACGAGTGACTGACGACACAGAGGTAGCTACAGCCGTGGACTACCGTACTGCGTCTGCTAGTATAGAGATGATAATGATATAAAAAATATATATATATCACTACTGCAGGTATATATAATATAATGACGGACCTGCTGGACACTGTCAGCAGACTCCTAAACTACTAGTATGAAGAAGATAGAAAAAAAAACCCACCACAGGTAGGTATACAATTATGGACGAGCACTGACGACACAGAGGTAGCTACAGCCGTGGACTACCGTACTGCGTCTGCTAGTATAGAGATGATAATGATATAAAAAATATATATATATATCACTACTGCAGGTATATATAATATAATGACGGACCTGCTGGACACTGTCAGCAGACTCCTAAACTACTAGTATGAAGAAGATAGAAAAAAAACCCACCACAGGTAGGTATACAATTATGGATGAACACTGACGACACAGAGGTAGCTACAGCCGTGGACTACCGTACTGCGTCTGCTAGTATAGAGATGATAATGATATAAAAAAATATATATATCACTACTTCAGGTATATATAATATAATGACGGACCTGCTGGACACTGTCAGCAGACTCCTAAACTACTAGTATGAAGAAGATAGAAAAAAAAAACCACCACAGGTAGGTATACAATTATGGACGAGCACTGACGACACAGAGGTAGCTACAGCCGTGGACTACCGTACTGCGTCTGCTAGTATAGAGATGATAATGATATAAAAAATATATATATATCACTACTGCAGGTATATATAATATAATGACGGACCTGCTGGACACTGTCAGCAGACTCCTAAACTACTAGTATGAAGAAGATAGAAAAAAAAACCCCACCACAGGTAGGTATACAATTATGGACGAGCACTGACGACACAGAGGTAGCTACAGCCGTGGACTACCGTACTGCGTCTGCTAGTATAGAGATGATAATGATATAAAAAATATATATATATATATATATATCACTACTGCAGGTATATATAATATAATGACGGACCTGCTGGACACTGTCAGCAGACTCCTAAACTACTAGTATGAAGAAGATAGAAAAAAAAACCCACCACAGGTAGGTATACAATTATGGACGAGCACTGACGACACAGAGGTAGCCACAGCCGTGGACTACCGTACTGCGTCTGCTAATATAGAGATGATAAAGATGATAGAGATGAACAAAAAAAATATAACACTACTGCAGGTAAATATTTATATAATATAATGAATGACGGACCTGCTGGACACTGTCAGCAGAATGCGTTTATAGAATAAAAAAAAAAACACCACAGGAGTGTTTAACTTTTTCAGGCAGACAATATACTGGTGGTCACTGGTCACTGGTCAGTCACACTGGCAGCAAAAGTGCGCACTGTACTCCTGCTATAACTGCACCCCAGTCTCCCCCACAATTCAGCTGTGTGAGCAGTGAGCACTCAGCACAGTCAGATATACATAGATGATATTATCATGCAGCACACTGAGGCTGAGCACAGATATGGTATGTGACTGTGTATCGTTTTTTTTCAGGCAGAGAACGGATTATATTAAATAATAAATAAAACTGGTGGTGGTCACTACTAGTAACTATCAGCAAAACTCTGCACTCTGAGTACTCCTAATGCTCCCCAAAATTACTAAGTTAGTAGTAAATCAACTCAAGTGTTTCTATCTATTCTAACGGAGAGGACGCCAGCCACGTCCTCTCCCTATCAATCTCAATGCACGTGCGAAAATGGCGGCGACGCGCGGCTCCTTATATAGAATCCGAGTCTCGCGATAGAATCCGAGCCTCGCGAGAATCCGACAGCGGGATGATGACGTTCGGGCGCGCTCGGGTTAACCGAGCAAGGCGGGAAGATCCGAGTCTGCCTTGGACCCGTGTAAAAAGGCTGAAGTTCGGGGGGGTTCGGATTCCGAGGAACCGAACCCGCTCATCTCTAATAATTACATTTCATTATTGTGGTGAAATTCTGTAAAGTGCAGAATAATGGGTTAAAAGATGTGGGACAGGTATATGGACGTGTTGTATCATATGTATGGGACAGGACTGCACGTGAGAGTTACAGGTGTTTTGAATACATTTATGCACCCTTAAAAATAACGGAGCATTTATATATGGAAATAGCATCCAGTTAAAACCAAAATATATTGCTTTTGGCCAGTAATAGATATTGACTTATAATGTTATCCAGTTTTTATTTGCATGTTTTTTAGGGTACAAGCTGATTTCCCAATTTTTTTTTCAATATTTAATGCATCTCTTAACAGAAAAAAAAATTGTGTGCATTTAAAAAAAAAAAGTGGATGCCGCAGGAATCGGGAGTGCGCATAGTTGCGTAAATTGGAAATTGGTTGCGATAGGCATGTTAAAACAAACCGTGAAATGGCAAATATTTGTATGACAATTAAATGCTGAGTATGTGAGACATTGGTAGATAGAGAAAAAGGAAATGTTAGCAATTTTGCTCCACAAGAGATAATTTGCTGCACCCACAAAGTGCAAAGGTCATATTAGAATAGCTAAATGTATAAGGATTTTGGGTGTACGCTTATGTGTTCATAATTATTCACAGGCCCAGATGCGCTGTAAAGTGGTCTGTGTGCCAATTACCACAGGACTCTGGAGAACTGTAGGAGTGTGACTTTACTACCTGCAAGTCATATGCCAGGGGAGGAAATGCATAAATGATACACTGAAGCAGAAAAGGAGTTAGGACAGGTAGTGGAGGCAGAGGTGTAGCTAGGCGCCATGGTACCTGGAGCAAGAGTATGTTTTGGCGCCCCCCATCCCCTGTACTGAATTGGGGGAATAGCCAACATGTGGTGGCATGTTACATTTAGAAAGAAACAATATTTAAAAATCCTAAATTGGTGACAGGGCCAGTTCTAGACCTTGTGGAGCTCAGGGTGAAAGTTTCCTTTCACCCATGTTTAAAATAGGGTCAGTGCTTGTCGAAGGCTTGAAACATCAATATAGGGTTATAGCTTCATTAGGAAGGTGTGTGGCCACAGTACAGTACGAATTCACATTACACCGCAAAGTATTGTCCGTTATTCATGTTATGCCACACAGTAGAGCCCCTTATACATATTATGCCACACAGTAGAGCCCCTTATACATATTATGCCACACAGTAGAGCCCCTTGTACATATTACACCATGGTAGAGCCACTATGGAAGTAGCTGTATTTAACTATTTACTTGTTTAATTCAAATAAATTAAAAACACGATATACTGTATGTGTCCCGACTGACCTGACATCACAACCCACCAATTCCTCAATGAAAATAAAGCCCTAAATGTGATCCCCCACAGACCTGAAACCCCCCAAACTCCCAATGAAAATAATGCACCAAAATTTCCCCCCTCCCCGACTTGATAATCCCCCAAAGCCTCAATGAAAATAATACCCTAGAACTGCCGTCCCAGACCTGATAATCCTGCTATGCTTCAATGAAAATAATGTCCCAGAATTGCCTGAGGGACTGCAGCATCAATGTAGAGAGAAGTGCTGAAGCATCCGGGGCAGAGAGAGGCAGAAAGCCTCTTTCTGAAACAGCTGGGGCAGAAAGAGTTGCTGCAGCAGCTGCTACAGAGAGAGGTGCTGCAGTAGCTGGGGCAGATAGAAGTGCTACAGCAACCGGGGCATAGAGAGGTTCTGCAGAAGCCGGGGCAGGGAGAGGTGCTGCAACACCTAGGGCAGGGAGAGCTACTGCAGACAGGAAAGAGAGAGGTGCTGCAGCAGCGGAGGAAGATAGTGGTGTTGCAGGACAGAAGTAACCCTGTTGCACAGTCTCCGAGTCTGAGTCAGTGTGTGCCACATCTACGTCTCCTCCTCCTGCTCTGCGTCTGTTAGTACAGTGGCGCACAGGAAGGAAGGAAGGTAGTGACTGGCAGAGTGCCCTTTAACTTTTTTACCACCCTTGCTACACCCGAGTGGAGGGCATGTATGGGCAGCACAGGTTAAAATTAGAGATGTGCACCGGAAATTTTTCGGGTTTTGTGTTTTAGTTTTGGATTCGGTTCCGGGGCCGTGTTTTGGGTTCAGACGCGTTTTGGCAAAACCTACCTGAACATTTTTTGTCAGATTTGGGTGTGTTTTGGATTCGGGTGTTTTTTTTCAAAAACCCCTCAAAAACAGCTTAAATCATAGAATTTGGGGGTAATTTTGATCCTATAGTATTATTAACCTCAGTAACCACAATTTCCACTCATTTCCAGTGTATTCTGAACACCTCACAATACTATTTTTAGTCCTAAAATTTGCACTGAGGTCGCTGGATGACTAAGCTAAGCGACCCAAGAGGGCGGCACAAACACCTGGCCCATCTAGGAGTGGCACTGCAGTGGCAGACAGGATGGCACTTAAAAAAATTGTCCCCAAACAGCATATGATGCAAAGAAAAGAGAAAAAGAGGTGCACTGTGGTTGCTGGATGGCTAAGCTAAGCGACACAAACACCTCAATATCACAGGAATTATTTGTTCTAATCAATGGTATTATTGGTCCAAATCACTGGAAGAAAATGACAAAATCACTGGAATTATTTGGCAAGATCACTGTAATTAATAATTATAAATCACTGATATTAATTGGTAAAATCTCGCTATCGCCTGCCTAGTGAAGTGGAATCTAGATGGGATTTTGTACCGGGGACACTAACTACATCAATTGTCTAAATCCCACTGCACTAATGGCGGAAAACGGGCACACGTCTAACAGCGCACTGATTATACTGAGCACTGATTTTGCTGAGCGCTGATTATACTGATCACTGATGATACTACGGAGAACAGACACTGAGCAGCGAGAACAGCACTGGACTATTGTACTGGGTGTAGTATGGTATGCCGGAGGCCAGGCTCCCGGCAACCAGCATACCGACGCCGAGAGCCCGACCGCCGGCATACCGACAGTGTGGCGAGCGCAAAGGAGCCCCTGCGGGCACGGTGGCGCGCCACGCTATTTTATTCTCCCTCCAGGGGGGTCGTGGACCCCCACGAGGGAGAATAGCTGTCGGTATGCCGGGTGTCGGGATCCCGGCGCCGGTATACTGTGCGCTGGGATCCCGACATTCGGCATACTGAAGACCACCCATTGTACTGTAGTATACTGGTCACCACAATGCAGCACTGACACTGAGCACAGATATTAAGCAGTGATCAGGATACTAGAAGTGACACAGAGCTGCAAGATACAGCAATGGCCTACTGTACTGTACTATAATTATATACTGGTGGTCCCCACAATGCAGCACACTGAGCACAGATATTACCAGGTATCTCTCACACATCGCTCAGTACAGATTACAGGATGTATAATCACCAGGTGTATAACACACATCGCACAGTACAGTATATAGGGTGTATAATCCCCAGGTGTATCTCACACATCGCTCAGTACAGTATATAGGGTGTATAATCCCCAGGTGTATCTCACACATCACACAGTACAGTATATAGGGTGTATAATCCCCAGGTGTATCTCACACATCACACAGTACAGTATATAGGGTGTATAATCACCAGGTGTATCACAAACGTTGCACAGTACAGTATACAGGGTGTATAATCCCCAGGTGTATCTCACACATCACAGTATATAGGGTGTATAATCCCAAGGTGTATCTCACACATCGCTCAGTACAGTATACAGGGTGTATAATCACCAGGTGTATCACAAACGTTGCACAGTACAGTATACAGGGTGTATAATCCCCTGGTGTATCTCACACATCGCTCAGTACAGATTACAGGATGTATAAAATCACCAGGTGTATAACACACGTCGCACAGTACAGTATACATACTGGTCACAACAATGCAGCAGATATTGAGCACTGAGCAGGATACTAGAAGTGACACAGAGCTGCAAGATACAGCAATGGCCTACTGTACTGTACTATATGTATACTGCTGGTCACCAAAATGCTGCACTGTCCTACTATATACTGCTCACAATAATGCAGCACAGAGATAGTATACTTGACACAGAGCTTCAAGATACAGCAATGGCCTACTGTACTGTACTATATGTATACTGCTGGTCACCAAAATGCTGCACTGTCCTACTATATACTGCTCACAATAATGCAGCACAGAGATAGTATACTTGACACAGAGCTGCAAGATACAGCAATGGCCTACTGTACTGTACTATATGTATACTGCTGGTCACCAAATGCTGCACTGTCCTACTATATTCTGTTCACAATAATGCAGCACAGAGATAGTATACTTGACACAGAGCTGCAAGATACAGCAATGGCCTACTGTACTGTACTATATGTATACTGCTGGTCACCAAAATGCTGCACTGTCCTACTATATACTGCTCACAATAATGCAGCACAGTGATAGTATACTTGACACAGAGCTGCAAGATACAGCAATGGCCCACTGTACTGTACTGTACTATATGTATACTGCTGGTCACCAAAATGATGCACTGTCCTACTATATACTGCTCACAATAATGCAGCACAGATATGGATAGTATACTTGACACAGAGCTGCAAGATACAGCAATGGCCTACTGTACTGTACTATATGTATACTGCTGGTCATCAAAATGCTGCACTGTCCTACGATATACTGCTCACAATAATGCAGCACAGAGATAGTATACTTGACACAGAGCTGCAAGATACAGCAATGGCCTACTGTACTGTACTACTATAATTATATACTGGTGGTCCCCAGTCCCCACAATGCAGCACACTGAGCACAGATATTTGCAGCACACTGAGCACAGATTACGGAGCTTTTCAACCACGTCATCTCCATTCAATCTCCAATGCATGAGTGAAAATGGCAGCGACGCGCGGCTCTTTATATAGAATACGAATCTCGCAAGAATCCAACAGCGGGATGATGGCGTTCGGGTGCGTTCGGGTTAACCGATCAAGGCGGGAAGATCCGAGGCTGCCTCGGTCCCGTGTAAAATAGGTGAAGTTCGGGGGGGTTCGGATCTCGGAGAACCGAACCCACTCATCTCTAGTTAAAATTCTACAGGTTGAAATTGGTCATGCTAGGCAACACAAAGTGCTTGGGGCAACATGGTAGGGTACATAATTTCAGTAATGTAGAAGTTTTAATGGTTTTGAAGTTCATAAGTAGATGGTGCTGAGACAGTCCAGGGGTGGATGGTAACTTTGCCTAGGTAGCAGGGGTAATAAAAGGCCTAGGTGGTGCAGAGGCCTAGCTGGTTCAGAGACTTAGGTGGTTAGGAGGTCCACTTGGAGAGCAGGTTCAGATGACAAAGAGACTCAAACGGTTCTGCAGCCCAAGCAGTGCCGACGCCTAAATGCAGCTGTGAAGATCCAAATGGAATCATGCACGCACTAGGTGCTTGAGAGGGGGCAGGCTCAGCAACATAAACCACTAAACCAAACCCCCAGCACCTAGCATTGGGACACAGACAACTACACACAAGTCCATGATCTCAGGGACTAGTGCTTGCAGCAGTTAAAATGGACCACACTGAACTCATTCCCAGGTGAAAATACATGGGGACTCCTTCAGTGATGGGAGTCCATGATGTCGAGAAGGAAGCCACACTGCACCATATTGCAGGACAGCAGAGGGAAGCCACCCCCAGGGCCACTGGGGGGATCTGATAGTTATCAGTAAGTGAGTCCCACCATGTAGACATAGCCGGAGCAGAATGACCTTCGGAGGAGGTAAGGATGGTCCATGGTACCGGTGGCACAGGAGGATCCCGGGATGTGTAGTACCCATGGTTAGGCATGATGTCCAGCGTGACTTGGGAAAATTCATCAGAAGAACCTGAGATAAACATGATAGCTACTGTATGTTTTTCAGTTAAACTAATTCAATGGCATTGCAATCATTCATGCATAAAACAGATTATCCCAGATCATTTAGAATTGGATATTGTTATGAATGAGGCTCATTCATATCGGGCTTCCGTGCAGTATTTATTTTGAAGCCAATAAAGAAAGTTTGGCCAACAAGAATATGTTATTGTTAAATAAGGACAGCTACTTTCAACCTATTCTAAACATAAGCATAATGGATACACGGGATGCAGTTACTATACCAGCTGTCGGGATCCCGGCATTCAGCAGACTGGCGGAATCCCAACAGCCAGTGAAATGCCGGCGGTGAGAATTCCTACCGCAGCCCGGTATTTCCACTCATGTGGTGGGTACACGCCACCACCCAAGTGGGAATAGATCTGAAGCATGGCTGGCGCAGTGGGCCTGCGAGGGGACTCGCTGCTGGGATTCTGCCTGGCGGGATGCCGCATCCCATCACCCTGGATTACATATGTATTCCTAGATACACATGTCTAGCACTTATTAGCGGCCTATTTATCCTAATCCCGTTGTGATGATAAAGTATTGAGTATATTCGCAAAGCAAAATATTTTTGTTCAAATTTAGCACATTTGTTCTGCTGGTAAACGTGCTCTGATAAGAGCCTGTCCCAGAGCTGGAAGCGGATTGGTAGCTATTGCTATCACTTTGCTTCCGGGTTCGGCCTCGGCAAACCTCACAGGCAAACGCAGGATTTCTGGAAGGGGGTTTCCAAATGTTTGATTTTAGAGTGAATGTCGCCAGCCCATGAAGGAGGCACAATTAGCATGTAACAAGCTATTGTCTGCCCCAAACAAAATGCAGTACTTCAAACATATGATCCATAGACACACATACAGACGGTAGGAAAATCTGCTGCGACTGGACATGTGCAGCAGCTCCATTCTGTCCTTTATACTGCATGTAGTGGCCTCTGACGAGGCTGTGGGGAAGGGAGAATTCTTGCCAAATAGAAACCCCTCCCCGCGCATTTGCTTATAAGCCTAAAGGTGGGTACACACTGATAGATATATCTGCCGATCAATTGATCGGCAGATATATCCAGAGCCGGCCTTAACCAATATGGTGCCCTAGGCAAGATTTTGTCCGGTTGCCCCCTAGCACCACCACTGGTTCCACCTCTGATCCTGCACCCCTTTCCCCGCACCATCACCCCTCAGTCATAGCAGTCCTCATTTTGGTGCTCCTACCCCCTATTATTTAAATAGGAACAGTGCGCACATTCAGCGCACAGCTCAAAAAGGGGCGTGTTCTTGCTGGTAAGGGGCATGGCTACACAATAGTACCCCCAATTCAAATGACACCACACAGTAGTGCAACTTTATTCACATTTTATCAGGCGATAGTATCCCTTATTCACGTTACATCACACAGTAATACCACTTTACATTATATACTGTACGTTACTCCTTACAGTAGTGTCCCTTATTCACATTACATCACACCGAATTGCTCCTTATTTACATTAGACCACACAGTAGTGCCCTTTCTATACGTTACACCACACAGTAAAGCACCTTATACGGGTGGTATTCAGTATACCGGTTGTTGGGATCCCAGCGCACAGTACACCAGCGCCGGAATCCCGACAACCGGCATACCGACACCTTTTCTCCCTCTTGTGGGTCCACGACCCCCCTGGAAGGAGAATAGATAGCGCCACCGTGCCCGCAGCATGGCGAGCTGCGGGCACGGTGGAGAGAGAGGTGAGTACTGAAATATGGGTGCAATGTATGCGGTGTGGGCCCCCCCCTGGACCCAGGGGCCCGTGTGCACCACACACATTGCACCCAGGATAGAAACGCCAATGGTGGCATGCCTATATTCTGTGTGTGACTGTGGCTGTATCTGCATACGAAATGCTACGTTATAGTGATTTCCAGGAATACACTGTAACGTAGCAATTCATATGCAGATACAGCCACAGTCACACACAGAATATAGGCATGTTGCATATCATTTTAATCAGCAGAAGCTGCTTGTGCCGCTCTGGATATATCTATGGACGGATCGGGCAGTGTGCTGTGCATACACACTGCCCGATCTGTCGGGGACTGACGTCATGAACTGGGCGGGTGTCTACACACGCCTGCCCAGTTCAGCTGTCAATCACCGCCAGCTGCCATAGCATGTGTACGGGCGGCCGGCTGGTCGCCCGTACACACACAGTCATCGGTAGATATATTGGCCGTCGGCTGTGCTGCGGGGCCGATGCGATATGTCTGTGAACGACGGAGTTCTCAGACATATCGCCCGTACACACTGGCCGATGGACCCGCGATATATCAGCCAGTGTGTACCTATCTTTATTCCATGCGCAAATTGTGGGCTGCTCATGTGTCAGTGGGAATGCTCCAGAGGTTCCTTCTCCAAAATAAATAAAATGTACTCAAGAAGCCCCTAGGCCAGAGTTTCTCAAACGCGGGACTCAAGGCACCCCAACGGTCCAGATTTTAGGTATATTTGTGGCTCAACACAGATGGTTAAATCAAATTGACTGAGGAGCTAATTAAGTCACCTGTGGCCAGGGGCGGATTGGGATGCCAGGGCGTCGGACCAGATCCTGGTTGGCTGGTCCCGTTGTCCCCTCAGCCGCGGCCCATCCCCCCTGTGCCAGGCCGCTGCATCTATCGGAGCTCAGCTCCGGTCCGGCAGCGTTAAATGAGATCTTCTGCGCATGGGCATCCCAAGCCTACAGACAGCCCCCCTCTCACTGCCAGCATCAAAATGTTTTAACAGTGCAAGTGTTTACGATGCGTGCGGGATCGTGAGCGGTGCGACTGGGCAGATTTGAGAGACAGCGCAGCGGCAGCAGATAGTTGGATGAATTGCTCCAGTATGCAACAATTCATCCAGCTATCTGCTGCGGCTGCTGAATCAGTGTGCAGCCAGCCAGGGATGTGAGGGCGTGGTGTGGGCGGAACGGGAGCCGACGGGGGCAGTTTCCAACATTGATGGACTGAACTGCTGCTGTCACTTCTCTGACCCTTAGCGCTGCAGCCCAACAGAAAAGTGATTGTGGAGGTGATTTAATCAGTACCCAGCCTCAACTCTGAAGTAAGTGCATCCCCTGTTCTGAGCTCCTCTACTGAGCTCAATTTCAGCCTGAGCAATGATGCCCTGCCCCAGCTTATCACTGTAGCTGTCTCTTCATTCCCCCAGGCCCCAGTATGTGTCAGCATGTCCAGCTCCCACCCCCCACCCCCAAAAGTAGTTTAATTTTGTGTATGTAACAAACCCCCCCCCTTCCCCCCCAATATAACATGTGTGTGTCCTCTGATACCGTCCCAGTGTGTAACCATGTCCACCCCTCCTTCCTAATATAACGTGCGTGTGTATCCCAGGGGCGGATTGGGATGCCGGGACATCATGACAGTTTCTGGTTGGCTGGTCACACTGTCCTGTCAATAGCAATGCATCCCCCCCAATACCAGGCCAGAGTTCCGATCACCAGTGTTAGCTGACAGAGCCTGCTGGCCATGGCTGTTTTATCCTCGCCTCAGTGTACTGGAGTGCAGGACCGTTGCGGCTCTAATAACCTTGTGGCTTCGGCGTTCACTTTGGGGAGCAGGTCTGCCCATAAAACATGGTGTAGGCAAACAATGCCAGGCTCCTGCTTCCTAGTCAGTCCCGGATCCTTCCCTGCATTGACCTCCGCAGCCGCTGCAGGCACCTTCCCCCCACTCCCGTCAGTTCCACACTCCACCTCACTGCGGAGCGAGAAGCTGTGGCAGCTGACACACCAGGTGAGTGCTGCTGCTGCAGCATATGGTTTGATAGGGGGGTTGGGGGAGGCAGTGACAGGGAACTACTGTGTGGCACAGTGGCAGTGCTGCTAAATGTGCATGGGATGTAACTACTGTGTGTGTAATATACTGTATCTAAGAGACATTATTACTACTGTGTGTGCAATATACTGTATCTCCCCCAGCAGCCTATCCCTGACCTCCCCTCCCGTAGCCTAACCCTGACCTTCCCCCCGCAGCCTAAACCTAACCTCCCCCTCTCGCAGCCTAACCCTAACCTCCCCCTCTTGCAGTCTAACACTAACCTCCTCCTCTCGCAGCCTAACCCTAACCACCCCCTCTCGCAGCCTAACCCTAACCTCCCCCTCTTGCAGTCTAACACTAACCTCCCCCTCACGCAGCCTAACCCTAACCTCCCCCATGCAGCCTAACCCTGACCCTTCCCGGAGCCTAAACCTGACCATCACCCTCACCCTGCAACGCCAGATAAAATGCCTGTCAGTCTGATAGGCATTTTATCTGCCTGTGCAGCGGCGGATTGGCAATGTGTATAACGTTCTCTGCTTGGTGCAATATGTATAATGTGTTTTACCTGGTGCAATGTGTATAATGTGCTTTACCTGGTGCAATGTGTATAATGTGCTTTACCTGGTGCAATGTGTATAATGTACTCTGCCAGGTGCAAAGTGTAGACATGCTGTATCTGGCGCAATATGTATAACGTGCTCTACCTGTCACAGTGTGTATAGGAGGTTCTACCTGGTGCAATGTGTATAAGCGGCACTACTGTGTGGTGTAATGTGAATTGGTACTATTATGTGGCCACGCCCCTTCCCCGTGAAGCCACGCCCCTAAAATTTTGTGCCGGGCCTGCGGCGCGCACTTTCCATTCCTACATTTCATTAGGCCTTCTGAGCAGTAATCCTGCCCACTTGACAGACTCCACCCCTATTAGGGCTGCTTCCATACATTTCCTTGGCTGGTTTTCGATCCCAATCCGCCCTTGCCTATGGCCAAGCATGGATAAACTTAAAACCTCTACCTTTGGGGTCCCTTGAGGACCGCATTTGAGAACTTCTGCCATAGGCTAACATAGGCTTACCATACTATCCCTTAAACTGGAAGACTCATGAATTACACAAGGTCTGTGGCTGATTAAACCAGGGGAAATGCAGGCTTGAATTCAGACATTCACAGAACCTGTGTAATTCATGAGTGTCCCGGTTTAAAGGGATAGGGGGATATCCAATCACCGGTGAATTAACATCGGGTCCAAAAAACTGCCTTTTTCTGATGTTTAACTGATTATTTTTTTTACAGTCCATCCAATATGGATCGGCCGTAAAAAAAAAGCCGACCTCCCGAAAACAGACAGGTTCGGTGAAACCTGTGTGTTTAAGGTAGAAACAGCGGGGCTGTTTCAGGGGGGTTGGTAAAATCCCTGATGACCGCGGCGACCTGAGTGTCATTTGCCTGCCGCAGCAGGGAATGCAGGGAGGGCGCTGCAGACCAGGAGCCGGCACTTGGAGCTTAACCCCAGTGGGGAAGCGGGAGCAACGCCACAACCCGAATCCCCCATCTTCCCCTGCCCCCGGTCACATGGGGAGTGTTCATGTGACCGGAGGGAGCCGGAACTGCAGCACTGCACCAGGAGCTGTCAGGAGCCAGGACCCAGTTCAGCATCAGGTAACCCCCGTTAAGCCGCCGCTCGTGCTGGCTTATCGGGGATAATAGGATAGCCCCGGCAGGACAACCCCCGTTAAGCCGCCGCTCGTGCTGGCTTATCGGGGATAATAGGATAGCCCCGGCAGGACAATTAACCCTAGTAAACCATGGCTAATTGGATATCCCCCTAGTATGGTAAGCCTGGCTTTACCTACTGGGGCCAAGATGGTTGGTAATTCTCGTAATTTAACAGTCATCATAGAAACTATGACGGCTGCTTTTGCTATTGAGATGTCAGCCCTGTGAAACTAGGTGGCCTGCAATGCAGGCCATATTGCTAGCCATTGCCTTATCAATCCCTGGGCTGAGGACATACAAGGTGGGAGACCTAGTAACCAGTTCTGGATGTTGCTTATTATCAAAGCTTGTACTGCCACTGCTCACACCTAGGAACAGCCTTACTTCATTATCACTGGTTCATACCATAAAAATAAATTATACAGAATTACATTTAAATCATAAAAAAAGATATTACATAAATAAATGTAATAAGACCTACAGGGTGAAGACTTATAGAGTGAATTCCCTTGCTCTCTGAAATTACAGTATCCTCATGTGCCCACGCATTATGACGCCCACGGACATCGCAGGACTGCCCGCTATCCCTGACTTCTCATCCACAAAAGCATATTTAAGCATCTTCTGGGACACAGGACTAGCTGCATGTTGCTCAGGAACATGCGTGACCTCCTGTCACATCAGTGTGAGATTTCTACAAAGCTGGCGTATTAAAGCAAAGCTCCTTGTTTCAGAATTGTGACCTTTAAATGATTCAGCCACATTAGAGGGTTTTTAAAATAAAATAACCCCCGGGCAAGTTATGCTGTAAATTCGAGCTGTATCGCTGCCAAGGGAGAGGCGGGTGAACATTGAGCTATATATTGTTAACCCCGGGGTTGAAAGGGTGCTGGCAGTGAGGGAGAGCAGATGAACCGCGTGTTATTCTTAGTCGTTACAGAACTTTAACATGGCTTTATTGAGCTGCTGCAGTAACAAGAGTGAAATGAAAGAAATAATGAATAAATTAGGGCACCTAGTACTTTCTCTTGTCACTCCCTATGGGGTGGGTGAATAGGTCTATGAAATGAGCTAGCATTAGTCTTTGCCAGCTTTGCTTTTTTTATGCTTCCCAGCTTTCCAAGAAAATAATTGAGATACTGACCATGCCACAATCTGCCCAACGACATCCACATTCCACCGAGACCACCCCCAAGTCAGTAAGCTAGTCCTTTTGCCACCAAAAATTGTCATTGTTAGGAGATACTGTATGCTTATGATAACCACCGCTAAAGCTATGTGCATGTCACTAGAGAACCCTAGAGTCCAGCTGGAATCTGCCAGCGGTGGTGAAACCAACATAGAAGCAACTGCTACTGTACCGGGCGTGAGCAGTGCACAGCAATCCTAGTCTTCTGAGGTCCATGCACCACCTGAAAAACTTACCAATGCGCCTATGTGCTCTTATGATTGGAGTATGCTCAGTGGGTGGGATAATCACCATTCACGCCCAATTACTTTCAAGACATGCGAGTCAACTCCTGGAACACGATTTGGGATGATGCTAGGAAGAAGGAGATGGTGTGAGAACACTTTACTTTAAACTAACTAGTGGACCCTGGAACCATGGCACCCTCCACCGGCTTGGTAGAGACGGCCTCAGACACTCTTTTGCTTCTATGTACACTCAGACAATTTATTTGGTCTCTCATGCCTGCCCTTTTAGGACTGTAGTTAGCCCAGTTTTACAGCAAAAATGTACAGTACAAAGAACAATGCTCCCTAGTAGATGAGGCATGTTGGACAACTTGTTTGCACTGTACCTGATGATGCACTACTTATCCATCATCTAATGCAGGCTTTTTCAACCAGTGTGCCGTGGCACACTAGTGTGCCCCGACCAGTTGCAAGGTGTGCCGCGGAGCCAGAGCAGCTTCCTGCACCTTCAGAGTGAACTGTTGGCCCGGGATCTTCTTAGAGGATCAGTCATGCCCCGGTCGTGACCTATGCCTTGAAGACGCGCAGTGTGATATCATAGGTCACAGCCACCGCGTCTCACTACGCAGCCAGCCCACCCGCCTGCATACACATCTTCCAGTTCCTGCCTGCATTCACAGCTTTCCCTGCCTACCCACATCCACACCTACCCAACCACCCGCTGCTCAGTATTCGCAGCACTCCACTATGAACAACCCTCGCCACTGAGGGACAGGGAGGAGGACAGCTGACCGGTAGGGGATAATATTTGTTATGTTACTTCTCCTGTGGGGAGCAATAGGATTTATGTGGGGAGAATAAGGATTTATGGGGTGAAATAATATGAATAATTCATGTGGGGAGCAATAGGATTCATGTGGGGAGCAATGTGATTAATTTATGTGGGGAGCAATCGGATTTATGTATTGAGCAACATGATTTATGTGGGGAGCAATGTGATTGTTTTTTCTGTGTAGGCCAATGTATGTGTGGATTTTTGTTTTACTGTGGGGAACTGATGGTGTGCCTTGGCAATTTTAAAATATTGTTCGGTGTGCCGCGAGTAAAAAAAGGTTGAAAATCACTGATCTAATGTAACACACAACACCCACTCACAATAAATGCCTGACTAACTATAGCTAACGTGTACCCCAGTACTCTTCTACTATCCACATCAACAATCTCACCACAGCCCACTGACTATATGGCCGCTTGCTGTCTAACAAAACTAGCTGCAGGTCTTGTGAGCTATCCTAGCCTGTATTATAATGCAGGACAATGCACCATCAATAATGCAGTACAAACAGAGCATGCAAACAGCAGCACTTTATCATTCTGACCTACCTGTAATGTGGGCTTGGTAGGGAAATCCTGCTTGTGGGGTGGCAGTAATAAATATTACTACCATGGGGGAAATTGCTGCCTTTGTGGTGAGAAAATGGTTTTTAGGTGTGGCTTTTTGAATCAGGCCATCAAGGCCTAGAATACACCTCCCTCGTGGGCTAGTGTGCACTTGAGCCGACTGCCCAGTGTTAAAGAATGGAGGCCAACCTCCTACTTGCCCAAGGTCTAAATACCTCATAAAGATGGTAGATCTAGTGCCTACTACATTATATACAAAAGCATTGGAGATAAAAGGGGACATGTATGTACTAAGCGGTGATAAAAGTGGAGAAGTGAGCCAGTGGAGAAGTTGCCCATGGCAACCAATCAGCATTGACTTAACATTTATCATTTGCATACTATAAATGTATACAGAGCAGCTGATTGGCTGCCATGGGACACTTCTCCACTGGCTCACTTCTCCACTTTTATCACCGCTTAGTACATGTCCCCCATAGTATATTCTCCTAACCATCATAGGGGCCACACAGCCTCCTCGTGGTACTATGACTAATGCAGGCAACAGGACTCCTACCTGAACAAAAGTACTGGTGGGGTCCAGGGCAAGGTGCCCAAGAAGATATGTGCCCAATTTCATTGGTGGCCAGTGGGCCTAGTGTGAAGGGCAAGGCATAGAAGGATTGCTGAGGCCTAATATCCCCATTGATGGTCTAATGAGGCCTATATCGTACACAATTGGAGCCTTACCAATTCTGATAACCTCAGCAGACATAAAGGAGGCACCCCATGGTGGATGGTAGTCATTAGGTCGACATGAGTTATGTCGACATACATTGGGTCGACCACATTTTGTCGACATGCATTAGGCCGCCATGGTCACTAGGTCGACATGTACTAGGTCACCATGAAAAAAGGTCGACATGAGTTTTTCACAATTTTTTGACCTTTTTCATACTTAACGATCCACATGGACTACAATTGGGAACGGTAACCTATGCCAAGCGCAGCGGTAGCGGAGCGAGGCACCATGCCCAAAGCTCACTCACCATGCGAGGGTTCACGGTGCACTTTTTGGGGTTCCCCGTCACTTTTCGAAGAAAACACCACACATGACGACCTAATGACCATGTTGACCTAGTGATCATGTCGACCTAATGCATGTTAACCAAACGTGGTGGACCCAATGTATGTCGACATAACTCATGTCGACCTAATGAACTAACACCACCCCCCAGGGTAGCTGTTATGCAGGAGTCCCCGTTTATGCTAATCCTTCCCAACAGTGGTCACTGTGTAATCCATAAAATAATATTTTACCTTTCTTTTATATTAAACTGTGATCACAACTGTGTTAGAAAGTCACCTGTTGACAGGGTTGGACTGACCCACAGAGGTACAGGGGTAATCCCCAATGGGCCCACTGCCTGAGAGCCCCACAGCCCCCCCCTCCCTCCTAGCAGTCAGGATTCCGATTGCACACTGGAATTATACATTGCTACCCCATTAGAGGGTTAGTTATCAGCTGGAGCAGGACCACTAAGAGTGCTTTGCTCACTTCTACAGAAACTACACTGATTTGCCCTTCTGCCAATCAAAATGGGTGGTTATGACCACGGCTGTTTCTAGACAATTTGGCTCCCAGTGTGAATAGTAAAAAATGCCCCCCACCCTAATAAACATAAAAAATCTATATATTGTGCTGCGTGCCTCCAGCGTGGAGGTGCGGCCTCACTAATATGGGTGTGGCCTCACAGGAAAAGACTACTTTACACCCGAGTTTTTGACCATGCACCAACTGACCTCAGCAACCACAGGAAAGAAAAAAATCCACCGTATGATATTATATGCCACACACAGTAATGCCACTTGCACCATATTATGCTCCCTGCACCATATTATGCCCCACACAGTAATGCCCCCTGCACCATGTTATGCCTCACACAGTGATGCCACCTGTACCATATTATGCCCAACACAGTAATGTCCCTTGCAACATATTATGCCCCATACAGTAATGCCTGCTGCACCATTTTATGTCCCACACAGTAATGTCCCTGCACCATTAAGCCCCCATATTTAAAAAAATATTTATTATAAAAGCCACAATGTTGTTGCATCTTGATGGAAAATTAAACAACATTTATCAAAACACAGTGGAATTCATCAAAGTGGAATTACAAAGGCATGCAGGCAAAGCAACACTTTCCAGAACACTGCAGTAACTCAGTGGTAAGCAATATAAAACTAGAACTAACCTGTTTTATAACTGTCATAGCGGACAGAGATATGAGGGGTAATTCAGACCTGATCGCTAGGCTGCGTTTCTGCACAGCGGGCGATCAGGCACAAACTGCGCATGCATATGCACCACAATGCGCAGGCGTGTCGCACAGGTACAAAGCGGATCGCCGCTCAGTGATGGGTTTGTGCGACGGATCCGTTTGCACGGGCGATCGCAAGGAGATTGCCAGGAAGAAGGCGTTTGTGGGTGGCAACTGACCGTTTTCTGGGAGCAGGCGTGTCCAAGCGTTTGCAGGGAGGGTTCCTGACGTCAATTCCGGTCCTGGACAGGCTGAAGTGATCGCAGCGGCTGAGTAAGTCCTGGGCTGCGCAGAGACTGCACAAGATCTGTTTGTACAGCTCGGCTACACATGCGTTCGCACACTTGCACAGCGAAAATACCCTCCCCCTGTAAGCGGCGACTATCTGATCGCAGCAGTGCAAAAATCGCTGCCCAGCGATCAGGTCTGAATTAGGCCCAAAGTTATTACCGGTATCCGGTTGATATACAGTGTCTAGTTAGACAGTCAATAGATAGACACCATATGATAGACAGACATTAGGTCGACAGGGTCAAAAGGTCGACATGAAAAAAGGTAGACAAATGTTTTTTTTTTTTTTATTTAACATGTTTTTGGCGTGGCGAGGGTATGCCTTTCTACAATTGGGGGTCCCAGATGACAAAACTATCCACACAAACCACAAAAATGCAAAAACATGGTGTCTACCTTTTGTTATGTCGACCATTTTCATATCGACCTTTTGACCCTGTCGACCTTTTGTACTGTCTACCTTTTTCATGTTGGCCTTTTGACCCTCTCGACCTTTTGACCATGTGATCTAATGTCTGTCTAACATATGATGTCTATCTATTGACTGTCTAACCAGACACTGTATATATTTTATACCACACCCGTTATTACCTGCTCCCTCTCCTCCCACCCATAGTACTCTGCTCGCTGGGCGGAGTTCCATGAAATAACGTGGTTGCATCATGACGTCACGACACAACCAAATCATTTCTCGAAACTCTGTCCAGCGAGTGGAGTACTAAGGGTGGGAGGAGAGGGCAGGCAGAGGCATAACTAGGGTTTTCGGAGCCCAGGGCAAGATGAAAAATGGCACCCCCCCAAAAAAAAAAAAAAACACAACAAAACACCAAAAGAAGTATGTGCGCACGCCGAAGGGGCGCGCGCTGGAAAAATGGGCGTGACCACACACCAGAAGGGGTGTTGCCACGCACCAGAAGGGGTGTGGCCACTGAAAATGCCCCACAGTGCCAGTTACATTGCCCCATAGTGCCAGTTACATGCCCAACAGTGTCAGATACAATGCCCCACAGTGCCAGATACATGCCCCACAGTGCCAGATACATTACCCCACAGTGCCAGATACATTGCCCCACAGTGCCAGATACATTGCCCCACAGTGCCAGTTACATGCCCCACAGTGCCAGATACATTGCCCCACAGTGCCAGTTACTATGCCCCACAGTGCCAGTTACTATGCCCCACAGTGCCAGTTACATGCCCCACAGTGCCAGTTACATGCCCCACAATGTCAGATACAATGCCCCACAGTGCCAGATACATGCCCCACAGTGCCAGATACATGCCCCACAGTGCCAGATACATGCCCTACAGTGCCAGATACATTGCCCCACAGTGCCAGTTACTATGCCCCACAGTGCCAGATACATGCCCCACAGTGCCAGATACATTGCCCCACAGTGCCAGTTACTATGCCCCACAGTGGTGGATACATGCCCCACAGTGCCAGGTACTATGCCCCACAGTGCTGGATACATGCCCCACAGTGCCAGGTACTATGCCCCACAGTGCCAGATACATTGCCCCACAGTGCCAGTTACATGCCCCACAGTGCCAGTTACATGCCCCACAGTGCCAGATACATGCCCCACAGTGCCAGATACATGCCCACAGTGCCAGTTACGAGACTCTCCCCCCCCCCCCCTCCGCCGCTTACTTCAGTCGGGCAGTCAGACACTCACCGCTGCTGCGCTTCCCTCTGCTATGTGAGGGGAGGAGAGCGCAGCGCCTCTCCTGCCCCTCACTGCTCCAGGTCTCTGGCGGCGGCTATGTGGCGCCGGTTCGCTAGCCAATCAGAGCTCGCGGACCGGCAGCCAATCAGGAGCCAGTCCGCAAGCTCTGATTGGCTAACGCCGCCGGAGACCGGACACACGCAGCGCTGCTGGCAGCGCTGCTAGTGCTGGCAGCGGCGGTGAGGGGAGGGAGAGACGCTGCGCTCTCCTCCCCTCACATTTCGGCGTGACGGGGGCGCCTGGCCGCCGGGGGCGCCCCCCTCTCCTGGGCCTGCCAAGGCGCCCAGGGCACGTGCCCCACACCCCCTACCCTAGTTACACCTCTGGGAGCAGGTAATAGCAGCCAGCAGGTGTCACGATCGCACAGTTTGCCCACCAGTAGAAACACCACTGGTTATGACACACCTACAGATGGAGCCGCGCTAATCGTGGCTTTGTCTGTGCTGCGGGCGCGCCCATCGTAGCGTCTGGGCTGTGCGCACGCCTGTGACGCGCACGCGCCCCATTCACTATAATGAGAGCGTCTCTGTGCACTCCCGTAGCGGGGCTAGGTGCCAAATCGCCTAGTCCCGCCGGGAGTGCATGTATGATTGCGGCTCCATCTCTATCTGCCTTCGTCTTGTTGGCTATGTGCTGTAGCATAATGAACATAGGGCCTAATTCAGCATGGATCGCTATTCTGAAAAAAATGCAGTTGTCTGCGAGTAGAAAGGCGGCGCCCAGACAGGAAGAAAAACGCCCTGTGCAAGTTTGCGAATGCATTGCAGATAGCTATTCATTCACAGATGCATACGCAATTCCCAGAACATCTAAGATTTTTTGCCGTCTGAGCAAATGTGAGTAGGTCTGAAGCTGTCACTAATCTGTGACTGAGACGGCCTGGAAGTGGTCAGCGCTGACGTCACAGACTCTACCCAAAAACACCTGGGCACGCCTGCATTATACTGGCACACCCAGAAAACGGCAGGTTACCGCCCAGAAATGACGGCTTCCTGTCAGTGAAATAGTGGCTACATTGTGATTTCTGTCGCTATTACCCCTCGTGCATGCGCAATGTGAATGCTACGCATGCGCAGTCGTTCAATAATCACTCAATTTGTCGGGTCTGGTTGCCATCCGGTAGCGGGGCCAGAGGTGACATCGGGGGTGGAGGTGGCACCGGAGATGAGATTATCTCCAGCGCCCCCTCTCCCTATGCTGTGAACGTGTCCCGGGTCGCATCGAGTCGGGACACGTTCACACCGCGCTTGACCCGGTAATTACCCGGGAATAACCCTTCTTTATTCCTGAGTTGAATTACCGGGTCAGGTAACCCGGGAATTCATTAGTCACCCGTTCACACTGCACACCATGTCGACACGGCAAAATACTGGGTCGATACCGGGTTTTTGGTGCAGTGTGAGCGGGGTGTAAGTCAGTGAGAGAAGTTTGAAGTTTATTTGGTGCAGTAGAGAGAGCCAGTGGGGAGTCTGACAGATCGGGGCACAAAGGTAGAGGGAGGAGTGAAGAAAATGAAGCAGGCTTCAAAGTTGAGGAAGGATTGAAGAGAGGAGAAATGAGAGATCGTTAGGCCAGAGATGAGAAGGTTACAGTAATCAAGGTGGACGAAGATACAGTTTGTGAATCAGGTCACTTGTGTGAATCACCTCAAACACTGTCAAGCAAGTTCCCGGGAACTAGAAGGCAGCTTGTTCCGCCTACCACTATTACTACTTCTGTTATTTGGAAAGAGCATTTTACATGACAAACAACTGCAGGAAAGTGTGATATCACTGGTTCCAAGAGACCTGGCATCTTCATTACTACTGGATCAGCCTACAGGATAAACTGATGGATTATGCTGTGTATATTTGTCAGTGTCAGTTTGTAGTGTGCGTGTAAGAGAGAGGCACATGCATGTACCCTAATACACACGGCCACAGTTACTATGGAAACTGGCAGTCGTTACCAATGCAGCGTTACTGCAGACAAACTCAGCATATTTTAATTAATTTTGTGATCTCTCCTCACTGTTAGGCTATTACCTGTCTACTATTAAATACTTGACATCGTTTTTCACTGTGTCTGGAGGAAAGAAGCCAACCGTAGGTCTTTGTATTTTGACAATAGCACATTGCAGAAGCAGAGACCGTGTTTCCTTTACATTCTCAAACAGGTTGAACCGAATTATAGTATACATAGTACAATTGCCTCTAGCAGTCATCGTGTACTGTCACAGAGAAATAAAATTTGAACATGGGATTATGGCCCTCATTCCGAGTTGTTCACTCTCTAGCTGCTTTTAGCAGCAGTGCAAACGCTAGGCCGCCGCCCTCTGGGAGTGTATCTTAGCTTAGCAGAAGTGCGAACGAAAGGATCGCAGTGCTGCTACAAAAAAAGATTGTGCAGTTTCTGAGCAGCTCGAGACTTACTCCTAGCTTGTGATCACTTCAGACTGTTTAGTTCCTGTTTTGACGTCACGAACACACCCTGCGTTCGGCCAGCCATGCCTGCTTTTCTCCAGGTACGCCCACGTTTGTATCTGACACGCCTGCGTTTTTACACACACTCCCCGAAAACGGTCAGTTACCACCCAGAAACACCCACTTCCTGTCAATCACTCTGCGGCCAGTGTGAAACTGCATCGGCTTTTGTGAAAGTACGTCGCGCGTGCGCATTGAGCCGCATACGCATGCGCAGAAGTGCCGATTTTTAGCCTGATCGCTGCGCTGCGAACAACAGCAGCTAGCGATCAACTCGGAATGACCCCCTATATACCTTCCTGTACCTGTATTACAAACACTTTCCACGAGACACTTGCAGACCTGTCAACATCCAAGCACACCGTTTCCTGATAGATGGGGTCCTGGTATTAGACTGTTACCAGATATATGACCTTATTTATCAATGATAAATTTCACTGCGAGTGATAAATTGCACCAGCCAATCTGCTTTCTACCGAACGGGATTCCGGCGTCGGTATAGTGACTGGCGGTCACGTTACCGCATCCCCTTTGGAACATTTGTGGTGTCTAATCCCACTTTACACTGAGACAAAACATATTGTCATTATTCACCTGTTTAGTAAATTGCTTTGTAATGTTCTTTGCTACCACCAATTATTTTTTCGACTTTCTTTTGTTCAATGTTATTTTTATTTCTTTTATTCTTGTAAAGTTTCTTCAATTAAACCGTTTTCCTTACCAATTTTTTTTTCTCGCTTTCTATTTTGACTGCCTGTCCTTCCTCATTTTCGCTCTCCGCTGTTTTCTTTCTTTGTTTATCCAGTTGGAAACTGATTTTATACCGTTGGGGAGACCAGAAGTCTGTTTACGCAGCACTCTCCAGAGAAATTTAACAGTTTCGTTTATTTAGCTGAAAACAATTTCAACATTTCTTAAGTAGGTAAAAGGAAATAAGTCGTTCTAGGCGCCGTAATTGGCAAATAAAATCAAAAGTGGAAACCTTATTTCGATCCTTCATAAATAGTCCCCTGGGTAACCACAGTGAACAGGAGGAATTTTGCAATTCCCTGCACGCATTCAGATCTGTTAATAGGAGTGAGGCAAAACGAGGCAGCTGCTGCAGGCACCACGGTTTGGGGAAGCGGTAAATCTAGGGAACAGCATTTCTTACAGTAAGTAAGAATTCAAGTATTGAATTATTACACTGTAGTAGTACATTGGTGGGATGTAATAAGGTCCATTATCGGTACTACAGATCCCAGTATGGCTACCACAGTTCTAGTATTCACTAATAGCATATCTAGTAGTTTCACAACAGCTGGAGAGCCACAGGTTGGCCAGGCCTGTTCTAGAGCTTGGATTCTGTGGGCAACGTTGCCCAGTAGAAGCCTCTGGGCTTCTCTTCACATTCCTAAGTGAAAGGGATCCAATGTGTACATGCACAGAAGATCTCCTGGGTCTTATTGTGAGCTGTCCTATGCAATTTTCTAGATACATACAGCATACCTCCCAACTGTCCCGATTCCAGCAGGACAGTCCCGCTATTCGGACAGTGTGCCGCTGTCCCTTCCACGGGCAGCATTGTCTTATCAGCACATCTCTGATCAAATCTCACTAAATTTCCAGCAGTATGTACTGCTGCACCTGTGTATAATGCCCGCATGTATATACTGCTGCACCTGTGTATAATGCCCGCATGTATATACTGCTGCACCTGTGTATAATGCCCGCATGAACCCTTGGGCTCATATATTGTGTGTAAATCTAGCTCTGGTACTAGCCAGTGCCTCCACAGCCATTTACCTCACTGCACGTCCCTGGTGCATAGGGCAGATTACAGAGAGAGTTGGAGGGAATAAATTATTGATTATTACTTGTAGAGGTGAGTTTGTTCCCAGCATGCACTGATCATAGGATGTAGAAGTATCTGACTGGCAGCACTATGCCAGCTGGCAACATGGCCCCATGCCAGGTTTCGAAACCAGGATCAGGGGCCTCTCCAAATGCAACAGCAGTGGAGCAGAACAGTTTCAGTGTGTGAACACCCATATGATGGGCAGAGAAGAGCAGCTGAGGGATGCCTGTGCCATGTGTGCCCACATTGCTCTCCCCAGGTCCTCCACAAACTGCTAGTTGTGCCATTCAAGCATTCTTATGGTAAGGGGAGGCGGGAGGGGGGGGCAATATATTTGGCTGCTAGTGATTGGTGGACCATGTGGCCAATCAGTAATTTGCAGTACCATGCTCTGCACTAGGCAACTCAGACACTACTCCAGGGGAATGCCCAATGGACACAATGCTGCAGAGTAACAGGAGGCTATAAGCAGTGACCACGGGCTGCATGGGCAGGGGGGCAGGGTGCCATCTGCCCCCCAGGCCAGTGAAATTTAGGTTTTCCAGAGCCATATGACTGCAGATTCCCTGAGGAAAAATGGGCAGATTGCTTGAGTCTGCCCCCCAGGCTGCAAGTTGCCAGCCAGCCCCTGGCAGTAACTTCCTGGTGACCAGTTGCTGGGATATATCTCTGCCCATAACGTACTCTTACTAATGGGCTGCCTGTTGCCCACTGTCTTCTGCAATATATCCCTGTCCATACATCAATGTGTAATGTATAGTATGCAGCATGTAACTAAGGGATGGGTTAGTCTGAGTGCACCATACGAAGTGGGTGACTGAGGGGTGGAAAGCGTAACTTGCTGTATGTAGGGGGTGACTGAAGGGAGCATATATAAAGACACATATAAGTAAGAGCATGATGTGACTCTTTGGCATTAATAGTGTCATGATGGATCTCTAAGGCAAGTAAAGTAGCATGAGGAGGTGGTGATACATATAAAAGGCCATAAGGGGGTTCTGAGATATATAAAGGAGGGGATCATTATCACGGCGGATAGATAATTGCCGGAAATATATCAAATAAAATTATGTAACCCTACTGGAGTTTTAGCTACTCCCCCTGGTGGTCACGCTCCCTGACCGGGAATCTGAAAAAGGAAAGGTGGTAAACTTAGAAGGGCGGGCACTCACATTAACATAAGATAGTAAGCAGGTGGGGTGGACACAGTCATTAGAAAAGTGTCTACAGATGCCTATGAATCCAGCCCAGTAATCATCTAAACAGAGATGATGAAGATTAACAAAAAAAAAAAAATCCATTATCTTTTTTTTTTTTTTTATGAAAACCTACACGTGGAATCCTGCTGTTTGCAATTTTGGAAAGGATGATTAATGATACAGCAAAAAGCACCAAGTATTTCTTTATGAAAATACAAAAAAAAATAGTTTTTAATTTACTTTCTTTATATAGTATTTAAATAAAATAAAAAAAAAGAGACTGTTTTGGTTAGATTGTATTTGACATGATAGAATGAGGAAACAGACTAATGGTATTTTCTGAAGATAGATAGGGGGTAATTCAGATCTGATCATAGCAACAAATTTGTTAGCAGTTTGGCAAAACTATGGGGGTCATTCCGACCTGTTTGCTCGCTGGCGTTTTTCGCAGCGCAACGATCAGGTCCCTACTGCGCATGCGTATGCAATGCGCAGGCGCGTCGTACGGATACAAAGTGGATTGTTGCTGAGCGATGGATTTAATGAAGAATCCATTCGCAGAGCCGATCACAAGGAGATTGACAGGAAGAGGGCGTTTCTGGGTATCAACTGACCGTTTTGTGGGAGTGTTTGGGAAAACACAGGCATGTCAAAGCGTTTGCAGGGCGGGTGTCTGACGTCAATTCCGGGACCAGACAGGCTGAAGTGATCGCAAGGGCTAAGTAAGTTCAGACCTACTCAGAAACTGCACAAAATGTTTTTGCAGAGCTCGGCTGCACAGGCGTTCGCACACTTGCAGAGTGAAAATACCTTTAGGCAGCGACTATTTGATTGCAGCTCTGCAAAAAGTAGCTAGCGAGCGATCAACTCAGAATGACCCCCCCCATGTGCACTGCAGGGGGGTGCAGATATAACATTTGCAGAGAGAGTTAGATTTGGGTGGGTTATATTGTTTCTGTTCAGGGTAAATACTGGCTGCTTTATTTTTACACTGCAATTTAGATTTCAGTTTGAACACACCCCACCCAAATCTCTCTCTGCACATGTTATATCTGCGCCCCTCTGCAATGCACATGTTATATCTGCCCACCCCTGCAGTGCACATGTTATATCTGCCCCCCCCCCCTGCAGAGCACATGTTATATCTGTGCCCCCCCTCCCTCCCCCTCTGCAGTGCACATGGATTTGCCCAACTGCTAACAAATTTGCTGCTACGATCAGGTCTGAATTACTCAGCTAGCTAGCTAGCCAGACAGACAGACAGACAGACAGACAGACAGACAGACAGACAGGTTTCACAGTAAAAAAAAAACTTACATAATTAACATATAGAATATTATTATAACATTTTTTTAAAAAGGGCCTCACCCCAGGGGTGAAAAAAACTCAGCAGCGAAGGGGTTAAATATATCTGCTGGCCATTTGTTTATTGCATTGCTACAATCTCACTCTGCAAAATGTAGCCTTGCGTCTGTGCTGCTCATTAGAGTGGGACGCACCAGTGGGCCAACTTGGAACCTTGCTACGAATGCCTTCATTACATTCACATCATTTTCAATACATTTCTGCTCTTTGCCGTAGAAATATTGGGACACTTGCACAAATCAAGATACGAAGAGGTCCGGAGCCGCATTTGCTGTATGTAATTGGCCTCTGTTGATTTAAAAATGTGTTCTGTTTCAGTCTATGTAATTTGGCCATATCTCCCTTTTATCAGCTGCCTACTGTAGTGTATCCCACTGACAGCACTAATGCAACTATAAGTTAAAGTAAACAGCAGGGGGGATTTTATTCTAATTGTTTTACAGCAGCCTTGAAATGAAACTCTGCTCCTGGGACCTAAACATTGAAAATGTGGACTGAGAGACAGACAACCATAACATCACATGTAGAAATCCATTTAGTGTTTTTTTTCCTTAAACATAGAATTATGTTAAAGCGAACATTAGTAACGTTTGTTTTCATAGCGCTAACATACGGCACAGTGCATTTTATTTGGGAACAAACACGGTAATAAAACAAGAGTAGTTATTACCAGAGAGCCCTGATTACAGTTTAACAATCTGTCGGGCATATACTAGAGATGAGCGGGTTCGGTTTCTCTGAATCCGAACCCGCACGAACTTCATGTTTTTTTCACGGGTCCGAGCAGACTCGGATCCTCCCGCCTTGCTCGGTTAACCCGAGCGCGCCCGAACGTCATCATGACGCTGTCGGATTCTCGCGAGACTCGGATTCTATATAAGGAGCCGCGCGTCGCCGCCATTTTCACACGTGCATTGAGATTGATAGGGAGAGGACGTGGCTGGCGTCCTCTCCATTTAGATTAGGGTTGAGAGAGAGAGAGAGAGATTGACCTGAGGCTGTGATACTGTAGAAGAGAGTGCAGAGTTTAGTGACTGACGACCACAGTGACCACCAGACAGTGCAGTTGTTTGTTTTATTTAATATATCCGTTCTCTGCCTGAAAAAAACGATACACACAGTGACTCAGTCACATACCATATCTGTGTGCACTGCTCAGCCCAGTGTGCTGCATCAATGTATATATATATCTGACTGTGCTCAGCTCACACAGCTTATAATTGTGGGGGAGACTGGGGAGCACTGCAGTGCCAGTTATAGGTTATAGCAGGAGCCAGGAGTACATAATATTATATTAAAATTAAACAGTGCACACTTTTGCTGCAGGAGTGCCACTGCCAGTGTGACTAGTGACCAGTGACCTGACCACCAGTATATATAATATTAGTAGTATACTATCTCTTTATCAACCAGTCTATATTAGCAGCAGACACAGTACAGTGCGGTAGTTCACGGCTGTGGCTACCTCTGTGTCGGCACTCGGCAGCCCGTCCATAATTGTATATACCACCTAACCGTGGTTTTTTTTTCTTTCTTTATAGTCATACTAGTTACGAGTATACTATCTCTTTATCAACCAGTCTATATTAGCAGCAGACACAGTACAGTGCGGTAGTTCACGGCTGTGGCTACCTCTGTGTCGGCACTCGGCAGCCCGTCCATAATTGTATATACCACCTAACCGTGGTTTTTTTTCTTTCTTTATACATACATACTAGTTACGAGTATACTATCTCTTTATCAACCAGTCTATATTAGCAGCAGACACAGTACAGTGCGGTAGTTCACGGCTGTGGCTACCTCTGTGTCGGCACTCGGCAGCCCGTCCATAATTGTATATACCACCTAACCGTGTTTTTTTTTTCTTTCTTTATACATACATACTAGTTACGAGTATACTATCTCTTTATCAACCAGTCTATATATTAGCAGCAGACACAGTACAGTGCGGTAGTTCACGGCTGTGGCTACCTCTGTGTCGGCACTCGGCAGCCCGTCCATAATTGTATATACCACCTAACCGTGGTTTTTTTTTCTTTCTTTATACATACATACTAGTTAGGAGTATACTATCTCTTTATCAACCAGTCTATATTAGCAGCAGACACAGTACAGTGCGGTAGTTCAGGGCTGTGGCTACCTCTGTGTCGGCACTCGGCAGCCCGTCCATAATTGTATATACCACCTAACCGTGGTTTTTTTTTCTTTCTTTATACATACATACTAGTTACGAGTATACTATCTCTTTATCAACCAGTCTATATTAGCAGCAGACACAGTACAGTGCGGTAGTTCACGGCTGTGGCTACCTCTGTGTCGGCACTCGGCAGCCCGTCCATAATTGTATATACCACCTAACCGTGGTTTTTTTTTCTTTCTTTATACATACATACTAGTTACGAGTATACTATCTCTTTATCAACCAGTCTATATATTAGCAGCAGACACAGTACAGTGCGGTAGTTCACGGCTGTGGCTACCTCTGTGTCGGCACTCGGCAGCCCGTCCATAATTGTATATACCACCTAACCGTGGTTTTTTTTTCTTTCTTTATACATACATACTAGTTACGAGTATACTATCTCTTTATCAACCAGTCTATATTAGCAGCAGACACAGTACAGTGCGGTAGTTCACGGCTGTGGCTACCTCTGTGTCGGCACTCGGCAGCCCGTCCATAATTGTATATACCACCTAACCGTGGTTTTTTTTTCTTTCTTTATAGTCATACTAGTTACGAGTATACTATCTCTTTATCAACCAGTCTATATATTAGCAGCAGACACAGTACAGTGCGGTAGTTCACGGCTGTGGCTACCTCTGTGTCGGCACTCGGCAGCCCGTCCATAATTGTATATACCACCTAACCGTGGTTTTTTTTTCTTTCTTTATACATACATACTAGTTACGAGTATACTATCTCTTTATCAACCAGTCTATATTAGCAGCAGACACAGTACAGTGCGGTAGTTCACGGCTGTGGCTACCTCTGTGTCGGCACTCGGCAGCCCGTCCATAATTGTATATACCACCTAACCGTGGTTTTTTTTTCTTTCTTTATACATACATACTAGTTACGAGTATACTATCTCTTTATCAACCAGTCTATATATTAGCAGCAGACACAGTACAGTGCGGTAGTTCACGGCTGTGGCTACCTCTGTGTCGGCACTCGGCAGCCCGTCCATAATTGTATATACCACCTAACCGTGGTTTTTTTTCTTTCTTTATACATACATACTAGTTACGAGTATACTATCTCTTTATCAACCAGTCTATATATTAGCAGCAGACACAGTACAGTGCGGTAGTTCACGGCTGTGGCTACCTCTGTGTCGGCACTCGGCAGCCCGTCCATAATTGTATATACCACCTAACCGTGGTTTTTTTTTCTTTCTTTATACATACATACTAGTTACGAGTATACTATCTCTTTATCAACCAGTCTATATTAGCAGCAGACACAGTACAGTGCGGTAGTTCACGGCTGTGGCTACCTCTGTGTCGGCACTCGGCAGCCCGTCCATAATTGTATATACCACCTAACCGTGGTTTTTTTTTCTTTCTTTATACATACATACTAGTTACGAGTATACTATCTCTTTATCAACCAGTCTATATATTAGCAGCAGACACAGTACAGTGCGGTAGTTCACGGCTGTGGCTACCTCTGTGTCGGCACTCGGCAGCCCGTCCATAATTGTATATACCACCTAACCGTGGTTTTTTTTTCTTTCTTTATACATACATACTAGTTACGAGTATACTATCTCTTTATCAACCAGTCTATATTAGCAGCAGACACAGTACAGTGCGGTAGTTCACGGCTGTGGCTACCTCTGTGTCGGCACTCGGCAGCCCGTCCATAATTGTATATACCACCTAACCGTGGTTTTTTTTTCTTTCTTTATACATACATACTAATTACGAGTATACTATCTCTTTATCAACCAGTCTATATATTAGCAGCAGACACAGTACAGTGCGGTAGTTCACGGCTGTGGCTACCTCTGTGTCGGCACTCGGCAGCCCGTCCATAATTGTATATACCACCTAACCGTGGTTTTTTTTTCTTTCTTTATACATACATACTAGTTACGAGTATACTATCTCTTTATCAACCAGTCTATATTAGCAGCAGACACAGTACAGTGCGGTAGTTCACGGCTGTGGCTACCTCTGTGTCGGCACTCGGCAGCCCGTCCATAATTGTATATACCACCTAACCGTGGTTTTTTTTTCTTTCTTTATACATACATACTAGTTACGAGTATACTATCTCTTTATCAACCAGTCTATATATTAGCAGCAGACACAGTACAGTGCGGTAGTTCATGGCTGTGGCTACCTCTGTGTCGGCACTCGGCAGCCCGTCCATAATTGTATATACCACCTAACCGTGGTTTTTTTTTCTTTCTTTATACATACATACTAGTTACGAGTATACTATCTCTTTATCAACCAGTCTATATTAGCAGCAGACACAGTACAGTGCGGTAGTTCACGGCTGTGGCTACCTCTGTGTCGGCACTCGGCAGCCCGTCCATAATTGTATATACCACCTAACCGTGGTTTTTTTTTCTTTCTTTATACATACATACTAGTTACGAGTATACTATCTCTTTATCAACCAGTCTATATATTAGCAGCAGACACAGTACAGTGCGGTAGTTCACGGCTGTGGCTACCTCTGTGTCGGCACTCGGCAGCCCGTCCATAATTGTATATACCACCTAACCGTGGTTTTTTTTTCTTCTTTATACATACATACTACTACGACATCTCTTTATCAACCAGTCTATATTAGCAGCAGACACAGTACAGTACGGTAGTTCACGGCTGTGGCTACCTCTGTGTCTGCACTCGGCAGGCAGTCCGTCCATAATTGTATACCACCTAACCGTGGTTTTTTTTTCTTTCTTCTTTATGCATACATAGTTACATAGACATCTCTTTATCAACCAGTCTATATTAGCAGCAGACACAGTACAGTACGGTAGTTCACGGCTGTGGCTACCTCTGTGTCTGCACTCGGCAGGCAGTCTGTCCATAATTGTATACCACCTAACCGTGGTTTTTTTTTCTTTCTTCTTTATACATACATAGTTACATAGACATCTCTTTATCAACCAGTCTATATTAGCAGCAGACACAGTACAGTACAGTAGTTCACGGCTGTGGCTACCTCTGTGTCGGCACTCGGCAGTCCGTCCATAATTGTATACCACCTAACCGTGTTTTTTTTTCTTTCTTCTTCATACATACATACTACGACATCTCTTTATCAACCAGTCTATATTAGCAGCAGACACAGTACAGTACGGTAGTTCACGGCTGTGGCTACCTCTGTGTCGGCACTCGGCAGTCCGTCCATAATTGTATACCACCTAACCGTGGTTTTTTTTTCTTTCTTCTTTATACATACATACTACGACATCTCTTTATCAACCAGTCTATATTAGCAGCAGACACAGTACAGTACGGTAGTTCACGGCTGTGGCTACCTCTGTGTCGGCACTCGGCAGTCCGTCCATAATTGTATACCACCTAACCATGGTTTTTTTTTCTTTCTTCTTCATACATACATACTACGACATCTCTTTATCAACCAGTCTATATTAGCAGCAGACACAGTACGGTAGTTCACGGCTGTAGCTACCTCTGTGTCGGCACTCGGCAGTCCGTCCATAATTGTATACTAGTATCCATCCATCTCCATTGTTTACCTGAGGTGCCTTTTAGTTGTGCCTATTAAAATATGGAGAACAAAAATGTTGAGGTTCCAAAATTAGGGAAAGATCAAGATCCACTTCCACCTCGTGCTGAAGCTGCTGCCACTAGTCATGGCCGAGACGATGAAATGCCAGCAACGTCGTCTGCCAAGGCCGATGCCCAATGTCATAGTACAGAGCATGTCAAATCCAAAACACCAAATATCAGTAAAAAAAGGACTCCAAAACCTAAAATAAAATTGTCGGAGGAGAAGCGTAAACTTGCCAATATGCCATTTACCACACGGAGTGGCAAGGAACGGCTGAGGCCCTGGCCTATGTTCATGGCTAGTGGTTCAGCTTCACATGAGGATGGAGGCACTCAGCCTCTCGCTAGAAAAATGAAAAGACTCAAGCTGGCAAAAGCAGTAGCACCGCAAAGAACTGTGCGTTCTTCGAAATCCCAAATCCACAAGGAGAGTCCAATTGTGTCGGTTGCGATGCCTGACCTTCCCAACACTGGACGTGAAGAGCATGCGCCTTCCACCATTTGCACGCCCCCTGCAAGTGCTGGAAGGAGCACCCGCAGTCCAGTTCCTGATAGTCAGATTGAAGATGTCAGTGTTGAAGTACACCAGGATGAGGAGGATATGGGTGTTGCTGGCGCTGGGGAGGAAATTGACCAGGAGGATTCTGATGGTGAGGTGGTTTGTTTAAGTCAGGCACCCGGGGAGACACCTGTTGTCCGTGGGAGGAATATGGCCGTTGACATGCCTGGTGAAAATACCAAAAAAATCAGCTCTTCGGTGTGGAACTATTTCAACAGAAATGCGGACAACAGGTGTCAAGCCGTGTGTTCCCTTTGTCAAGCTGTAATAAGTAGGGGTAAGGACGTTAACCACCTCGGAACATCCTCCCTTATATGTCACCTGCAGCGCATTCATAATAAGTCAGTGACAAGTTCAAAAACTTTGGGTGACAGCGGAAGCAGTCCACTGACCAGTAAATCCCTTCCTCTTGTAACCAAGCTCACGCAAACCACCCCACCAACTCCCTCAGTGTCAATTTCCTCCTTCCCCAGGAATGCCAATAGTCCTGCAGGCCATGTCACTGGCAATTCTGACGAGTCCTCTCCTGCCTGGGATTCCTCCGATGCATCCTTGCGTGTAACGCCTACTGCTGCTGGCGCTGCTGTTGTTGCTGCTGGGAGTCGATGGTCATCCCAGAGGGGAAGTCGTAAGCCCACTTGTACTACTTCCAGTAAGCAATTGACTGTTCAACAGTCCTTTGCGAGGAAGATGAAATATCACAGCAGTCATCCTGCTGCAAAGCGGATAACTGAGGCCTTGACAACTATGTTGGTGTTAGACGTGCGTCCGGTATCCGCCGTTAGTTCACAGGGAACTAGACAATTTATTGAGGCAGTGTGCCCCCGTTACCAAATACCATCTAGGTTCCACTTCTCTAGGCAGGCGATACCGAAAATGTACACAGACCTCAGAAAAAGACTCACCAGTGTCCTAAAAAATGCAGTTGTACCCAATGTCCACTTAACCACGGACATGTGGACAAGTGGAGCAGGGCAGGGTCAGGACTATATGACTGTGACAGCCCACTGGGTAGATGTATGGACTCCCGCCGCAAGAACAGCAGCGGCGGCACCAGTAGCAGCATCTCGCAAACGCCAACTCTTTCCTAGGCAGGCTACGCTTTGTATCACCGGTTTCCAGAATACGCACACAGCTGAAAACCTCTTACGGCAACTGAGGAAGATCATCGCGGAATGGCTTACCCCAATTGGACTCTCCTGTGGATTTGTGGCATCGGACAACGCCAGCAATATTGTGTGTGCATTAAATATGGGCAAATTCCAGCACGTCCCATGTTTTGCACATACCTTGAATTTGGTGGTGCAGAATTATTTAAAAAACGACAGGGGCGTGCAAGAGATGCTGTCGGTGGCCAGAAAAATTGCGGGACACTTTCGGCGTACAGGCACCACGTACAGAAGACTGGAGCACCACCAAAAACTACTGAACCTGCCCTGCCATCATCTGAAGCAAGAAGTGGTAACGAGGTGGAATTCAACCCTCTATATGCTTCAGAGGTTGGAGGAGCAGCAAAAGGCCATTCAAGCCTATACAATTGAGCACGATATAGGAGGTGGAATGCACCTGTCTCAAGCGCAGTGGAGAATGATTTCAACGTTGTGCAAGGTTCTGATGCCCTTTGAAGTTGCCACACGTGAAGTCAGTTCAGACACTGCCAGCCTGAGTCAGGTCATTCCCCTCATCAGGCTTTTGCAGAAGAAGCTGGAGACATTGAAGGAGGAGCTAACACGGAGCGATTCCGCTAGGCATGTGGGACTTGTGGATGGAGCCCTTAATTCGCTTAACAAGGATTCACGGGTGGTCAATCTGTTGAAATCAGAGCACTACATTTTGGCCACCGTGCTCGATCCTAGATTTAAAGCCTACCTTGGATCTCTCTTTCCGGCAGACACAAGTCTGCTGGGGTTGAAAGACCTGCTGGTGACAAAATTGTCAAGTCAAGCGGAACGCGACCTGTCAACATCTCCTCCTTCACATTCTCCCGCAACTGGGGGTGCGAGGAAAAGGCTCAGAATTCCGAGCCCACCCGCTGGCGGTGATGCAGGGCAGTCTGGAGCGACTGCTGATGCTGACATCTGGTCCGGACTGAAGGACCTGACAACGATTACGGACATGTCGTCTACTGTCACTGCATATGATTCTCTCACCATTGAAAGAATGGTGGAGGATTATATGAGTGACCGCATCCAAGTAGGCACGTCACACAGTCCATACTTATACTGGCAGGAAAAAGAGGCAATTTGGAGGCCATTGCACAAACTGGCTTTATTCTACCTAAGTTGCCCTCCCACAAGTGTGTACTCCGAAAGAGTGTTTAGTGCCGCCGCTCACCTTGTCAGCAATCGGCGTACGAGGTTACATCCAGAAAATGTGGAGAAGATGATGTTCATTAAAATGAATTATAATCAATTCCTCCGCGGAGACATTGACCAGCAGCAATTGCCTCCACAAAGTACACAGGGAGCTGAGATGGTGGATTCCAGTGGGGACGAATTGATAATCTGTGAGGAGGGGGATGTACACGGTGATATATCGGAGGGTGATGATGAGGTGGACATCTTGCCTCTGTAGAGCCAGTTTGTGCAAGGAGAGATTAATTGCTTCTTTTTTGGGGGGGGTCCAAACCAACCCGTCATATCAGTCACAGTCGTGTGGCAGACCCTGTCACTGAAATGATGGGTTGGTTAAAGTGTGCATGTCCTGTTTTGTTTATACAACATAAGGGTGGGTGGGAGGGCCCAAGGACAATTCCATCTTGCACCTCTTTTTTCTTTTATTTTTCTTTGCGTCATGTGCTGTTTGGGGAGGGTTTTTTGGAAGGGACATCCTGCATGACACTGCAGTGCCACTCCTAAATGGGCCCGGTGTTTGTGTCGGCCACTAGGGTCGCTAATCTTACTCACACAGTCAGCTACCTCATTGCGCCTCTTTTTTTCTTTGCGTCATGTGCTGATTGGGGAGGGTTTTTTGGAAGGGACATCCTGCGTGACACTGCAGTGCCACTCCTAAATGGGCCCGGTGTTTGTGTCGGCCACTAGGGTCGCTAATCTTACTCACACAGTCAGCTACCTCATTGCGCCTCTTTTTTTCTTTGCGTCATGTGCTGATTGGGGAGGGTTTTTTGGAAGGGACATCCTGCGTGACACTGCAGTGCCACTCCTAAATGGGCCCGGTGTTTGTGTCGGCCACTAGGGTCGCTAATCTTACTCACACAGTCAGCTACCTCATTGCGCCTCTTTTTTTCTTTGCGTCATGTGCTGATTGGGGAGGGTTTTTTGGAAGGGACATCCTGCGTGACACTGCAGTGCCACTCCTAAATGGGCCCGGTGTTTGTGTCGGCCACTAGGGTCGCTAATCTTACTCACACAGTCAGCTACCTCATTGCGCCTCTTTTTTTCTTTGCGTCATGTGCTGATTGGGGAGGGTTTTTTGGAAGGGACATCCTGCGTGACACTGCAGTGCCACTCCTAAATGGGCCCGGTGTTTGTGTCGGCCACTAGGGTCGCTAATCTTACTCACACAGTCAGCTACCTCATTGCGCCTCTTTTTTTCTTTGCGTCATGTGCTGATTGGGGAGGGTTTTTTGAAAGGGACATCCTGCGTGACACTGCAGTGCCACTCCTAGATGGGCCCGGTGTTTGTGTCGGCCACTAGGGTCGCTTATCTTACTCACACAGCGACCTCGGTGCAAATTTTAGGACTAAAAATAATATTGTGAGGTGTGAGGTATTCAGAATAGACTGAAAATGAGTGTAAATTATGGTTTTTGAGGTTAATAATACTTTGGGATCAAAATGACCCCCAAATTCTATGATTTAAGCTGTTTTTTAGTGTTTTTTGAAAAAAAACACCCGAATCCAAAACACACCCGAATCCGACAAAAAAATTTGGTGAGGTTTTGCCAAAACGCGTTCGAACCCAAAACACGGCCGCGGAACCGAACCCAAAACCAAAACACAAAACCCGAAAAATTTCAGGCGCTCATCTCTAGCATATACGTATATTGTAGTTTAGCCAACCTTAATCTTGGAAAGTGTCTCTTTTGCTTAGTTTTCAAAAGGTTTCTTTATGTACAGTATTTTACCATTCATTTAGATATTAACGGGCTTATTTAACACATCCTGAAATTTTGAAACGTGTGATATAACGCTGATTGCAAAGTGAAAATTAAGAATTTTGCCTGCAGTTATCATCCTTTGGGCACAAAAAGAAGAGGAAATGGTTACACCAGCGCTACAAGTGATTATAGCAATTAAGCAGTTGATACAAATATTTAAAATATACTTATCCAACCTGTTTCCATGGTCAGCTGTTTACCACTCGATATAGGGGTTCATTCCGAGTTGTTCGCTCGTTGCCGATTTTCGCTATGCTGCGATTTGCTGCTAAATACGCATGCGCATGGTACGCAGCGCGCATGCGCTAAGTTATTTAACTAAAAACTTAGTAGATTTGCTGGTACTCGTACGACGCTTTTCAGTCGCACTGTAGTTCAGTAAATGATTGACAGGAAAGGGGCGTTTCTGGATGGCAACTCAGCGTTTTCACGGCGTTGGCTAAAAAACGCAGGCGTGTCAGGGAAAAACGCGGGAGTGTCTGGAGAAACGGGGGAGTGGCTGGCCGAACACAGGGCGTGTTTGTGACGTCAAACCAGGAACTAAACAGACTGAGCTGTTTGCAATCTGTGAGTAGGTCCGGAGCTACTCAGAAACTGCAAATAATTATTTATTAGCAGTTCTGCTAATCTTTCGTTCGCAATTCTGCTATGCTAAGATACACTCCCAGAGGGCGGCGGCCTAGCGTGTGCAATGCTGCTAAAAGCAGCTAGCGAGCTAACAACTCGGAATGAGGGCCTTAATCTGAATGGATTGACTCCTGCTTGATGTGAATGTAACCCCTTCTCACCTCCCTAGGGGTAACTAATATATACAGTGCATCCGGAAAGTATTCACAGCGCTTCACTTTTTCCACATTATGTTACAGTCTTATTCCAAAATGAAATAAATTCATTTTTACCTATAAAATTCTACACACAATACCCCATAATGACAACGTGAAAAAAGTTTTTTTGAGATTTTTGCAAATCTATTAAAAATAAAAAACTAAGAAATCACATGTATATAAGTATTCACAGCCATTCCTCAATATTTTGTTGATGAACCTTTGGCAGCAATTACAGCCTCAAAACTTTTTGAATATGATGCCACAAGCTTGGCACACCTATCTTTGAGCAGTTTCACCCATTCCTCTTTGCAGCACCTCTCAACCTCCATCAGGTTGGATGAGAAGAGTCGGTGCTCAGCAATTTTCAGATCTCTTCAGAGATGTTCAATCGGATTCAAGTCTGGGCTCTGGCTGGGCCACTCAACGACATTCACAGAGTTGTCCTGAAGCCACTCCTTTCATATCTTAGCTGTGTGCTTAGGGTCGTTGTCCTGCTGAACGATGAACCGTCGCTCCAGTCTGAGCTCAAGAGCGCTTTGCAGCAGGTTTTCATCCAGGATGTCTCTGTACATTGCTGCATTCATCTTTCCCTCTATCCTGACTAGTCTCCCAGTTCCTGCTGCTGAAAAACATCCCCACAGCATGAAGCTGCCACCACCATGCTCCACTGTAGGGATGGTATTGGTCTGGTGATGAGCGGTACCTCGTTTCTTCTAAACATGATGCCTGGCATTCATGCCAAAGCGTTCAATATTTGTCTCATCAGCCCAGAGAATTTTGTTTCTCATGGTCTGAGAGTCCTTCAGGTGGATTTTGGCAAAGTCCAAGCGGGCTGCCATGTGTTTTTTACTAAGGAGTGGCTTCCGTCTGGCCACTTTACCAAACAGTACTGATTGGTGAATTGCTGCAGAGATGGTTGTCCTTCTGGAAGGTTCTCTCTCCGCAGAGGAATGCTGTAGCTCTGACAGAGTGACCATCGGGTTCTTGGTCACCTACCTGACTAGGGCCCTTCTCCCCCAATCGCTCAGTTTAGAAGTTTAGATGTCCAGCCAGCTCTAGGAAGAGTCCTGGTGGTTCTGAACTTCTTCCATTTACGGATGATGGAGGCCACTGTGCTCATTGGGACCTTCAAAGCAGCAGATATTTTTCTGTACCCTTCCCCAGATTTGTGCCTCAAGACAATCCTGTCTCGGAGGTCTACAGACATTTCCTTTGACTTCATGCTTGGTTTGTGCTCAGATATGCACTGTCAAGTGTGGGACCTTATATAGACAGGTGTGTGCCTTTCCAAATCATGTCCAATCAACTGAATTTACCACAGGTGGACTCCAATTAAGCTGTTGGAACATCTCAACGATGATCAGTGGAAACAGGATGCCCCTGAGCTCAATATCGAGCTACATGGCAAAGGCTGTGAATACTTATGCACATGTGATTTCTCAGTTTTTTATTTTTAATAAATTTGCAAAAATCTAAAAAAAACTTTTTTCACGTCATTATGGGGTATTGTGTGTAGAATTTTGAGGGGAAAAATGAATTTATTCCATTTTTTAATAAGGCTGTAACATAACAAAATGTGTAAAAAGTGAAGCACTGTGAATACTTTTCGGATGCATTGTATGTGCCTCCACCCAAGCCTTAAAAATGTCTGTAGTCTATTGGAGTGGACTTGGGAACACCCCCTGCTAGTATATTTTATTACCTATTACTTTGACAGTAAGTACACCCGTAAGTTGACATTAATTTATTTCCACAAACATACACACCACTGAAATGAAACACATTTATTGTTCTGTGTCACTTTTTCTGGCTGCAACATAAGTGGTTATACTTGGCATTTATAAGCTATTAGCATACAAGGCATAACACTAACATTATAATATAATTACTGATATTAAACAATACCTTTTTGCTAGTCTGTATGCATGGCCATGCTACGGTGGTGCACTTAAACCAATCCTGTAGTTTGTTGCAAGTTTTCTTTTCTTTATGTGAGGTGGTTGTATTCAGGATCCAAGTTACAGTAATTATATGGTTAACTTCTAGAGAGGTGGTATATGCATATATACAGTACCAGTCAAAAGTTTTGACACACCTTCTCATTCAATGGTTTTTATTTATTTTAATTATTTTCTACATTGTAGATTAATACTGAAGACATCAAAAGTATGAAAGAACACATATGGAATTATGTTGTAAACAAAAAAAAGTGTTAAATAAATCAAAATATGTTTTATATTTTAGATTCCTCAAAGTAGCCCCCTTTTGCTTTGATGACAGCTTTGCACACACTTGGTATTAGCTCAATCAGCTTCATGAGGTAGTCTCCTGGAATGGTTTTCCAGCAGTCTTGACGGAGTTCCCAGAGATGCTGAGCACTTGTTGGCTGCTTTTCCTTCACTCTGCGGTCCAACTCATCCCAAACCATCTCAATTGGGTTTAGGTCGGGTGATTGTGGAGGCCAGGTTATCTGACGCAGCACTCCATCACTTTCCTTCTTGGTCAAGTAGCTCTTACATAGCCTGGAGGTGTGTTTGGGGTCATTGTCTTGTTGAAAAACAAATGATGGTCCCAGTAAGCGCAAACCAGATGGGATGGCATGGCGCTGCAGAATGCTGTGGTAGCCATGCGGGTTAAGTGTGCCTTGAATTTTGAATAAATCACCAACAGTGTCACCAGCAAAGCACCCCCACACCATCACACCTCCTCCTCCATGCTTCACAGTGGGAACCACACATGCAGAAACCATCCACTCACCTTCTCTGCGTCTCACAAAGACACGGTGGTTGGAACCAAAAATCTAAAATTTGGACTCATCAGACCAAAGTACAGATTTCCACTTGTCTGATGTCCATTCCTTGTGTTTCTTGGCCTAAACAATTCTCTTATTCTTGTTGTTCATCCTGAGTAGAGGCTTCTTCGCAGCAATTCGACCATGAAGGCCTGATTCACGCAGTCTCCTCTTAACAGTTAATGCTGAGATTTGTCTGCTACTTGAACTCTGTGAAGAATTTATGTGGGCTCTAATCTGAGGTGCTGTTAAGTAGCGGTTTCTGAGGCTGGTAACTCTAATGAACTTATCCTCTGCAGCAGAGGTTACTCTTGGTCTTCCTTTCCTGGGGCGGTCCTCATGAGAGAGCCAGTTTCATCATAGCGTTTGATGGTTTTCCGTATCGACTGACCTTTATGTCTTAAAGTAATGATGGACTGACGTTTCTCTTTGCCGAGTTGAGTGGTTCCTGCCATAATATGGATTACAACAGTAGTCAAATAGGGGTGTCCACTGTGTACTAACCCTACCTCTGCACAACACAACTGATGGTCTCAAACACATTAAGAAGGCAATAAATTCTACAGATTGGCTCGTGACAAGGCACACCTGTTAATATAAAACCATTCCAGGAGACTACCTCATGAAGCTGATTGAGAGAATGCCAAGAGTGTGCAAAGCTGTCATCAAAGCAAAAGGGGGCTACTTCCAGGAATCTAAAATATAAAACATTTTGATTTGTTTAACACTTTTTTGTTTACAACGTAATTCCATATGTGTTCTTTCATTGTTTTGATGTCTTCAGTATTAATCTACAATGTAGAAAATAACTAAAATAAATAAAAACCATTGAATGATAAGGTGTGTCCAAACTTTTGACTGGTACTGTACTTATACAGTATATCGTAGTATATGGAGTTAGTAAAAGTCTGCTTTAGATCCAAATGTGTTCCTTAGTTGTAATCTCTAGAGTTATAAAGAGATTTAATTCATGCTTGTAGTACTAGATCTTAGTTTATTTGATCTGCTAGCAAGGCTGTAAAGTAATCCAATAGTACTGTATACTGTATCTGGACAGCAGATGTGTAAATCCCGCCTGCTGTATGGGTGTGTTACTCTAGCCAGCTGTGTACCTATGGTAAAAATGTGTGAGAGACTGTCACTCTGCTATAGCTGCTTTGTAAGTGATTGTCACACTTTGCTGTCCTCGCTCTCTCTCTCTCTCTATGAAAATTAAAACTGAAGACAGCTTCTCTATTGAGGGATGGAGGAATACATTTTTTTCTTCAGTGAAACTTATATCCCTGACGTAATAAAGTAGAGACTCTGTCCAGCTACTTAGGCTGTCAGTTGTATTTTTGACCAGTCCTTCTAATATTGAGAACAATAGGTCTCTCCCTTATGTGCTGCATCGAATGGACTTAGGCTGCCTTGGGCTTTAGCAGTAAGTCTATGTGACAGGACTCCCAGCTGTCAAGACAGTGTTCTCACCACTCCTTGATTAGTCTGTCAGGCAGGACGTCACACAGAAGAGCCGCCACCTTTGCCCTTAGTCGCTAACCCTTCATTGCCAGAGAGACTGCCTCCATGTCACTCCTTTCACTGGTACTGCCTCCCTTTCACTCTCACACACAGCTGCGCTCGAGGTCAGCGGGTCTGACTCATCACATAGCACTGTTATTGCAGTCTCTGCCTCCATCTCTGTCTCACTGTCAGGCTCCGGAGCCTTACCTCCGGCGGGTGGTCCCGCGGGTTGCCGTCCCGCTGGTTGGCGCGGCTGCGACGGCAGGGAGTTGCTGGCGGCGGGTCCTTCTGGACAGTTGTGCGGCTGCCAAGGGCCGGGGGCCGAGGGTCTGGAGAGCCAGGCGCTGCGGCGGGGATCACTGCAGTAAGGTCCTCTAGTGGTGACACAGTATAGTGTGTCAGAGACAGAAGCTAGCTAAAGCTGTGTGCTAACAGCTAAGTATGTCTCCTGTGCTGGGGGCAGCCATGTTGGAGACCAGAGTATTACCAATGAAGTTCCCAATCTGTGTCCAGCCAATCCTGCGTGTTCTCCCCTTACAAAAGGGGGCTGGCTCAGAGGGAGAGTGCCAGTGCTTCATGTTACCTCCTTGTGAAAGGTTCTCCAGCTCTGTGCTCCCAGGTTACTTTTGGTTCCCTGGACCTGGTTGCTCTCATCCATCGGTTACCTAAACGCTGCTGCAGTCCTGCTGTCTAAGTCCGTTGCCAGTCGCTCACGGGGTCCCAGGTTGTAGAGGAGCTCCAGGTGTGAACGGTGGTTCCCGCAGACGTCTTCATTTCTTCAAAGTCTAAGTTCTTCAGCCTCGTATTTCAATCACGAACCACAGTCCTCATTTCTTCAAAGTCCAAGTTCTTCAGCCTCGTCCTTCAATCACAAACCGCAGTCCTCATTTCTTCAAAGTCCAAGTTCTTCAGCCTCATTCTTCAAGTCATTTAACACAGTCTTCAGTTCTTCTTTACCGGAGTTCTTCAGCCTCACTCTTCAAGTCATTTAACCATAGACTCTAATTCTTCCAGTTTCTTCAATTGCTCCAATATTTATGTACAGCCTGATTATTCATTAAAACTACAGTTATCTTCCTACGAAGTCCTCCTATTCTTTACGCCCTCCGGCCAACGTTAACACTTAGTTTGGCTTCCACCCCATGAGGACAATTACATTCAGCCACCTCGTTTACTCTCCTCACAGGTAGCTGTCCCTTTAGCCAAAACTGGGTTGTCGGAACCCCAACTTACGCCGAGCGTGACACTCACCCTGCACCTCTTTTTCTGACAGGACAAATCACTCCCCAGCTGTATTACTCCACCTCTTTCTGTAACTGTCACCAATGTCTGTGAAATGTATTAGTGCAGTTTGCAGCACTAAAGTCCACTGCCACCAATTGTATCTGACATGCAGTGTTATTAACCTATTGACATATATATACATTTTTAAAAGCATGCATATATATTACATTTAGCTCATAAATTGATGTTACATTTACATTTTACATGTCATCACATATATCCTCACACTATATTTAACATAGGAAAGGTTACATTCTCCCCCTGGTGCATTGACACCATTTTCCAATCTTTAGGTGCAAATGCACCATCCACATTGCTCACTATACTAAAATATCTTATCTACATTCATGTATTCACACCGCATCTAAACCCATTAGCAATCCACCTCAGCTCCATTAGTTGAACTGTAGGCCAAATTGGATAGGATTGGACAACAGAGCCATCTTGTCTTCCCCTGAAGGTGTTCTCTTGTTGTCCTAGTTCCCCTTGTTTCTCTACACTTGACTTATTGACTACCTCTAGTGAAGCTTCTGAAATTGTCAAGATTTTAGCATCTAAATTTGCAACAGCTCTATCTCGCCATCTGGACTGGGGTCAGTAGTATAAGGGTGCAGAAGGATGAGACTGAACTGGATTCTGAGGAAAAGGATCTTTATCATCCCTGTCCCTCTTTCTCCTTTCTATGTGCACACTTCCTCCCACAATCTCTCATCTTAGTGGTTGATGACACGAGCTGGGTTCCCTTCGATTTGGAGCAAATTGACTCCCTTTCACTGGTACACCTCCAGAGCCAGTAACATTGACTACTTGTGCTCCCTTTGCTCCATCCACCACAATAAACTCTACATTTTCTCCCTCTCTGACACTCAGCGGAAGTTTCAAGGGGTTGTTTCTTGTGATAGCAGTCCAGTGGACAAAAACATACCTTTTGTTGTCATGTCTTTTAATGAAGCCATAGCGTCTTTTAACACTAAACCATTTAACAGTGCCAGATAGTTTAGCGGCAATATAATTGATATTTCCCACCTCAACACTACCTTCTGCTGATTTTCCTTGCAGAGTATCAATCAGTTCTTCAGTCTGTAAAGCAATGTCTTTAGTATCCTTACTCGCATCAGGACTGGGTTTTATAGAGCAAGCAAGGATGTTGTTCTCAGATTCCAACTGTATTAGATGTTCTTTCATTTTGGAAAGACTAATCTGATCCTGCTGTTTAGATGCTTCTGCAGCTAATAATAGTTTAGACAGCTCATTTATTTGAGATTAGAATGAATGAATCCTTTCTTCCTGTTGAATAGACCTTTGGGTGTTCTAGTCTATCTCAATTTTTCTCTACTTCACCGAAGCAAGTTTTCAAATTCTCTGGTTACCACAACAAGCTCCTCTTGCAATTCCTGGTTCTGTTTCTCTAACTGGATAATTAAAACAAGTTCTTCCACAGTTTTATTTTGTAACTCAGTCCCATTATATTCCCTTTTCCTCTACACTTCTTCCTGTAGCAGAGCTGTAAGCCATCAGATAAGATGAAGGCGTCTATCGGCTATATATTCCATTATGTCCACCATAGCTCTTGCCTCACAAGGCCTATTCCTCAACAGTTCCTTATTCTCTCTGTGCTCTGTGAATATTTGTTCAATAATCTTTATCCTTTTCTGTTCCTTTGCCAGTACATGCCAGTCCTCTTTTCTCCTTGGTTCCTCAAAAGCATCTTAGCTGGCTATTTCAGTACTCAAACTGGAGCCATTGCTTTTATCCTTTTCATCGTTCTACTTTTTGTCTATACTATTTTCTTTTTGTTTCACCACAACATCGGTTGCAGCCTCTAGTTCTCCTGGTATCTTCTCTTTCTGTTTAATGATATTTCCATCTTCCAGTAATACAACAGGGCATGTGGATGTCACTGTTTCTTCACTTACACTACCTTCACTGTCATGTTCATGAGGTTTAACTATTACTTTTTTACTTAAATTTAGCACATCTACGATCAACTCTGAATTACCCCCATTGAGTACAATAGGTTACTGCTCCCTCTCTCTCCCATATGTGCTGCACTGAATGGACTTAGGCTGCCTTGGGCTTTAGCAGTAATTTTGTTATTATTACTATTATTGGTTATATAACATTAGGAACTTATGTTTTAATGATTTTGTTTGTTTTGATGTTTTAAGTGTTTTCTTCAAATGATTTAAATCCCTTTATTGTGAGACTTTGCCTGAGATTGCTGTTTTCTCATTAACCTGTGGCTATACAGAGTCCTCGGAGGGATTTCATAGTAATCCTGTTATAGCAATGGTCGGTCTATGATTGTGACAATGTCATTTGGGCCAATTTAGCATCTCTCACAAATACAACACAGTAGAAGCCCTAGTTAAGCTGAGGCATACTGGGCCTGATGTAGGAATAGACATCAAGCATTTTGTGCTATACTGTGTTGTTGTGATCACATTGCATTTGTACTCCCTGCTTTTCAGCAGTGCCGCACGATCAGTGTCGGACTGGGACATGAAGGGCCCACCGGTGGGTTGCAGTGGTTGGGGTCCATGCTTAGGGGTGTGGCCAGTCTCCACAGAGGTTTGGCAACCATTAGAGAGTGCATGGTCTGGGCCTCTTGAGATATATAAAATCGTATATATAGTAAATACCATGCATGATAATGTATCAGCTTGATAACAGCAATGCACTGCAGAAAATACACCACAGTACTGTGCAGTATAATGCAACATATGTATAATTCAAGTTCGCCATCTAGAAGCTGATCCCTCAGGCACTGGGGGCCCTCCGGGGGTTCCCCTGGACTCCTGTAGGCCCGTACGACCTTGCATAGGATGTATAGTAGGGAGGATGGAGATGGGAATAGGGCAATAGGCGGTGCCCCCCCCCCCCAACCCCCCCACCCCCACACACACACACACACACACGCACGCACACCTCCTTGGGATTTAAGATACCAATCCCGTTGCTTACCTTAGCTGGAGGCATACTACCGACACTTTCACTGTGCAGAGGGTTTCTCCTTTATACACTTTTCTGGGGACAAAAAGGCACTTACTGCAAACTATGGGGTCATGCCGACCCGTTCTTATGCTGCAATTTGTCACAGCTGCGCGAACGGGTCAGAACTGCGCATACGAGCGACGGACCTTACAAAGAACCCATTCGCAGTGGCGAATGCAAGAAGATTGACAGGCAGAAGGCGGACCTGGGCGGCAACTCACCGTTTTCGCGGAGTGTCCGGAAAAATGCAGGCGTGCCCAGCCGTTGAAGAGGAGGGTTCCAGACGATAGCTCCAAGCCGGATCATCGCAGCGGGTGAGTAAGTCCTGAGCTGTGCAGAAACTGCACAAGCTTCTGTTTGTGCAGCTCTCTGCACAGTGGATCGCAGCCCTACACAGCGAATCCTCCCTCCCCTGTAGGCGGCAACTACCTGATCGCAGCAGTGCTAAAAGTAGCCTGCTAGCGATCAGGTCTGAATGAGGGCCTATATTCCATATCTGTATCACTCAGTTGTCCCATTCTATTAGTAAATTGTGGGAATAACAGATTTATCACTGCAGAGTAATAAATAGGCCAGTACTATTAGCACATAGTACTCTATGCTGCAGGGAAGATTTGGGATGAGCTAATGTACGGGATACTAGTGCTCTGTTATAGGGAAGACAAAGATTTTGCCATTGAGATATTTGCTTTTATCTAGTGCTACTTTTCAATGCCCATTTGTACAACCGTTAGAAATGTAAGTGGCAGTGTTTGTGCATCATCTCACTGGTTTTGGATTGATATCCCGGCAGTTGAGATGCAGCATCCTGATGGTGAAAATCCCGACAGCAGCCTAACCCTCCTTGTTGGTACCAAACCTCCCCCCCCTTCCCTTCCTGCAGCCTAACTTCCACGCAACCGCAGGCTAACCCCAACCTTCCCCAGGGATGCCTAAACCTAACCCCTTCTCCCCGCAGCCTAACCCTAACATTCCCCCTACAGCCTAAACCTAACTTCTGCCGCCGGTGGTTTACATCTCCGATGGGCCAGTAAACGCTCGTTCGTAATCCTGGCAGGCAGGATTACAGCGCCAGGATTGTGATTCTAGTTGGGATGCCGGCACCAGCATTCCAAAAAGTGCCGGAATTCTGGTGTCTGTATTTCGACTGCCTGGATCCCGACCACCGGATCCCATCTCATCATCAAATGTAGGTCATGGATATGAAGTAAACTGAGTAGGGGTGTATCTAGCGGTCCAAGCAACCCTGGTAAAGTAAGGGACTGGAACCCCCCCCCATATTTGAAATGGGGAAGGCACGTATGCCAAATAAAGGGCATGGCCACACATAGTACCCCCCCCCCCCCCCTTCAAATTACATCACACAGTGTTATCCCTTACTCACAATATACCACACAGGAATGCTGAGGCCGTGAACCCTACTGCTGACATCCCGGCCATAAGTATGCTGGGGACTCCTAGGGTTAGGCCACGGGGGCGGGGGGTTATTGGGAGGGGGTAGGTTTAGGCACCACTGGGGAGGCTAGTGTAGGCTGCCGGACCGAGGGAGTTTGTTAGAGTTAGGTTGCGGGGAGGTTAGGGATAGACACCATCAGGGAGGGTTACACTGTGGGGGGTTTAGGCTGTGGAGAGAGGTGTCCGGTTTATGCACCACCAGGGAGGGTTAGGGCCACCACCTGATGTCTTATTCTGTAAACATGGGGACCAGCACATTAATGCAAAAAAAGTGATTTAATCATAATAAAAATCATTAAAAGACATACATCAATCCTTGTGTCATATAAATGTCATAAGCGGTACCGTGCAGTCCATGAGGAAGGTGTTTATACACCGAAACGGTACCGTTGGACGCTGTTCATGATGGCTGGGTGACTATCATGAAGCCTATTATTTGACTGCGTTTATGACAATGCCAGGGCCGGGCTGGCCATCTGGCACTTCTGGCAAAAGCCAGAAGGGCCGATGAGCAGGTGGGCCGGTCCGGTCCCCCAGAGAGCCGGAAAGGCCGCGCGCAGCCTCCAGCTCTCTGGTTTATCCCCCCCCCCCATACACCGTGGGCGTGAACCACAAGTTCACGCCCCCATACACCGTGGCAGCGCGCCCCCAGCGACATGTGCTCGCGTTCACAAATGCCCGGGTCGACACGGAGGCCCAGTCCGTCGCTGTTTAGCATATTGTTATGTCACCATCAAGCCTTGTTAAGCACACAGATAGATAGATAGATAGATAGATAGATAGATAGATAGATAGATAGATAGATAGATAGATAGATAGATAGAGCTAGCACTCACAATCCTCTTTGCAGTACTATACCCGGGGGCCATCAATAAATCATATACAGTTCATGTGGCGGATGCGGCATTCACACCAGATCATCACAGGCATCTCCTGATGAAATGTATGTAAAGAAATGAAATGTTGACAACCAGGAGATGCCTGTGATGATCTGATGTCAGCAAGACTCGTAAGAGCCGCATCCGCCACATGAACTATATATGTCCCGCACTCTCACCCAACCAAAACAACCACTGGGGTGCTAGATCAGAGTCCCATCCCTTAAGGGGATGGACCCATAGTACAGTGCAGTGTTTCCCACTATACGTGGAAATGATAGCACGCTCCAGACATAATCAATTTTGCAGAAAAAAGTGTCTGTACTCAAATATGTTTCTCACCAATGTTTCGGTCCACCTCTGGGACCTTTTTCAAGGTGTAACAACAATCCAGCGCAGGTCAGCAGAGTCACATGCAGCATACAGAAAAGTGGAACTGGACACTTTTCTGTATGCTGCATGTGACTCTGCTGACCTCTGCAAAACTGATTATGTCTGGAGAGTGCTATCATTTCCACATTTAGTGGGAAACACTGCACTATATATACACTAGTCACCTGACACAGGCTGATAAATTACTAAAGAACAGCTGACTCAGGTTTAAGATAATTGGGCTTGCATAGGGGTGCATGAACAAAGCTTGTGGCCACAGTCAATATGAGTTAATCAAAGATTAACCCTACAATATACCAACAAATATAAAACCACAGCACTCACTACCCCAGAAGCGGGGTGCAGTGTCTGCACTCACCACTCATAGGGTGGGGTGCATGTAGCCCATGGCCACCTACTTAAAAATATACAAACAGAAAGTTCAGCACTCACCAAAGCAAGCTCACTTATTTTCACAACATCAATAAATAAATGATGGGGGTTTAGTTAGTGAATTGGCCAATGCACGGAAGCCTGCAAACCGCTCGCCAAGGTACCCCATCTTCATGCAGGTCGTACACTATCACAGAGTCTCAAAAATTAAAAATTAAAACCTAGCAGCTGTATCACACATAATATAACTGCAAATATGCCCACTTGGTTTACGGTGTATCTGCCAAATACTCCATGGCTTTTAAAGGTACACATATAGTGAATTTCCATTTATTTCTAATAAACATTTAGATGCCAGCATTAATATATACTGCGGACGCAAGGCGCATCTTATTACCATATACGATAAAAGTGTGCTGAACGTTGCAGCATTATATCCCTTAAGAGAAAGCAAGCAGTCACACGCATTGTATTACTGAGGTCCAACGCTCAGAGATATATGTATTTGATATAAAAAGTTACGCATGCAAAATAACATATATAAATATGGTTACAGAATTACAGTTACAAAAGAAGCAGTTGCAGTTACATAAGAATCAGTTACAGACAATATACATACGCAAGTTTTCCAGGCAGCCAGTCATCAGGTAGGAGACTTCTGATAAGAGGGTGTGTGTGTGTGTGTGTGTGTGTGTGTGTGTGTGTGTGTGAGTGTGAGAGAGAGAGAGAGTGTATATGTGTGTGTGAGAGTGAATGAGAGAGTGTATGAGACAGCTACAGTAAAATAATGGGTGTATACAACAGTGGGTTTCATCTTCTTTCATTGGTCCAGAGGCCAGACCTCTCAAGAACTTGATGGCTTTTAGGTCAGTGTGAGGGCTTTTGTCCTATGTTGCAGGCACATGTGTTTGCCCTCAGGGCCATGCTGTGAAGCCAGTTCCAACTGACCAGTATCCACACCTTGCTCTGCACATTATTCCATACATATCTTATATTACTCATACCTTGCAGTCTCAGTGTGCAACGGTTTATTCGTAATGACCAGATTACTGATGATAAAACACTGATTAATATGAGACTAAACATGATATGATTAACTTGTTCTGTCCCAGTAATATATATATATATATATCAGTTAGAAGTTAAATATTAATAAATCACCTGGTCCCGATGGAATTCACCCGAGGGTTCTTATGGAGCTGCACGCTGAACTAGCAAGACCTCTATTTTTGCTCTTCATGGATTCAGTTAAATCGGGTATGGTTCCCAAAGACTGGCATATAGCGGAGGTAGTGCCGATATTCAAAAAGGGGAGCAAAGCTGAACCAGGTAATTATAGACCAGTTAGTCTTACATCTATAGTGGGGAAAGTATTGGAAGGTATTCTAAGGGACAGTATTCAAAAGTTCCTTGAAGCATATAAAGCATATAAGGTCATTAAAAGGAACCAACATGGATTTGTGAAGGACAGATCATGTCAGACCAACTTACTTGGCTTTTATGAAACAGTAAGTGCGAACCTTGATCAGGGTAAGGAGGTGGATGTAATCTTTTTAGACTTTGCCAAAGCTTTTGACACTTTACCACACATGCGTCTTATCTATAAGCTACAAGAAATAGGCCTAGGGATCACAATATGCACTTGGGTCAGTAATTAGTTAGATAATAGGGAGCAGCACGTTGTGATCAATGGATCATTTTCAAATTGGACTAAAGTACTAAGTGGTGTGCCACAAGAGTCTGTACTTGGACCACTTTTGTTCAACATTTTCATCAACGACTTAACAGTAGGTCTAGAGAGCATGGTGTCAATTTTCGATACCAAATTGTGTAAGGTTATAAATATGGAGGGGGATGCTGAGTCTCTACAGAACGACTTAACTAAACTGGAAGCATGGGCAGCAAAATGGAGAATGAGGTTCAACACAGACAAGTGTAAGGTAATGCACTGTGGGGGCAAGACCAAAAATAACACCTACATACTAAATGGGGTAATATTAGGGGATTCTGTACTGGAAAAAGACCTAGGGGTTCACATAGATAATAAATTAAGCAGCAGTACCCAAAGTAGGATTGCAGCAAAGAAAGCTAATAAGATATTAGCATGCATAAAACGGCGAATTGATGCAAGGGACGAGAGTATTATACTCCCATTATATAAATCACTAGGGAGGTCACATCTTGAATACTGTGTGCAATTTTGGGCACCATATTACAAAAAGGATATCCTGGAGCTAGAAAAGGTTCAGAGGCGGGCGATCAAACTAATCAAGGGCATGGAGACGCTGGAATACAAGGAAAGGCTTGCAAGGTTAGGCATGTTTACATTGGAAAAGAGGAGACTAAGAGGGGACATGATCAACATCTACAAATATATAAGGGGTCAATACACAGAACTTGGGAGGGACCTGTTTTCTATAAGATCAGCACAGAGGACACGTGGTCACTCGCTTAGGTTAGAGGAGAGGAGTTTCCGCACATTGAGGCAAAAAGGTTTTTTCACAGTAAGGACAATATCTGTTTGGAATTCCCTGACGGAGAGAGTAGTAACTGCGGACTCAGTCAACACCTTTAAGAATGGGTTAGATAAATTCCTATTGGATAAAAATATTTAGGGTTATGGTGCGTAGGCACGCATTATAGTTAATATAACTAGTCCTAACATAAAAATAACTAGTCCTATAATAAGACTGCATGGGAGACCACAAATAGGTTGAACTCGATGGACAATTGTCTTTTTTCAACCTTAGTTACAAAGTTACTATGTTACTATGTTAGATGGAACATTCTGTTACATATATACAATTATAATACAAGTCTTGGTGCTAAACATGTTTTGTCTATGTGTTGCATGAATATGTGTTGAATATGTCTTTGTGGCTTCTCTGTGCGAATGCGTATGATACCGTAATTTTTACCCTCTGCCCCCTCTTGATGCGGCTCTGCTGTGCTGATCACAGCACCCTGCAGAGATGAAACTGAAAGTAAAGTACACCTCCCGGCAGCAATGGCTGCTGGGAGATGTAGTTTATTTTCAGTTTCATCTCAGGATGCAGTGTATCTGGCTCGGCAGCAGCTAGCAGAGTCTGGCGCTCGAGTTCCGCCGGCTCTAAACTATCGCTGCTGCATAGGGAGGGGGCGTTAGGGGGGATTAAAGTGACAGTCTCAGCGCGCTCTCCAGTCTGGCGCCAGGTCACATGCCCCCCTAGCCCCCCCCCCTAGTTTTGTCTCTGCGCTCACGCACAGAGGCCACTCTGTTTGGAGTTTACATGTAGTGTGTATGTAATATTTTTTACTTCGACAATAAATATATATATTATATGTAGAGAGAGGCAGAACCAGTCTCCCCCACCCCCCATGCAGTTCCTCCCCGCAGTGACACCCAGCAACAACTACAGCAGCAGTAGCGGCAGCCAGTTTTATTTGCGCTGGTGTCCAGAGGCTCAGCACAGCACTACAGTAAAGAAGCTCTTCATAAACTACAGCTCCCAGCAGCCCTAGGCTGCTGGAGCTCACTACAGCAAGGGCTGCTGGTAGCTGTAGTTTATGCAGTTTCTTTATTGTAGTGCTGTGCGGAGCCGCCGGACACCAGGACAAATAACACTGGCTGCGGGTGAGGAACTGCACGGGGAAGGGAGGACTGGTTCTGCCTCTAAAATGTGAGACTACCCTTGGCCGTGGGTGGCACCGCCGGCGGAGCCCCTCCTCGCTTGGCACCCCTGGCGAGTGCCATCTTGGCAAATGGGTAGATACGCCCCTGTAACTGAGTTTACAAATGTGGAATGATATGCTTTACACTGGTAGTCATGTGTGATGGATTGGGAAGCTGTGCTGAATTCCATATTGGATTTCTATCTTGTGTTTCAGAAATGATGGTGTTCTTAATACTGAACAGTCTGCTTGCTTTGTTCTCTCCTTTAATACTTTCATTTTTGTTGCTTTGCCATAGATAGGATTTCTGTGTCACTGAGCAAGTGCGCTGAGACCTGCTCAATCTCCTGGCTGCCTTTCTGCACTTAGAGCACAATTACAGTGAAATGAGAGGCGCCGTACCTGGGTGACAAGGCTCTTGGAGCTGCTGAAGCATCCGTAGCCCTGATAATTGGTTTGGAGAAATGTGATGGAAGCATCCTACTATGACATATGCCATTTCTACTGACTTGTGAAACTATTTAGCTAATACCAAAAAAACTCCCCTAAAGGTGCAGCTCACAACTTATATAGAGGCATATTTATTAGAATTTGTGGCTAACCACCAAAATGAAGAAGCCTTATCACCGCATATAGGGGGTAATTCAGAGTTGATCGCAGCAGCAAATTTATTGGGCAAAACCATGTGCACTGCAGGGGAGGCAGATATAACATGTGCAGAGAGAGTTAGATTTGGGTGGATTATTTTGTTTCTGTGCAGGGTAAATAATGGCTGCTTTATTTTTACACTGCAATTTAGATTTCAGTTTGAACACACCCCACCTAAATCTAACTCTCTCTGCACATGTTACATCTGCCCCCCCTGCACATGGTTTTGCCCAACTGCTAACAAATTTGCTGCTGCGATCAACTCTGAATTAGGCCCATAATCTTTTTCTGTTCAAATGTGTCCATTTAAATCACTGGGACACTTGCTCCAATAAGAGGCCGTCAGTTTACCCTGATTGACAGACAGAGGCGGTTTAAGGGCAGGAGGGGGCGTGACGGCGGCGTTAGAACGCCGTTGGGGGTGGGTAGCTGCCTGCCTTCACTGCCTGGGCTGCGTAGGCAGTGAGCTACTCCCCAGGTGCGAAAGCATCGCCGCTGTGGGGGGGGGGGGGGGGGGGGGGGATAGGGCTTGACATGCGGGCGCCCCCCCGCATGTCAGAGACTGTGATCGTACATGTGCTATTTTGAGCACATCTACGATCAGCTCTGAATCACCCCCTATATGGGTACATTTTAGGGATACTTCATTCTGATTACGGGATACAGCAGTTTCTGCATATTTTAAGGGCAGAATTGATTAAGTAGACCCCATAGTCATTGATATGAAAACCAGATATAGACCACCTACTGCAGCCAGAGATCCAGGAGACAGATGTTTTTCTGTCTACCAGGAATATCAAATTGAAAGTACCTTCCATGACATTTGCGCCTGACTTTATTGCTTCCTACACAGTCTATGAAGCAGTGCTGTGTTATTTCTTCTCAGAGGTGAAGCTTGTTTTGTTCATATGTTTGTAAATCCAGCCATCAGGACACAGAGACATGTGAGTTCACTGCTGTGCTGTTTTTATTCCATCACCAACTCCAGGCACACTGCACACTGGACCACCCACTTCCCAGCATCCCCCTGGTCCCAGGGACCATCACTGAAGATTCAGGCTTACACATATTAGTAAGGGAGTGTCTACAAATATTACGCATTCTAATACACTAACAAAGCTTATATAACCGTATCCATATAATTACACTTTAGACACTTGCACCTGTTGGTTTTTTTGTCAGTGACTGGTGAGCATACATCCCTGTGACGCCAGATACTCAGCAACAGTGACCTTGTTCATGACTGAATGTTTGCTTGCAATACTTATTTTCAGTCTGTGGATTTCCCACAGTCAGTCAATCTGTCCCTGGTGAGAACTGGAGTTTCCATTAGGTTTAGAACTAATCATCGTTAATCACTATCAATATAGGGCAGGGGTGGGGAACCTTTGGCCCTCCAGCTGTTGTTAAACTACACATCACAGCATGCCCTGCTACAGTTTTGCTATTTGGCCATGCTAAAACTGCTGCAGGGCATGCTGGGATGTGTAGTTCAACAACAGCTGGAGGGCCACAGGTTCCCCACCCCTGGTATAGTGGGTTTACATTCAAGACAGGAGGTTTATCAAAATGGCGTCAAAATTAGAGATAAGTGGGTCCGGTTCTTTAAGAACCGTACCCACCTAAACACAGCGGATCTGAGGCGATCTGAGCCACAGCTCGGATCTCCCTGCCTGCCCCAGATCCCAAATCAAGGCAAAACTTTGAAATTCCGCTGTCAGATCTCGAGGTTTAACCTCGGGCGCCAGTCCCATTGAATGCAGTTGGCTAAACGCTGATTGGCTGAGAGATTTATCTGTCACAGCTCTCAGCTATGGATGGCTATCGGTGGATTATCCATCAATGGCATTGATGGATAAACTCGATGGTGTAAAGCCATCTGTAAGGGAACCATCGATGGTTGTGGTCACTCTTGCTTTATTGATAAAAAGATGCAGGACAATCAAAGCCCAGGGAAGTGTTTTCACAGGTATCAGGGGCATAGCTAAGCTCCATATCCTGACGCTTGGAGAAAAAGAAAAAAAAACTTTGGTTGCTCTGTAAAATCGATGGCGGTAAACAAACTGGTTCTCCCCTATCAATGGTAAAAGTATTTAACATTGGTCATAGATCATCAATGATTTAAAATCATCGATGGTTGATTGCCATCCCTACTCTCAGCCAATTAGCGCTTGCTCATAGAGTTCAATTGGCACAGCATTAAAGACACCAACCGCCGGCACCCCCCATACTGAGCTGACACCTCTCCACTGCTGACACCGCCGGCACCCCCCGCACCGAGGATACTGCTGGCACCCCGCATTGCCGACACCGCTGGCGCACCCACACAGAGGACTGTGCCGGCTCCCGCACACTGCCGACATCCTCCTCCTCACAGACACCACTGGGGACATTTATCATCAGGGTTCCCCTCCTGCCTGCTGTCACAGTAGGTGCACTATTTGTGCATCTAACTGACACTGTATCCGACCTGCACTGTATCCAACTCACACTGTATCTGACCCACATTGTATCCGACCCACACTGGATCCAACCCACACTGTATTCATCCCACACTGTATCCGACCCACTCTTGTATTCAACCCACACTGTCTGTAACCTGCATTGTATCTGTCCCGCACTGTATCAAAACCGCACTGTATCCAACACACACTGTATCCGATCCACACTGTATCCAACCTGCACTGCAAACTGCAGTGTCCAACCCACACTGTATCTGACCCGCTCTGTAGCCGACCCACACTGTATCCGAACTGTAGGTATGGAGCACTGTTTTTATGGTTGGGGAGATTTTCGGGAACTGCTCAATAAAAAGGCTGATTGATCGGGGCTTTACATGGGCACAGAGTGCCAGTCATCAGTAGCCCAGGGCCCCCAGGAGGAAGGTACATATTGGGCCCTGAGAATAGGCATGTGATGGGGGCACGTGCATTTGTGCAGGGGGCATCCATATCTGCTGTTGCTATTTTACACATGGTTAGTGTTTTTTTCTTTGCTGTTTGTTAACTACTACTACTTTAGAGCAATGATATTCTGCAGATTCTTAGTAAATTTCAGTGTTTACTTGTTCTCTATTGAAAGTACTTCTGAGTTGGTTTAATTGGCTATTGCTTATACATTATTAATTTGCTAAATATTTTTAAACAGAAATAACTGCCGTGTGTTTGTGCCGCTGCTCTGTTGCTTAGTTTTGCCATACAACATTTGGCAAATGCTGGTGAACAATATTGTAAGCTGCGAGGTGGTCAAAATTTACTGGAAATGACTGGAAATTAATGTTATTGAGGTTAATAATACTGTAGGAACAAAAACAGGCCCACAGTATGTGACTTTAGCAGGTTTTAAAAAATATTTGTGAAAAAAAAATACAGATTCAAAACCAAAACACATGAAGGTGGTTTGGCAAAACCAAAACCGAATCCAAAACACAAGGGTGGTCATTCCGAGTTGATCGCTAGCTGCATTCGTTCGCTGTGCAGCGATGAGGCAAAAAATCGGCACTTCTGCGCATGTGTATGCGGCAAAATGCGCACGCGCGACGTACTATTACAACGAACGATGTAGTTTCACGCAGGGTCTAGCGAAGCTTTTCAGTCGCACTGCTGGCCGCAGAGTGATTGACATGAAGTAGGCGTTTCTGGGTGTCAACTGACCGTTTTCAGGGAGTGAGAAAAAAAAAGCAGGCGTGCCAGGAAAAACGCAGGCGTGGCTGGGCGAACGCAGGGCGTGTTTGTGACGTCAAAACAGGAACTGAACAGTCTGAAGTGATCACAAGCGCTGAGTAGGTTTTGAGCTACTCTAAAACTGCACAAAAAGAACTTTGTAGCCGCTCTGCGATCCTTTCGTTTGCACTTCTGCTAAGGTTAAATACACTCCCAGTGGGAGGCGGCATAGCGTTTGCACGGCTGCTAAAAACAGCTAGCGAGCGATCAACTCGGAATGACCACCAAAGTTAAGACAGATCCAACACCAAAACAAAAACACGGAGGTCATCGCACATCTCTAGTCAAAATGTATTAGTGAGCGTCCACACGTGTCAGACTAGGGCATGAAGCGTTCACCAGGGAAATGCAGTGGTAGGGGCCCATGTTTAGGGGTGCGGCCAGTCTCCAAAGGAGGTGTGGCCAGCCACCACAGAGGTTCAGCTATCCATTAGAAAGTGCATTGTCTGGGCCCCATAAACCATAGTATGTGCGATATAATGTAAAATATGAATAATGTATAATTCAAGTGCCAGCCTGGAACCATATCCCTAGTGGAGGAGGAGGGCCCTCATGCAGTGGGGCCCATCGTGGGCTTCCCCTGTGCCCCAGTGGGCCAGTCCGACCCTGAGGTTCAACATCCATACAATAGCATTGCTTGCACTTCTGAAGAAGGGTTGGACCACCCAGGGGCATAGGGAGGGTGGTTCCGGTGGAGCTCGAGCTCCAGGCGCCCAAGACAGTACAGGGCGCCGCAGCTCGACTCCGCCAGAACCTGGCCGCACGGAGCTCGCAGCTGTCAGTCACTGACAGCTGTGAGTCTTAGCAGCGTCAGCTCTCTCCCTCCTCCCCTCCACTCCTCCATGCTCCGTGATGCACGGGCGTCTGACGTCATGACGTCAGACGCCAGAAGGGTGGAGACGCGGCCAGACTCCACAAGTCTGCGGAGATGGAGCAGCAGCAACGGCAAGCAGGAGCGGGGCAGGTGAGTATTGTTTTTTTTTCTTTTTTTCTTTAGTGTGTGTAAGCGGCGCTACCAGGGGGCACAAACCAGGGGGCACAAGTACTGGGGGCAAATCTACAGGGGGCACTACTACTGGGGGCAAATCTACTGAGGGCACAACTACAGGGGGCACAACTACTGGGGGCAAATCTACAGGGGGCACAACTACTGGGGGCAAATCTACTGAGGATACAGCTACAGGGGGCACAACTGCTGGGGGCACATCTACAGGGGGCACAGCTACAGGGGGGCACAACTACTGGGGGCAAATCTACTGAGGGTACAGTTACAGGGGGCACAACTGCTGGGGGCACATCTACAGGGGGCACAACAACTGGGGGAAAATCTATAGGGGGCACAGCTACAGGGGGCATAACTACTGGGGCGAATCTATTGAGGGCACAGCTACAGGGGCACAACTACTGCAGGCAAATCTACAGGGGGCACAACTACTGGGGCAAATCTACTGAGGGAACAGCTACAGGGGCACAACTACTGGGGGCACAGCTACAGGGGGCACAACTACTGGGGGCAAATCTACTGAGGGCACAGCTACAGGGGCACAACTACAGGGGGCACAACTACTGGGGGCAAATCTACTGAGGGCACAACTACAGGGGGCTAATCTATAGGGGGCACAGCTACAGGGGCACAACTACTGGGGAAAATCTACAGTGGGCAAAGGAAACTTTCGCCCTGGGTGCCACAAGGTCTAGAACCGGCCAAGGTGGCCACGCCCCCAATTAAGTACAGGGGAGGGGGGCGCCGAAACATACCTTGCTCCAGGCACCATGACACCTTGCTACACCTCTGGGACCACCCCCAAAGCATTGCATTCCTTTGTGTGCTTGCATAATTAACAGTAAACATACCAAACCAGGGGATGAGGCCAGAACTCCCGTGTGCAGCCTTTGAACTTTTATTTGCCATACATAGTTTTCTCTGGCTGGGTCCACAGGATTATCCCCAGGATAACATTGGGATATGGTTGAGCGACAGCGGAAATGGCACCAACACGGTCACGAGCTTTCTGGCCTCCCAGGATGCATCGGGCCCTTCACCATATAGGCCCGCCCACTGACTCAGTCAAATCAGTTTTTTGCTTGGTGCGGCAGGAAGCCGCATGGTCACAGGGCTGCTGAGATAAAGCAGCCTGAAGCTTTTATTATTTTATTTTTATAGACTTACTATGATTTTTGAGCGACTTTTCTTAACAGCGTCTTAAACGCATACTGGAAAGAGTCGCTCCAACAACTCCCCACCGGGTCGCAACAATGCTTACCTTCGCGGTAATAGTGCTGTCTCGACGGGCATCTGTGTCGGATGTTCTAGCAGGTCCAGCAGACGTAACCAGGCTGTGGCCGGAGCATGGGGGGACGGTAAGTCTATGGATTTCCTCTTACTAGGGGGGTCCGGACACAGCTACACTGTATTGGTGGAGACTACAGTGTGTTGATGCGCTGAACATCTCAAGTGCGACAGCGCTACGCTCTAGGGATCATAGGCGCAAGGACTAGGTAGAGGCCACGATCCTTAGGGTCTAAGTCAACAGGGGGATTCAGACGCTCTCCTGGCCGCCCCTCCTCCGAGTTCATGACCAGTTTCCGCGTGTCTCCCGTCCATGAACTGAATGACCTCACTTCCGTCTCAGACGCTACCAGGAGGGTACTCGGTCGCAGCTTAGCCGCTGCGGTTGTGTACACTAGAGATCCCGCCTAGACCGAGTCGCAGGCCTTAGCGTCTGCATACACGTGGAAGACGCTGAGCGTCCGTGTCCGTCAGTGAGCGACTGTGTCCGTTATCAGTTACAGCAGCGGTAGTGTACATCAGTAGCGTCTGAATCCACTCAGCATCTTACGAGCGCATTTGCTTGGATATGGAAGTGTGGTGAGTCTCCCTGTATCCCGCTCTCTGGAGGCAGGGTATACAGTACTAAAAATTCTCTCTACTTCTTAGTATGCATTGTTAATTTTTAGTACCTATTGCATATGAGACCTGTATATTACTGTGTTTTCTGCATGTTATGTTGAAAAAGAACCAGTTAAAAACAGAAGTACAATTTTCCTACTTATGTATAAGTTATTATGGAGGTTGTATTCTCATATGACAATGTCTAATGCTTTAACGTGACTGACTGCTAGTATGTGTGCTGACTTTTCTGTGTAATGTTAGTCCTGTTCTGACCCTCAATTCAGGTGCACTGTGGTCAGATTGATCTCACTTCTATATACTCATATATAGGTGCTTTTCAGTCACAAATTGTGTAGTCATTAACAGATTATTACCATGTCTGTGAGCGGCAAAAGTGACGAGGAGAATTTATCAAGCACTCCTACATCCCTAACATGCTTATCTTGTAAGACAGGGTTAGTTGGTATGGACCAATTGGTCACTTATGAGGGCTTGTGTGCGAACTGTTTTGCTTTTCAGCAAAGTAAAAAACAGGAGTTGGTTCAACCACCAACAGAGCCACCATGGAATATGTTCGCAAAGACTCTGTCTTCAATAGCGGACAGGTTAACTCCGGAAGCACCACCTCAAGGGTTAGGTTACACTATTAACCCATACATGCAGCTCCCTTCCTACGGCTTGGTTCCAGTAGCCTCTACAAGCAACCAAGGGACAGGTAAGACTAAGACAGATGCGTCTTTGTGGCAGACTACACAAGATGATACAACAGATGATGATACAGTATATTCAAATACTCCGTATGATGATCAGTCGCAGAGTTTAAGTTCAGAAGATGTAGCTGAACTTATTAATGCTGTGAAGGCTGTTCTCTCTTTAGAAGAGCCAGCTAAGGCAGTGTTAAAATCTAAAGCACCTGTGTTTAAACGAACAAAATCAGTTAAAACTGAATTCCCAGCGTCAGATGAGCTGACGGAAAGGATGGATGAGTCTTGGGCGACGCCCAGTAAGAAATATAAGATTCCGAAAACATGGGATTCTTATTATCCATTTCCAGCTGCGGAGTGTTCAAAAAGAGAGGTTCCTCCAAAAGTAGATGCACATGTTCTGCGACTTGTGCATAAATCGGCTTTACCACTGTCATCTACCTCACTAAATTATGTCACAGACAGAAGGGTAGATAGCCTTTTGAAAAATGTATTTTCTCTAGTAGGAGCAGTGGTAAGTCCTGCTATGGCTTCGGCCTGGGTAGCAAAGGCAATGGGCGAATGGATAGAGGAACTAGAGAATGACATATCTTCTCCTAGTAGGGAGCAAGAGGATCGTTTTAGCCGTTTAAGACAATCTGCCCAATACTTGGAAGAAGCAGCAATTGATATAGGTACAGTTGCTTCTAAAGCTTCAGCCTTGACAGTAGTCGCTCGCAGAGCAGTTTGGCTACGCACCTGGAAGGCAGATGCGGAATCCAAGAAAGAATTGGAAGCATTGCCTTTCATTGGTAATATATTGTTTGGAAAACCATTATCTGATATCCAAGAATCAGAGGCTGAATCAAAGAAGGTCAGATTTCTGGCTACCTATAACCCTAAGTCCAAGGGTCTAAAATTTCGCTCTTTTCGTTGGCAAAGCAAAGCGAAAGCTAAAGAGGAGCCTAAGCAACCCCAGTTCAAAACCAGGGGTAGGAAGCAGTGGGCTAGCAAAAAGCCAGCTTCCAAGCCTGAACAGAAACCATCAGCCTGAAGAGATGGGCCTCCGCCTGGAGGATTCCAGGGTTGGGGGCCGACTCCTTCATTTTGCACATATATGGCAACAGTCAACAACAGATGCTTGGGTGCAGAAGATGGTATCTCAGGGGTATGGGTTCCCATTCAAGAGGCAGCCTCCTCAAAGATTTGATTCTGCAAGAAGCAGTCCAAAAATTACTGCAGTCAGGTGTGATTGTCCCAGTACCTCCATCACAAAGGGGACAGGGGTTTTACTCCAATCTATTTCTAATCCAGAAGCCAAATGGGTCATATTGACTAATTCTCAATCTGAAAATGTTGAACAAATACATTTGGATCCCAAGGTTCCACATGGAGACGTTATGCTCCATAATGTTGGCTATGGAACCGGGAGATTACATGGTATCTCTGGATGTGCGGGATGCTTGCCTACATGTGCCTATAGCACTGTCTCATCAGTGTTACCTCAGGTTTGCCATCCTTCAGGAACATTTTCAGTTCCTAGCCTTGCCCTTCGGGCTAGCAACAGCACCCAGAGTGTTTGCCAAAATTATGGTGGTTATGGCAGCTTGTCTGCGCAAACAGGGGATAAGAATATTCCCATACCTCGACGACCTGTTAATTCTAGCACATTCGCAGGATTTACTTTTGAGCCATCTTCAACAGACAATAGTTTGTTTACAGAGACACGGGTGGCTCATAAATTGGGAAAAGTCATCTCTGAATCCGTCACAGCGGATGGTTCATTTGGGGGCCATATTGGATTCAGACCTACAGAAAGTTCTCTTACCAGAGAAAAAGATAGTCAAGGTGCAGGTCATGGCTCAGGAAGCATTGCACGCCCAGACAATGTCAGTCCATGCAGCAATGCAACTGTTGGGTCTGATGGTATCAACCTTCGACATGGTGGAATATGCGCAATTCCACTCCAGACCATTGCAGCTCCTTATTCTGACCAAATGGAACGGAAATCATCAGACGATAAAAAAGCAGATGATAAAGTTTCCAGTAAACGTAAAAAGGTCTCTAGCGTGGTGGCTACAGACAGACCATTTAAACAAGGGGAGACCCTTTTGGATAAAAGAGTGGCAAGTCCTGACAACAGATGCCAGCCTGCAAGGCTGGGGTGCGGTACTCGGAAGCCTGTGGTTCCAGGGAAAATGGACCGCAAGGGAAAGTCGCCTGCCAATAAATCTGTTGGAAATAAGGGCCATTTATATGGCTTTGGTTCAGGCAAAGGACAGTCTGCAAGGAAGACCGGTCCAGATTCGCTCAGACAATGCAACAGCAGTAGCGTACCTCAATCATCAAGGAGGAACTCACAGCAAGAGACTGATGGAGGAAGTAACTCCCATTCTAAGATGGGCAGAACTCCATCTCCCAGCATTGTCAGCAGTGTTTGTCCCAGGTGTACTGAACTGGGAAGCGGATTTTCTCAGTCGACAAACCATTCAGGAAACCGAATGGGCATTACACTCAGAAGTGTTTCAGGCAATAGTGAACAGATGGGGTCTACCAGAGATAGACCTCATGGCGTCTCGTCTAAACAACAAAGTTCCGAGGTACGGATCGAGAACAAAGGATCCCGGAGCGGTCCTTGTAGACGCACTGTCAGTAGAATGGAAATTTCATCTGGCGTATCTGTTCCCTCCAATATCTCTGTTACCCAGAGTAGTGAGAAAAATAAAGCAAGCAAAGGGAGCCATAATTCTAATAGCTCCAGCTTGGCCAAGAAGGCATTGGTACACAGATCTTCTGAGGATGTCCGTGGAAGCACCAATATTGCTCCCTCAACGTCCAGATCTGCTAATGCAGGGTCCTTGTTGTCACAGTCATCTGGATCGCCTGTCTTTGACGGCGTGGCTGTTGAAACCTCTATTCTAGAAGCTAGAGTATTTTTGAAACAAGTAATCCAAACTATGCTTAGAGCAAGAAAGCCTTCTTCAGCTCGTGTGTATCATAGAATATGGCAAGCCTATATTCATTGGTGTACTGGAAAAAATTTCAATCCAAGGTCTTTTAAAGTATCCAGGATTTTGGATTTCCTTCAAGCAGGATTGGATAAAGGTTTGAAAGTTGCTTCCTTGAGAGTTCAAGTAGCAGCATTTCCTGTATGGTTTCATCGAAAGATTGCTGATTTACAGGATGTACGTACTTTCTTTCAGGGAGTTGTACATATTCAACCTCCATTTGTTCCTCCTGCAGCTCCTTGGGATTTGAATTTAGTTCTTAAATTCCTCCAGGGTCCTCCGTTTGAACCGCTTAAGAGAGCAGATCTTAAATGGTTAACGGTTAAAGTACTTTTTCTACTGGCAATGGCGTCAGCCAGAAGAGTGTCAGATTTAGGAGCGTTATCGTGTAAATCTCCTTTCCTAAGTTTTTTTCTAGACAGAGCAGTTCTCAGAAAGAGATCTGGTTATCTTCCAAAGGTGGTATAAAAGTTTCACTTGAATGAAGAGATTGTAGTCCCATCTTTTCAGGTATCGGGACTATCTGCGAGAGAAGCGTCGCTGGACGTTGGGGGTCATTCCGAGTTGTTCGCTCGCTAGCAGATTTTAGCAGCATTGCACACGCTAGGCCGCTGCCCTCTGGGAGTGTATCTTAGCTTAGCAGAATAGCGAACGAAAGATTAGCAGAATTGTGAATAGAAAATTCTTAGCAGTTTCTGAGTAGCTCCAGACCTACTCACAGATTGCGATCAGCTCAGGCCGTTTCGTTCCTGGTTTGACATCACAAACACGCCCTGCGTTCGGCCAGCCACTCCCCTGTTTCTTCAGACACTCCCGTGTTTTTTCCTGGCATGCTTGCGTTTTTCCGCACACTCCCAGAAAACGGCCAGTTTCCGCCCAGAAACACCCACTTCCTGTCAATCACACTCTGATCACTTCAACAATGAAAATTCTTTGTTCGGACGTGAGTAAATCTACTAAGTTTTGTGCTAAAATACTTACCGCATGCGCACTGCGTACCATGCGCATGCGCATTTTTGCCTAAATCGCTGCGTTGAGAAAATCGGCAACGAGCGATCAACTGGGAATGACCCCCGTAGTCCGAGCTTTAAGAATCTACATAGATCGTACTAGTGCCATCAGGAAAACAGATTCTCTCTTCATCCTCTACGGATTTCATAGAAGAGGATGGCCTGCTAGTAAACAGAAGCTGGCGAGATGGCTCCGAATGGTAATATCAGAAGCTTATTCTCATGCAGATCTCCCTACTCCGGCTAATGTCTCTGCACACTCTACACGTAAGGTAGGTCCTTCATGGGCAGCACAACAGGGTGCTTCAGCAGAACAGATATGTAAGGCAGCCACATGGTCTTCCATAAACACATTCATTAGACATTATGCCTTGGATACTTTTGCCTCTCATGACGCAGACTTCGGGCGAAAGGTCCTCCTGTGCAATCAGGAGCGTCCCCACCACTAGAATTGGCTTCGGGAATCCCAATGTTATCCTGTGGATAATCCTGTGGACCCAGCCAGAGAAATAGACGTTATGGTAAGAACTTACCGTTGATAACGTAATTTCTCTTATGTCCACAGGTATGGAAGGGTGTGCACGTGTGTTCTTATCGCCTAAACAAGTCTCTACCTGATGCTCCTGCCTAAATCACTGTGGAAAGAACTGATTTGACTGAGTCAGTGGGCGGGACTATATGGTGAAGGCCCCGATGCATCCTGGGAGGCCAGAAAGCTTGTGACCGTGTTGGTGCCATTTCCGCTGTCGCTCAACCATATCCCAATGTTATTCTGTGGATACCTGTGGACATAAGAGAAATCACGTTATCAACAGTAAGTTCTTACCATAAAACGTCTATTTCTACTGGGGAGAACCTGTTCTTGGCTGGCACCAGGGTCACAGAGAATCAGTTCTGGGCGTGTTCTGATTTTGGAGATGACTTAAAGCATTGTGACTTGGCCACAGTGGTGTAGTGACAGGGGTCACAGTGCTAGCAAGAAGAGGTCCCAAAAGATGGGGGACCAGTACAGTGTACCTGAACTATGACCTGTGAGTAGGCATGGGCCAGCTAAAAAGGTGTAGTCATGCCCCTATTATTGTGTGGCCACAACACTTTCAGCATAGCAGTATAAAATCACAATGTGTGCCAATATGCATGACGCAGTATTGCCACACCGCTGAACGATTGGCTGTGCCCCCTGAAAGGACCTGGGCCCCAAAACATTTGCAGGGCGATCCTGCTAACTACCATGTTGGAACCACAGCTGTGACCAGTAGAGATATCGATGTGCTTGTACTAGGAATACAGAGCCCTCAGAGGCGCTACAGCACTGATTTTGCACCTGCGCCTGGGACGCTTGCCTCAAGCCACTCTTTATCCTCTGCACTAACACATGATTATTGGGAGTAGAGTTTGGTATAAAAATATAGTTGGAGTAACTTTACGGCATGTGTATCCCGGCATGTCTACATAACTGTAAGCTATACTAGCTTTTATACAGTTGTGACCACCGCTAGGTATTTGCTGTGTTCGGAGCATGCAGATACTATGGTGTAATGGTTATTACTGCCTCACAGCACTGAGGTCTTGGATTCGATCCCCACTATTGCCAAAACTGTGTGGAGTTTGTATATTCTCCCTATACTTGTATAAGTTTCCTCTGGGTGCTCTGGTTTCTCCCCACAATCCAAATATATACTGGTAGGTTAATTGGCTCCCAACAAATACTAACCCTAGTGTGTGCGTGTAGATGGGCCAAGTAGTTCCTGTCGTCACATTCTATGATATTATACAAGATACTTAAGTTATATGTGGGCACAGAAAGTAGTTCTATGCATGGCTGTAAGTCATCCACAGATAACAGCAGCCAGGAAAGGAAACGCTTCCTCTTAATCCAACATAAATGTGGGGACATGGAAATCGTGTTTGGTTCATTACATCTGCCCTTCCCTCCAGCATAGTATCGATTTTCCTCTCCTCCCGGCTAACAAACAATGGCATGTACCCAGGCACGCACTCTAATACTGGTGTATTTATGTTTGTTAACCGTTCGCCTCCCAGTAATGCCTACATTGTACAATGGCACAACTTGGGGGGTAATTCAGAGTTGACCGTTGCAGAACATTTGTTAGCAGATGGGCAAAACCATGTGCACTTCAGGGGGGATGGGCAGATATAACATTTGCAGAGAGAGTTAGATTTGGGTGGGTTATTTTGTTTCTGTGCAGGGTAAATACTGGCTGCTTTATCTTTACACTGCAATTTAGATTTCAGTTTGAAAACGCCCCACCCAAATCTAACTCTCTCTGCACATGTTATATCTGCCCCCCCCCCTCCCCCCCACTGCAGTGCACATAGGGGGTAATTCCAAGTTGATCGCAGCAGGAAAATTTTTAGCAGTTGGGCAAAACCATGTGCACTGCAGGGGGGGGGGGGGGGGGGCAGATATAACGTGCAGAGAGAGTTAGATTTGGGCGTGGTGAGTTCAATCTGCAATCTGAATTGCAGTGTAAAAATAAAGCAGCCGGTATTTACCCTGCACAGAAACAATATAACTCACCCAAATCTAACTCTCTCTGCAAATGTTATATCTCACACACCTGCAGTGCACATAGTTTTGCCCAACTGCTAACAAATTTGCTGCTACGATCAACTCTGAATTACCCCCAATATGCAGGGAGGTGGCTGCTAAAGTGACCTGTTTAATTTAACACAGTTGTGGGTGTGTATATTTATGATCTTATATAAATATAAAACTTTTTTGCCTTTGATCCATTGTGATTGGGCACGCCCCCTTCTGTAAAGGCCACTCCCTTGTACCACTTTTCTTTGTTGATGTTTACCGCTTTGCTATCATTTGATGCTCAATTCGAACAATTTTCTCATTTTTTTCCACATTTTGATTTGATTTTGATGTGCAAGGCCTTTCGGGACGTTCATCGTCTTCGCCATTCTCACAACCGTCACTAATGCTTTTGTGCCACTGAAACACACGTGCACATACAATGTGTTCCTCCACTCCCTTTTATCTCACGCAATATGGTCTATTTTTCACAGCCTCGTTATTTAATAGTCACCCCTCGTAATGGGCCTGATTCAGAGACAGAAACATAGAATGTGACGACATATAAGAACCACTTGGCCCACCTACATACACACATTTACACACTGGGATTCATTTTTATTGGGAGCCAATTAGCCTATTAGTATATATTTGGATTGTGGGAGGAAATCAGAGTACCCAGTAGGAAACCCACACAACCACGGGGAGAATATACAAACTCCACACAGTTAGGGCCATGGTGGAAATTGAACCCATGACCTCAGTGCGATGAGGCAGTGATGCTAACCATTACACTGTCTGCTCTAGTGTCGTTTGGAGTCATGCGCACAGCGTCTATTCACCACTGATAGGAGCCTCCCAACTGCTCCCCTCGGGACACTGCGGCCCACAGGTGGGACAGCGGGACAGTCCCAAAAAAACGGGACTGTGCCACGAATATCGGGACAGTTGGGAGGTATGCTGCCACAGGTCCTACATGCTGAGCGGAAGATAGAACACCCCATAACGCCCGCGAGACATCAAAGCTGCCGCTGATAGCACCCTCCACCCCTACCACTGGAGGATGGGTAGGGGCCCCAATGCATTGCTTTGCTCAGGGGCCTACACTGCTTTTTAGACGGCCCTAAATAGTACTAGAAAATACGCTGTATAAAGGGTTATATAATAGGTTAGATATTGGATATATTTAATATGCAATAATCACTGGAAATGTATAGCATGCTGCACATTCATCTGAGAATGTATTCTTATGGAATCTGCATATTAGCTATTTTTCTTGTGTGCAAAATGTGAACTGTAGTATATTGTTATGGAGTTTGTGTATGCTAATGTGTTTGTGTGGTCTGCTAAAGACATTGGGGGTCATTCCGAGTTGATCGCTAGCTGCATTCGTTCGCTGTGCAGCGATGAGGAAAAAAAAAACGGGAGTTCTGCGCATACGTATGTGGTGCAATGCGCACGCGCAACGTACTATTACAACAAACGATGCAGTTTCACACAAGGCCTAGCGAAGCATTTGAGTCGCACTGCTGGCCGCAGAGTGATTGACATGAAGTGGGTGTTTCTGGGTGTCAACTGACCGTTTTCAGGGAGTGTTCGAAAAAACGCAGGCGTGCCAGGAAAAACGCAGGCGTGGCTGGGCGAACGCAGGGCGTGTTTGTGACGTCAAAACAGGAACTGAACAGTCTGAAGTGATCGCAAGCGCTGAGTAGGTATTGAGCTACTCTAAAACTGCACAAAAAAACTTTGCCGCCACTCTGCAATCCTTTCATTCGCACTTCTGCTAAGCTAAAATACACTCCCAGTGGGAGGCGGCATAGCGTTTGCACGGCTGCTAAAAACTGCTAGCGAGCGAACAACTCGGAATGACCACCATTACTCCTATTCTACATTTTAGGTGTAATTCTTAGTATATTTCCTTATACAGTTTACCTGCATGACTACACAGTACCAGGGGTCTAATTCAGACCTGATCGCAACAGCAAACTTTTTCTCTAATGAGGAAAACGGTGTGCAGTGCAGGTGGGGCAGATGTAACGTGTGTAGAGAGAGTTAGATCTGGATGGGGTGTGTTCAAACTGAAATCTAAATTACAGTGTAAAAATAAAGCAGCCAGTATTTACCCTGCACAGAAACAAAATAACCCACCCAAATCTAACTCTCTCTGCAAATGTTATATCTGCCCCACCTGCAGTGCACATGGTTTTGCCCATTAGAGAAAGTTTTTGCTTTTGCGATCAGGTCTGAATTAATTAATACCCACGTCCCTTATAATGCTGGATGCAGTTCTCAGGGGACTTTTACCATCTGTACTTGGTTGGTGTACAGGAAGCTTTTATACTGTACAGAATACAGATAGCCTAGATAACTGCCCATGCTATGTAGGGTGCCCTCCTACTGTTCTCTCCGGAGTCGCCTCCGCACAAGCATGGAGTGCACTCAGGTGTGCGGAGAGGCGGAAACTCTAAAACGGCGTACTGTGGAACTGATTCATGTTTGTAAGTAAAGCAAAAAAAAAATGAAGTAACTTTGTGTCTGGAACAAACCATGTTGCCACACAATAGGAGCAAATACATTTATACTGTTTATGTGCAGGGTAAATACAGGCTGCTTTTGCATGTAGCCCACATATATTAGCTAGCTTTATTTTAAGGGTGTGTACACACGGTGAGATAAATCTGTGAGATTTTGACTATATAGTCAAAATCTTATGAAAAGTTAGTGCATATCTTATGGTGCTAGGCAGCTTGCGATACAGATTCAATCCCGATGCGCGCTCCCGTGGGGTCTGTATCGTAAGGCTAGATAGACTGTGCAGGCAAGTCAATCTTGACTATCTAGTGTACAATCTAGTACAAAGTATAGTCAAAATTGGCACTTAGTCAAAATCGTACATAGACAAAATCTCAAGCACAGATAGTCAAAATCTGTACTATCTGTGCTATCTGGGCTCTGGTGGAGTTCAAGGGAAATCGCATAGTCAAAATCGAACATAGCAGGGATCTCACCGTGTGTACACACCCTTACATTGCAATTTAGATTTCAAGTTTGACACACTCCATCCAAGGGGGTAATTCCAAGTTGATCGCAGCAGGAAATTTTTTAGCAGTTGGGCAAAACCATGTGCACTGCGGGGGGAGGGGGGGGGGGCAGATATAACATGTGCAGAGAGAGATAGATCTGGGTGTGGTGAGTTCAATCTGCAATCTAAATTGCAGTGTAAAAATAAAGCAGCCAGTATTTACCCTGCACAGAAACAAAATAACCCACCCAACAGAAACAAAATAACCCACCCAAATCTAACTCTCTCTGCACATGTTATATCTGCCCCCCTGCAGTGCACATGGTTTTGCCCAACTGCTAAAAAATTTCCTGCTGCGATCAACTTGGAATTACCCCCCAAATCTAATCTCTCTGCACATGTTATATCTGCCCCACCTGCAGTGCAGCATGGTTTTACCCAGTTACTCACTTTTTGCTTTGCTTATAAACATGAATCAGGGCCTATGTACATTACTTTACTCGTACCCCTTTTCCATTACGATGCGGGTCGCAGCTGAGAGCCTGACACGGGTGCTACCCGGCTGCGACCCGCCTCGATGGCCCCTTTCTCATCAGCAATCACCATCCCGGCATATTGCCGGGTTGGTGACGCTGCTAGTGACGCGGCAGGGGTGGCGCTGGGAGATCACATGATCTCCCAGCGCCGCCCTTCCATACAGTGTAAACGGGAGCTGTGTCGCATCGACACGGCTTCCGTTTACACTACAACCCTACCCGGATCATTCCCGTGTCCTACCCAGGTAGCTACCCGGGTAGGATTCACGGGTCACTTGGTCCGGGTTTTTGCGGGAGGACCCTTTTCCACTAGCAAAAAACACGGGTAAATGCGCGCCCCCGTCATTTACCCGTGTTTTTTGAGCTAGTGGAAAAGGAGTGTAAGCATCACTTCACAAATTAACCCTCCTACCACTTTACAGTCACGCCTTTCCTTATATACAACTTTTCAGGTCAGACTCCTTAATGGCTTCACTGAATTATGAGATTGAGAGGACATCAGAGATACTTTTTTTTTACTTGCGGCACTTCATGTGTTTGGTGCACATTACAGGCCTGATTGTAATTTGGAAGCAAGGCAGAAAACGCAAGTAACTTTGTATCTGGAACATACCATGTTGCAATGCAAGGGAAGGAAATACATTTATATTGTTTCTGTGCTGGGTAAATACTGGCTGCTTTTGCATGTAGCCCACAAATGTTAGACAGCTTTATTCTTACACTGCAATTTAGATTTCAGTTTGGACACATCGCAGCCAGTGGCGTAAGTTCATCCTTGTCGCCCTGAGGCAAGCTTGAGTTTGGTGCCCCTACACCCCTCAAAAAAAAGGGAAAATTATATATAATTAGGTCAAATGTGACAGGACCAGGAGGTGCAGTGCCAGGACAGAGGTGACAAGGCCAGTACTGAGATTAAAGGGACAGTACAGCGGGGCCAGCACAGACGAAGACAGAAGGGGACAGGAACAGGACAGGGGTGACAGGACCAGGACAGAACAGAGGAGATAGTAGAGGTGGGTGACAGGACCAGGACAGAACAGAGGAGATAATAGAGTTGGGTGACAGGACCAGGGCAGAGGGAACAGGGGTGACAGGGCAATGACAGAACAGAGGGGACATGAGAGAGGGGTGTCAGGGACAGGACAGAGGTGACAGGGTCAATACAGAGATGACAGGGACAATACAGTGGGGAAGAACAGAAATGACAGAGCCAAGATAGAGGTGACGGACAAGATAGAGGTGACAGGGACAGGACCAGGAAATAGCTGACAGGGACAGGGTAGAGGGAACAGGGACAGGACAGGGGTGACAGGGCAGTACAGAACAGAGGGGACAGGAGAGAGGGGTGACAGGCGAGGACAGAGATGATAGACACAAGATAGAGGTGACAGGGGTAGAACCAGGACACAGGTACCAGGACAGAGGGGACAGAACAGAGGAGATAGGAGAGGGTTAATAGGGCCAGGAGAGTGGTGACCGGGACAGAACCAGGACAGAGGTGACAAGACGAGAAAGGACAAGGCTAGGATAGAGGTGACAGGGACAGAACTGAAGAGGCAGGAAAGAGGAATGAAAGGGCCAGGACAGAGGTGACAGACCCCGAACAGAAGGGACAGGAGAGAGGTGAGACAGGGCCACCACTGAGGGGCCAGGACAGGGGTGACAGGGTCAGAACAGAAGGGACAGGAGAGAGGTGAGACAGGGCAACCACTGAGGGGACAGGACAGCGGTGACAGGGTCAGAACAGAAGGGACAGGAGAGAGGTGAGACAGGGCAACCACTGAGGGGACAGGACAGCGGGGACAGGGTCAGAACAGAAGGGACAGGAGAGAGGTGAGACAGGGCAACCACTGAGGGGACAGGACAGCGGTGACAGGGTCAGAACAGAAAGGACAGAAGAGAGGTGAGACAGGGCCACCACTGAGGGGCCAGGACAGGGGTGACAGGGTCAGAACAGTAGGGACAGGAGAGAGGTGAGACAGGGCAACCACTGAGGGGACAGGACAGGGGTGACAGGGTCAGAACAGTAGGGACAGGAGAGAGGTGAGACAGGGCAACCACTGAGGGGACAGGACAAGAGCAAGAGGGTCAGAACAGTAGGGACAAGAGAGAGGTGAGACAGGGCCAGCACAGAGTTCACAAGGACTGGACAGAGGTGACAGGGACAGGACAGAGGTGACAGGGACAGGACAGTGGTGACAGGGTCAGACCAGATGTGGCAGGGGCAGAACCAGGACAGGAGTGACAGGGACAGGAGAGTGGGAGACCGAACCTGAACAGAGGTGACAGACAGGACAGGGGTGACATGGATAGAGCAGATGTGACAGGGACAAGATAGAGGTGACAGGGACAGGACACAGCTCTGAATTCAGCACTAGTGGGAAGAGCTAGTTGGCAGCTGCACTCAATCAATATAGTGTATGTAACCCCTCCCTCCAGTCCCACTAACCAGTGGCTATACTGTATGCACTACAGCGTGGAACTGCTCATACTGAGCCCGCTCCCACAGCCAGAGGAGGTGGGTCCCGCTGATGTCTGCACGTGGAGTCGGAGCCAGAACAGATGGTGGCTGCAGGCTGGATTGTGCACTGTCATATCGTCGTCCAGCCTCTGGGGGGCCGTCTCTGTGAACCCTCCCCTTTCCTTATCATACCCTCCAACATGACCCGCCCCACTAGGTACAAAATGCTCTGTTTCTGGACTTCCCTCTTAATTTATTATTGCTATCACCTGTGAAGAAACAGCTTTCTTATCATTTAACTAGTTCAACACAGGTGATGGAAATCATAAATTAAGAGGGAAGTCCAGGAACAGAGCATTTTGTACCTTGTGGGGCGGGTCATGTTGGAGGGTCTGCCTTATTCCTGCCCAGCAATCATCACCATGGTAACCATCTAGTAAGCTGGAGTCACATACAGCAATGATAGAGTATGTGATTTTAGCATACAGTACTAGCGTGTGGATGCGTGACCTCGGAAGGCGGTCGGCTGTGGGCACTGACCTGTTGGCTGTCGGCTGTGGGCACTGACTTGTTGGCTGTCGGCTGTGGGCAATGACTTGGCTGTGGGCACTGACTTGATGGCTTTCGGCTGTGGGCACTGACTTGGCTGTTTCGCTGTTGGCACTGACTTGTTGGCTATCGGCTGTGGGCAATGACTTGTTGGCTGTCGGCTGTGGGCACTGACTTGTTTGCTGTCGGCTGTGGGCACTGACTTGTCGGCTGTGGGCACTGACTCGTTGGCTGTCGGCTGTGGGCACTGACTTGTTGGCTGTCGGCTGTGGGCGCTGACTTGTTGGTTGTGCACATTGCAAGCCTCCGCTGATGCTGCTCTCCACTTGGTGTCTCCTCTCTCTGTTACACGGAGCTGCTGGGGACAATGGAGGAATTGCCCCTTTCAGTGCTGGAGTCCGGTTGTCTCCTGCAGTTCCGCCCCTGATCTCACCCAAATCTAGCTCTCTCTGCACACCTGCAGTGCAACATGGTTTTACCCAGGTGCTTGCATTTTTGCTTGCTTCCAAATAAGAATCAGGCCCTACATTGGGAATAGTGCACCTAGAGATGCGCTACTCCACTAAACTGGGCTTGCTCCACTTAAAGTAGAAGGTAAAACCCGATATTACTGTTCCACAGTTATGCCAATGTGACTACTGCATACCCTGAATGATGCAGCCTTGCTCAGGCTATCACATCGACTGTCGCAGACGTCTGCTATTCCACAAACATCTCCATTATGTCCGTAATGTTGCAGAACGTGGAGGAATTCCAGATTCCATAAAAGTATACACAAACAGTGTGCTTTTTGTGCTGTAATGCACTTGCAATTATGCCTAGAATGTGTCCCGGGGAAACACTGACTTGTGCAGAATATATGGCATGGTGGCTGACAAAACCAAATATAAAAAGACAGCATTTAAGTACTTCTTATAATTTATATATGTGTCCCGGAAAATGTTCTCAATGTTATATCTGATTGGAGCTGATATTGAATTGGAGGTATCCCACCACTGATCGCATGCATGTACATGTAAACAAAGGACATATCTGAGGTTTTATGGCCTTGGAGTTGTCCTACACATGCACAACTGTCAGTCAGCACATGTGCAAGCCATGGGGGGGGGGGGGGGGGGGGGGCACTGGGAGGGATCCCTCTCAGGAAACAACGCAGAGAGAAGCTTAAATGCTTCTATTGTGGTATTGCCTATAAGGTCCTCTAACTTTCCAGAGCTTGGGATATACATGGAATGCGGCCAAACCTCTGAAAATGGCATTTTTGGAGATCTGACCTAATTTTGTCATTGATGATCCTGCCCTTTAACAGTGATGGCAGGCAGAGTTATAAAGTGGGCAGAATTCAAATCAATCAATGCAATGTAATTGTATGTTGCTTGAACTGATGCCAATTGTAAAGTGCAATGGAATAAGCTGGCGCTATACAAGTTAATAATGTCTATGGTGGTGTCCGGTCTGTAAGAGACAGTACTGCCTAGTGTTTCCAGCAGCCTACTGTCTACCGGGAAGAAAGTATATTGGACTGACCTTGTAGCACGGTGTCACTCGTGCAGGTAAGGGAGCCTACGAGACCAGTACTTGTGTTCTTGAGCAGCAGCGATGAAAGTCAGGACAGCTAGGTAATTAGCCAGCTGTGTGGTGACTTTTGAGGTTACTGTAAGTCAGATATGCCAGAATTAAATGAAGCCAGAAAGAGCCATCCTTCAGCTTGCCGACCAGCTTCTGCAGCTCTCCCCCAAATCCTAGCGTCCCAGGCAGCTGCCCTGTGCTGCATAGTGGTTGCCCCGTCCTAGCTGTATTCTCATGAGCAATGAGCATCAGATGAGTGCTGCTATAGTGTGCTGCAGCAAAGAGGCATCGCAACACCAGAGAGCACAGGCCCAAAAAGGTCGTCCCGGTATAAGATGGGACTATCAGGTGGTTGTCTTACGTCCTATCCCAGAATGACCTACCAAGTCAGATATGTCCTCTACCTCAATGTCATGAATATTGCAATGTGTCTGGAGAATTCTTTACCCATTTAGCATTTTGAACTAAAGGAAAAGGGATAGGGGAAAACTTGAGCACTAGACAAGACCACAAATATCCAGTTCCATATGAGGAGACTGTATATGAAATTCCACTGTGAGGGTTCATTAGGTCCCAAAATGTAGGAAAATAGTGACTTATGTAGAGGTGCACTCCTGAGAATAGTATTTTAGAATGCAGAACGAAAAGTGTAATTTAAGTGGGTCACACTTAATTTAAGTGCCTCATGCCTCAGTATTGTCACTATTTCTTAGTCCATTTATAGGGGTCAATCCTGTTAGCTGCGCAGGGTGCAATGTGCCGTGGCCGAGGCATTTCAACGGCGGCAACGCCACCAGATCTCGCACCCTTCTCAGCCCCAATTCGCACAAATTTGCTCGGAGCCGTATGGCGTATGGGACAGCGAGCACTGTTGTGCAAATTTTGGCCGCGGTGAAGTGCAGCCGCTGCCACGAAGACTCACACCCGCGAGATCATCGCAGCTAATAGGATTGACCCCGTAGGCTGCATTCACGTTAACAATAACATTTATTTGACCCATAAAAATAGCTGCTTCTACCATGTGTCAGGTATGGGTACGGAGTAAAATCAATGCAAAATGCCAAAAGAACGATGTATACTAGTAATTAACACAAGTGAATAAACATGTTTATATCTCGATTACTGTAAATGAGCTCTAGACAAAAGCAAAAAAGAATTCTACAAAAACGGAATTGTGTAAAAAAAAGGTAATACTTTGTACGTTAATTCCAAAGTGTTCCAACCTGGTAAACCCTCATGTCATACTCTTGTCCTGTTGTGAACTGACAGCTATCCTCAGATTGAACTGGAGAAAGACATAAAACACTCACATCAGAAAAAGAGCTAAGTAGATTACTTGTGTTTTGTGTTTTCCTGCATTAATGCCTTGCAGGACCCCAGATTTCTGGGCTTTAAGTCCCAATATATTTTTGGCAGAGTTGCTGCTTTTGTGTAACTAGTTATCTCTCTCCCGCAGGAGCCTTCCGAGGAATGTGCAAGAAAATTGATCATTTTCCAGAGGACGCAGATTACGAGCAGGACACTGCGGAGTATTTACTGCGTAAGGACTTTACTTCAAGTGATTACCCCCTCTACTCTTCAACCTCAATACAGGCCAGGCTGGATATACAGAGACGCCTAATACCTCCTCAGCAAATTTCACTGTGACGGGAGAGTGGCAGCGCAGGGACAAAAGGAAGAAAGGGAGGGGGCAGCACGGCCAGGCTCAGATATTTTTATCTAGGCGGAATTACAAAGGGAAACGTCTGTCGGTGGCAAGTGTGCATGAATTCTGTTTACAAATAGGAAAAAATTATTTTAGTTTTATGTGAATGGGGCTTATATCCAAGTTGTACATTTAGGGGGATATCCAATTATCCCCGTTAAAATATCGGGTCCGAAAAACGTCTGTTTTCGGCCGTTTATCTGACTTTTCTTCCGATGTTTCACTGATTTTTTTTTTACAGGCTATCCTGTTAAATCGCATGTAAAAAAAAAAATCTTTCTCCCGAAAACACACAGGTTCAGTGAAACCTGTGTGTTTTCGGGTGAAACAACCCCGTTTTCGGACAAAAACGGGGCTGTCTCCGGGGATTCTGCTTCGCCTGCCGGAGGCAGGTGAAACAAAATCCCTGATAAGCCGGCGCATGCTGCGGCTTATCGGAGCTAATTAGATAGCCCCCGGCGGGACAATTAGCCCCGGTAAAAAAACGGGGCTAATTGGATATCCCCCTTAGTCTATCTGAAAGACCACTTCATGACAAATATAAGCATCTGTTAATTATTCCATTCATTGAAATCGTTATACTTGACATGCTAATCGCTTAGGAACTCCCTACCGTGCACAGTTAGGGGTACATTTACTAAGATGGGAGTTCTATTTTAGATGGGATGTTGCCCATAGCAACCAATCTGATTCTACTTCTCATTAATCTAGCTCCTTCAGGAAGATAATACCTGGAATCTGATTGGTTTCCATGGGCAACATCCCTTCTTAAACAGCAAATTTGTTAGCAGTTGGGCAAAATCATGGGCAGCGAGCGCAGTCTGAATTACTATGCACAGTGCACACGCTGCGCACACGCCGCGCACATGTGCAGCCAGTGAGATGCTATCAGCATCTCACTGGTGCGATCGCCTCTGCCTGATTGACAGGCAGAGGCAGTTGCGGGGCAGGAGGGGGCGTGCCAACAGGGTCAGGACGCAGTTGGCGGAGCGCGGTCCGGACAACAGAGGTGTGTCCGGACCGTTGGGGGATGTCACACGCAGCCGCTGCGACCTGGGATGCGACAAGTAGCTCCCTGCCAGAGCGCAGTAGCTGCACAGGTAGGGAGCTACTTGTCAAGTACAAAAGCATCGCCGCTGTGCGATGCTTTTGCACTGGTGCGGGGGGGCATGACATGCAGGGCGGTCTAGCCCCGTACTGGGCGTCCCCCCGCATGTCAGAGTAAATGATCGTAGATGTGATAAATTTTGCACATTTACGATCAACTCTGAATTAACCCCCTTGTGCACTGCAGGGGGGGCAGATATAACATTTGCAGAGAGTTAGATTTGGGTGGGTTACTTTGTTTCTGTGCAGGGAAATACTGGCTGCTTTATTTTTACACTGCAATTTAGATTTCAGTTTGAACACACCACACCCAAATCTAACTCTCTCTGCACATGTTATATCTGCCCCCCCTGCAGTGCACATGGGGCCTAATTCAGAGTTGATCGCAGCAGCAAATATGTTAGCAGTAGGGCAAAACCATGGGGGTAATTCAGACCTGATCAGTCGCTAGGGGATTTTTGCACTGCTGTGAACAGATAGTCATCGCCCATAGGGGAGTGTATTTTCGCTTTGTAAGTGTGCGAATGCATGTGTAGCAGAGCTGTACAAACAGATCTTGTGCAGGACTTACTCAGCCGCTGCGATCACATCAGCATGTTCGGGGCCAGAATTGACGTCAGGAACCCTCCCTGCAAATGCTTGGGAACGCCTGCATTTTTCCAACCACTCCCTGAAAACGGTCAGTTGCCACCCACACACCGCTTCTTCCTGTCAATCTCCTTGCGAACGGCCGTACCGAATGGATTCTTCGCACAAACCCATCGCTGAGCGGTGATCAGCTTTGTTCCCGTGCGATACGCCTGCGCATTGCGGTGCATACGCATGCGCAGTTCTGATCTGATCGCAGCGCTGCAAAAAACACTAGCGAGCGGTCAGGTCTGAATTACCCCCCATGTGCACTGCAGGGGGGGCAGATATAACATGTGCAGAGAGAGTTAGATTTGGGTGTGGTGTGTTCAAATTGAAATCTAAATTGCAGTGTAAAAATAAAGCAGCCAGTATTTACCCTGCACAGTAACAATATAACCCACCCAAATCTAACTCTCTCTGCAAATGTTATATCTGCCCCCCCCCCCCCCCCCCCCCCCTGCAGTGCACATGGGCCCTCATTCTGAGTTGTTCGCTCGCAAGCTGCTTTTAGCAGCTTTGCACACGCTAAGTGCCGCCCTCTGGGAGTGAATCTTAGCATAGTAGATTTGCGAGCGAAAGATTAGCAGATTTGCGAATAGACACTTCTTAGCAGTTTCTGAGTAGCTCCAGACTTACTCTGCCACTGCGATCAGTTCAGTCAGTTTCGTTCCTGGTTTGACGTCACAAACACACCCAGCGTTCACCCAGACACTCCCCCGTTTCTTCAGACACTCCCGCATTTTTCCCTGAAACGGCAGCGTTTTTTCGCACACACCCATAAAACGGTCAGTTTTCCGCCCAGAAACACCCACTTCCTGTCAATCACACTACGATCACCAGAACGAAGAAAAAACCTCGTAATGCCGTGAGTAAAATACCTAACTTAATAGCAAATTTACTTGGCGCAGTCGCACTGCGGACATTGCGCATGCGCATTAGCGACTAATCGCTCCATTGCGGAAAAAAAATAACGAGCGATCAACTCGGAATGACCACCATGGTTTTGCCCAACTGCTAACAAATTTGCTGCTGCGATCAACTTTGAATTAGGCCAATGGTCTTACCAATGTGCAGATTGCTCCTTTTTTGCTCTTACTCATAACTCTGAAGTAGGATAACTGTATAATCTAAGGTTTGGGTTTACAGAAAGGCTAGTCTATCAGTGACGGCACCGCATGTCCCTGTAGTCTAAAGCTTTTTGTTTATATTTTAGGCTAAAGGGGTCTATTACCCAGAATGCTAAGCTTCAGTAAAGCATAACCCTAGCGTTTCCCCTCAAGGTCCTTGGCATTTTCCTAATTACATTGTAGAACGAGATGATCCATTGGGTCTGTCTGTGTGACATTATCAAATAACAGCAGTAATCTCCATTAGGAAAACATTGTGATTTTCCAGATAAAGACTCCATGTACAAAGGGTGTATTTTCAACACAGTAGTGGGGATGTCAAACATCATACAGTCAAATCAATATTTCAGTGTATTACTATTGAACTGCCAGCATTTAAATAATACCAAGCACACGAACAGCTAGCTCCAGAGCTCAGTCACTCAACGGTCAATAATCAGTGACATCCGTGTCAATGCATCTTGCCAGTCGCCAGCCAATCCCATCCGCTCTGCTGAGGTGCCTCGAGCAAGCTGGATGATTGGAACAAGATACTTGCTGGGATTCTGTATTAATGAAGATTCTCTGTAACAAGTTTCTTGCAATCTGAAAGCCCCTGGCGTTTCTACGGCTAGCTGTATAGCTTTTTATTTATTGAAAGACAGACGTCTATTTTTCTTTGTTTCTTTCTGTACCCTGGAAACTTTAAACCTGTTCCCTTGCATCAGAGTTAGGATAGAAGTAGATGTTCAATTACTCGTACGTTAGGAAACAAAATCCTGGGAGAACAGACTGCCTGCTGGGAAAACCAGTGCTTATCAGTATAGTGCTCACAGCTGGAAATATGTTATCCAGGAGATGAGGTTCTTGGTCGGAGATGTATGAACCTGATAAAGAGGACACTTGGAGAAGCATACTTGCCAACTGTCATAAATTTGGGGATGGGGTGCTCTCCTGGCATAACGACAGAGCTGGCCAATCTATCGGTATCACCCACTTTACCGATTGAAGTTGGAGACTGGTGGGTGGATGACACGATTGGGGTCATTCCGAGTTGATCGTTAGCTGAAAATGTTCGCTGCGCTGCGATGATACAAAAAAATGGCACTTCTGCGCATGTGCATGCGGCGCGATGCACACACGCAACGTACTTTCACAACAGCCGATGTAGTTTAGGTCTAGCGAAGCTTTTCAGTCGCACTGGCTGCTGCAGAGTGATTGACATGAAGTGGGTGTTTCTGGGTGTCAACTGACCGTTTTCAGGGAGTGTTTGAAAAAATGCAGGCATGCCCGGAAAAACGCAGGCGTGGCTGGGCGAACTCAGGGCGTGTTTGTGACGCCAAATCCGGAACTGAATGGTCTGAAGTGATCGCAAGTGCTGAGTAGGTTTGAAGCTACTCAGAAACTGCACAAATTATTTTGTAGCCGCTCTGCGATCCTTTCATTCGCACTTTTGCTAAGCTAAGATACACTCCCAGAGGGGGGGCGGCTTAGCGTTTGCACGGCTGCTAAAAACAGCTAACGAGCGATCAACTCGGACTTACCCCCAATATGCACTGAATCACATCATCCTAGACCATCCTGCAGTAAAAATGCGGCTTTGAGCACCTTGGGGTGGGGCCACGATGCCGTATAGTTTTGATCCCCATTGTAACATACCTCATATTGCAGCCTTAAACAGCGGGGCAACAATGACCATAATGGTGCCCATAGGAGCGGGTTGACCTCACTGGGAATCTCCCAGAGGGGGTTTAATAAATTCCACAAGTACTGTACGTGGAGAAGTTGCTCTAGGCAAACAATCAGAATTTACTTACCAGTTTATAAAATGTACTGGATAAATTTTAGCTACAAGCTGCTTAGTTACATTTCCCCAATAACCAGGGACTGAATCCACCTTCAACTGCTTCATCTTTATAATTGATACCATTAATTGTAATAAAGGCTCCCAAATCATTGATTTGTCCTTTGTTCAGTTTTGTAAATATTGGGACCGTACTTTGCCTTTAGGTGGGCCAGATTACATATGTGATAGCATAGCATGCAGTGCACTACATGCTGCTCCAACATACCAAAGATTTTTCTTTTACCTTAATTTACATTGGAAAAATCAGCTTACTACAATGACTAATATAAGTCCTCCCACATCTGCAGCTGTTCTCTAGGGGGTAAGGGAACTGTGGTAGTGTACAGCAATACTCCGTTGTGGTTAGCTATGGTATCTGCAGCTGTTCTCTAAGGAGTAAGGGAACTGGGTAGTGTACAGCATTACTCCATTGTGGTATGGTACCTGCAGCTGTCCTGTAGGGGGTAAGGGAACTGTGGTAGTGTACAGCATTACTCCGTTGTGGTTAGCTATGGTGCCTGCAGCTGTCCTGTAGGGGGTAAGGGAACTGTGGTAGGTGTACAGCATTACTCCGTTGTGGTTAGCTATGGTGCCTGCAGCTGTTCTCTAGGGGGTAAGGGAATTGTGGTAGTGTACAATATTACTCCGTTGTGGTTAGCTATGGTGTCTGCAGCTGTTCTCTAGGGGGTAAGGGAACTATGGTAGAACACAGCATTACTCCATTGTGGTTAGCTATGGTGTCTGCAGCTGTTGTCTAGGGGGTAAGGGAACTGTGGTAGAATACAGCATTACTCCGTTGTGGTTAGCTATGGTGTCTGCAGCTGTTCTCTAGGGGGTAAGGGAACTGTGGTAGAATATAGCATTACTCCATTGTGGTTAGCTATGGTGTCTGCAGCTGTTCTCTAGGGGGTAAGGGAACTGTGGTAGAATACAGCATTACTCCGTTGTGGTTAGCTATGGTGTCTGCAGCTGTTCTCTAGGGGGTAAGGGAACTGTGGTAGAATACAGCATTACTCCGTTGTGGTTAGCTATGGTGCCTGCAGCTGTTCTCTAGGGGGTAAGGGAACTGCAGTAGTGTACAGGATTACTCCGTTGTGGTTAGCTATGGTATCTGCAGCTGTTCTCTAGGGAGTAAGGGAACTGTGATAGTGTAAAGAATTACTCCGGTGTGGTTAGCTATGGTATCTGCAGCTGTTCTCTAGGGAGTAAGGGAACTGTTATAGTGTACAGCATTACTCCGGTGTGGTTAGCTGTGGTATCTGCAGCTGTTCTCTAGGGAGTAAGGGAACTGTGATAGTGTACAGCATTACTCCTGTGTGGTTAGCTATGGTGCCTGCAGCTGTTCTCTAGGGGGTAAGGAAACTGCAGTAGTGTAACGCATTACTCCGTTGTGGTTAGCTATGGTATCTGCAGCTGTTCTCTAGGGAGTAAGGGAACTGTGATAGTGTACAGCATTACTCCGGTGTGGTTAGCTATGGTGCCTGCAGCTGTTCTCTAGGGGGTAAGGAAACTGCAGTAGTGTAACGCATTACTCCGTTGTGGTTAGCTATGGTATCTGCAGCTGTTCTCTAAGGGGTAAGGGAACTGAGTAGTGTACATCATTACTCCGGTGTGGTTAGCTATGGTGTCTGCAGCTGTTCTCTAGGGAGTAAGGGAACTGCAGTAGTGTACAGCATTACTCCGGTGTGGTTAGCTATGGTATCTGCAGCTGTTCTCTAGGGAGTAAGGTAACTGGGTAGTGTACAGCATTACTCCGGTGTGGTTAGCTGTGGTGTCTGCTGCTGTTCTCTAGGGAGTAAGGGAACTGTGGTAGTGTACAGCATTACTCCGGTGTGGTTAGCTATGGTATCTGCTGCTGTTCTCTAGGGAGTAAGGGAACTGTGGTAGTGTACAGCATTACTCCGTTGTGGTTAGCTATGGTGTCTGCAGCTGTTCTCTAGGGAGTAAGGTAACTGTGGTAGTGTACAGCATTACTCCGTTGTGGTTAGCTATGGTGTCTGCAGCTGTTCTCTAAGGGGTAAGGGAACTGGGTAGTGTACATCATTACTCCGGTGTGGTTAGCTATGGTATCTGCAGCTGTTCTCTAGGGAGTAAGGGAACTGGGTAGTGTACATCATTACTCCGTTGTAGTTAGCTATGGTATCTGCAGCTGTTCTCTAAGGGGTAAGGGAACTGGGTAGTGTACATCATTACTCCGGTGTGGTTAGCTATGGTGTCGGCAGCTGTTCTCTAGGGAGTAAGGGAACTGCAGTAGTGTACAGCATTACTCCGTTGTGGTTAGCTATGCTATCTGCAGCTGTTCTCTAGGGAGTAAGGGAACTGTGATAGTGTACAGCATTACTCCGGTGTGGTTAGCTGTGGTGTCTGCAGCTGTTCTCTAGGGAGTAAGGGAACTGTGATAGTGTACAGCATTACTCCGGTGTGGTTAGCTGTGGTGTCTGCAGCTGTTCTCTAGGGAGTAAGGGAACTGGGTAGTGTACAGCATTACTCCATTGTGGTTAGCTATGGTATCTGCAGCTGTTCTCTAGGAGGTAAGGGAACTGCAGTAGTGTACAGCATTACTCCGTTGTGGTTAGCTATGTTATCTGCATCTGTTCTCTAGGGGGTAAGGGAACTGCAGTAGTGTACAGCATTACTCCGGTGTGGTTAGCTATGGTGTCTGCAGCTGTTCTCTAGGGGGTAAGGGAACTGGGTAGTGTACAGTATTACTCCATTGTAGTTAGCTATGGTGCCTGCTGCTGTTCTCTAGGGGGTAAGGGAACTGTGGTAGTGTACAGCATTACTCCGGTGTGGTTAGCTATGGTGTTTGCAGATGTTCTCTAGGGAGTAAGGGAACTGGGTAGTGTACAGCATTACTCCGGTGTGGTTAGCTATGGTATCTGCAGCTGTTCTCTAAGGGGTAAGGGAACTGGGTAGTGTACAGCATTACTCCGGTGTGGTTAGCTGTGGTGTCTGCAGCTGTTCTCTAGGGAGTAAGGGAACTGTGATAGTGTACAGCATTACTCCAGTGTGGTTAGCTATGGTGTCTGCAGCTGTTCTCTAGGGCGTAACGGAACTGGGTAGTGTACAGCATTACTCCGTTGTGGTTAGCTATGGTGTCTGCATCTGTTCTCTAGGGGGTAAGGGAACTGCAGTAGTGTACAGCATTACTCCGGTGTGGTTAGCTATGGTGTCTGCAGCTGTTCTCTAGGGGGTAAGGGAACTGGGTAGTGTACAGTATTACTCCATTATAGTAAGCTATGGTGCCTGTAGCAGTTCTCTAGGGAGTAAGGGACCTGTGGTAGTGTACAGCATTACTCCGGTGTGTTTAGCTATGGTGTTTGCAGCTGTTCTCTAGGGAGTAAGGGAACTGTGTAGTGTACAGCATTACTCCGGTGTGGTTAGCTATGGTGTCTGCAGCTGTTCTCTAGGGGGTAAGGGAACTGTGATAGTGTACAGCATTACTCCGGTGTGGTTAGCTATGGTGTTTGCAGCTGTTCTCTAGGGAGTAAGGGAACTGGGTAGTGTACAGTATTACTCCATTGTAGTTAGCTATGGTGCCTGCTGCTGTTCTCTAGGGGGTAAGGGAACTGTGGTAGTGTACAGCATTACTCCGGTGTGGTTAGCTATGGTGTTTGCAGATGTTCTCTAGGGAGTAAGGGAACTGGGTAGTGTACAGCATTACTCCGGTGTGGTTAGCTATGGTATCTGCAGCTGTTCTCTAAGGGGTAAGGGAACTGGGTAGTGTACAGCATTACTCCGGTGTGGTTAGCTGTGGTGTCTGCAGCTGTTCTCTAGGGAGTAAGGGAACTGTGATAGTGTACAGCATTACTCCAGTGTGGTTAGCTATGGTGTCTGCAGCTGTTCTCTAGGGCGTAACGGAACTGGGTAGTGTACAGCATTACTCCGTTGTGGTTAGCTATGGTGTCTGCATCTGTTCTCTAGGGGGTAAGGGAACTGCAGTAGTGTACAGCATTACTCCGGTGTGGTTAGCTATGGTGTCTGCAGCTGTTCTCTAGGGGGTAAGGGAACTGGGTAGTGTACAGTATTACTCCATTATAGTAAGCTATGGTGCCTGTAGCAGTTCTCTAGGGAGTAAGGGACCTGTGGTAGTGTACAGCATTACTCCGGTGTGTTTAGCTATGGTGTTTGCAGCTGTTCTCTAGGGAGTAAGGGAACTGTGTAGTGTACAGCATTACTCCGGTGTGGTTAGCTATGGTGTCTGCAGCTGTTCTCTAGGGGGTAAGGGAACTGTGATAGTGTACAGCATTACTCCGGTGTGGTTAGCTATGGTGTTTGCAGCTGTTCTCTAGGGAGTAAGGGAACTGGGTAGTGTACAGCATTACTCCGGTGTGTTTAGCTATGGTGTTTGCAGCTGTTCTCTAGGGAGTAAGGGAACTGGGTAGTGTACAGCATTACTCCGGTGTGGTTAGCTATGGTGTCTGCAGCTGTTCTCCAGGGAGTAAGGGAACTGGGTAGTGTACAGCATTACTCCGGTGTGTTTAGCTATGGTGTTTGCAGCTGTTCTCTAGGGAGTAAGGGAACTGGGTAGTGTACAGCATTACTCCGGTGTGGTTAGCTGTGGTGTCTGCAGCTGTTCTCTAGGGAGTAAGGGAACTGGGTAGTGTACAGCATTACTCCATTGTGGTTAGCTATGGTATCTGCAGCTGTTCTCTAGGGGGTAAGGGAACTGGGTAGTGTACAGCATTACTCCGTTGTGGTTAGCTATGGTATCTGCAGCTGTTCTCTAAGGGGTAAGGGAACTGGGTAGTGTACATCATTACTCTGGTGTGGTTAGCTATGGTATCTGCAGCTGTTCTCTAGGGAGTGAGGGAACTGTGATAGTGTACAGCATTACTCCAGTGTGGTTAGCTGTGGTGTCTGCAGCTGTTCTCTAGGGAGTTAGGGAACTGTGGTAGTGTACAGGATTACTCCGGTGTGGTTAGCTATGGTGTCTGCAGCTGTTCTCCAGGGAGTAAGGGAACTGGGTAGTGTACAGCATTACTCCGGTGTGGTTAGCTATGGTATCTGCAGCTGTTCTCTAGGGAGTAAGGGAACTGGGTAGTGTACAGCATTACTCCGTTGTGGTTAGCTATGGTGTCTGCAGCTGTTCTCCAGGGAGTAAGGGAACTGGGTAGTGTACAGCATTACTCCGGTGTGGTTAGCTATGGTATCTGCAGCTGTTCTCTAGGGAGTAAGGGAACTGGGTAGTGTACAGCATTACTCCGTTGTGGTTAGCTATGGTGTCTGCAGCTGTTCTCCAGGGAGTAAGGGAACTGGGTAGTGTACAGCATTACTCCGGTGTGGTTAGCTATGGTATCTGCAGCTGTTCTCTAGGGAGTAAGGGAACTGGGTAGTGTACAGCATTACTCCGTTGTGGTTAGCTATGGTGTCTGCAGCTGTTCTCCAGGGAGTAAGGGAACTGGGTAGTGTACAGCATTACTACGGTGTGGTTAGCTATGGTGCCTGCAGCTGTTCTCTAGGGAGTAAGGGAACTGGGTAGTGTACAGCATTACTCCATTGTAGTTAGCTATGGTATCTGCAGCTTTTCTCTAGGGGGTAAGGGAACTGGGTAGTGTACAGCATTACTCCGTTGTGGTTAGCTATGGTATCTGCAGCTGTTCTCTAAGGGGTAAGGGAACTGCAGTAGTGTACATCATTACTCCGGTGTGGTTAGCTATGGTGTCGGCAGCTGTTCTCTAGGGAGTAAGGGAACTGCAGTAGTGCACAGCATTACTCCGTTGTGGTTAGCTATGCTATCTGCAGCTGTTCTCTAGGGAGTAAGGGAACTGTGATAGTGTACAGCATTACTCCGGTGTGGTTAGCTGTGGTGTCTGCAGCTGTTCTCTAGGGAGTAAGGGAACTGTGATAGTGTACAGCATTACTCCGGTGTGGTTAGCTGTGGTGTCTGCAGCTGTTCTCTAGGGAGTAAGGGAACTGTGGTAGTGTACAGCATTACTCTGGTGTGGTTAGCTATGGTGTCTGCAGCTATTCTCTAGGGAGTAAGGGAACTGGGTAGTGTACAGCATTACTCCGGTGTGGTTAGCTATGGTATCTGCAGCTGTTCTCTAGGGGGTAAGGGAACTGCAGTAGTGTACAGCATTACTCCGTTGTGGTTAGCTATGGTATCTGCATCTGTTCTCTAGGGGGTAAGGGAACTGCAGTAGTGTACAGTATTACTCCGGTGTGGTTAGCTATGGTGTCTGCAGCTGTTCTCTAGGGGGTAAGGGAACTGGGTAGTGTACAATATTACTCCATTGTAGTTAGCTATGGTGCCTGCAGCTGTTCTCTAGGGGGTAAGGGAACTGTGGTAGTGTACAGCATTACTCCGGTGTGGTTAGCTATGGTGTTTGCAGCTGTTCTCTAGGGAGTAAGGGAACTGGGTAGTGTACAGCATTACTCCGGTGTGGTTATCTGTGGTGTCTGCAGCTGTTTTCTAGGGGGTAAGGAAACTGCAGTAGTGTACAGCATTACTCCGTTGTGGTTAGCTATGGTATCCGCAGCAGTTCTCTAGGGAGTAAGGGAACTGTGATAGTGTACAGCATTACTCCGGTGTGGTTAGCTATGGTATCTGCAGCTGTTATCTAGGGAGTAAGGGAACTGCAGTAGTGTACAGCATTACTCCGTTGTGGTTAGCTGTGGTGTCTGCAGCTGTTCTCTAGGGAGTAAAGGAACTGTGGTAGTGTACAGCATTACTACATTGTGGTTAGCTATGGTATCTGCAGCTGTTCTCTAGGGGGTAAAGGAACTGCAGTAGTGTACAGCATTACTCCGGTGTGGTTAGCTGTGGTGTTTGCAGCTGTTCTCTAGGGAGTAAGGGAACTGTGGTAGTGTACAGCATTACTCCATTGTGGTTAGCTATGGTGTCTGCAGCTGTTCTCTAGGGGGTAAGGGAACTGCAGTAGTGTACAGGATTACTCCGTTGTGGTTAGCTATGGTATCTGCATCTGTTCTCTAGGGGGTAAGGGAACTGCATTAGTGTACATCATTACTCCGGTGTGTTTAGCTATGGTGTCTGCTGCTGTTCTCTAGGGAGTAAGGGAAATGTGATAGTGTACAGCATTACTCCGGTGTGGTTAGCTGTGGTGCCTGCAGCTGTTCTCTAAGTAGTAAGGGACCTGTGGTAGTGTACAGCATTACTCCGGTGTGTTTAGCTATGGTGTTTGCAGCTGTTCTCTAGGGAGTAAGGGAACTTGGTAGTGTACAGCATTACTCCTGTGTGGTTAGCTGTGGTGCCTGCAGCTGTTCTCTAAGTAGTAAGGGACCTGTGGTAGTGTACAGCATTACTCCGGTGTGTTTAGCTATGGTGTTTGCAGCTGTTCTCTAGGGAGTAAGGGAAATGTGATAGTGTACAGCATTACTCCGGTGTGGTTAGCTGTGGTGCCTGCAGCTGTTCTCTAAGTAGTAAGGGACCTGTGGTAGTGTACAGCATTACTCCGGTGTGTTTAGCTATGGTGTTTGCAGCTGTTCTCTAGGGAGTAAGGGAACTTGGTAGTGTACAGCATTACTCCTGTGTGGTTAGCTATGGTGTCTACAGCTGTACTCTAGGGGGTAAGGGAACTGTGGTAGTGTAAAGCATTACTATGGTGTGGTTAGCTATGGTGCCTGCAGCTGTTCTCCATGGAGTAAGGGAACTAGGTAGTGTACAGCATTTCTCCGGTGTGGTTAGCTATGGTGCCTGCAGCTGTTCTCTAGGGAGTAAGGGAACTGTGGTAGTGCACAGCATTACTCCGGTGTGGTTAGCTGTGGTGCCTGCAGCTGTTCTCTAAGTAGTAAGGGACCTGTGGTAGTGTACAGCATTACTCCGGTGTGTTTAGCTATGGTGTTTGCAGCTGTTCTCTAGGGAGTAAGGGAACTTGGTAGTGTACAGCATTACTCCTGTGTGGTTAGCTATGGTGTCTGCAGCTGTACTCTAGGGGGTAAGGGAACTGTGGTAGTGTAAAGCATTTCTCCGGTGTGGTTAGCTATGGTGCCTGCAGCTGTTCTCTAGGGAGTAAGGGAACTGGGTAGTGTACAGCATTACTCCATTGTGGTTAGCTATGGGATCTGCAGCTGTTCTCTAGGGGGTAAGGGAACTGCAGTAGTGTACAGCATTACTCCGGTGTGGTTAGCTGTGGTGTCTGCAGCTGTTCTCTAGGGAGTAAGGGAACTGTGGTAGTGTACAGCATTACTCCATTGCGGTTAGCTATGGTGTCTGCAGCTGTTCTCTAGGGGGTAAGGGAACTGCAGTAGTGTACAGGATTACTCCGTTGCGGTTAGCTATGGTATCTGCATCTGTTCTCTAGGGGGTAAGGGAACTGCATTAGTGTACATCATTACTCCGGTGTGTTTAGCTATGGTGTCTGCTGCTGTTCTCTAGGGAGTAAGGGAAATGTGATAGTGTACAGCATTACTCCGGTGTGGTTAGCTGTGGTGCCTGCAGCTGTTCTCTAAGTAGTAAGGGACCTGTGGTAGTGTACAGCATTACTCCGGTGTGTTTAGCTATGGTGTTTGCAGCTGTTCTCTAGGGAGTAAGGGAACTTGGTAGTGTACAGCATTACTCCTGTGTGGTTAGCTATGGTGTCTGCAGCTGTACTCTAGGGGGTAAGGGAACTGTGGTAGTGTAAAGCATTACTCCGGTGTGGTTAGCTATGGTGCCTGCAGCTGTTCTCCAGGGAGTAAGGGAACTAGGTAGTGTACAGCATTTCTCCGGTGTGGTTAGCTATGGTGTCGGCAGCTGTTCTCTAGGGAGTAAGGGAACTGTGATAGTGTACAGCATTACTCCGGTGTGGTTAGCTATGGTATCTGCAGCTGTCATCTAGGGAGTAAGGGAACTGCAGTAGTGTACAGCATTACTCCGTTGTGGTTAGCTGTGGTGTCTGCAGCTGTTCTCTAGGGAGTAAAGGAACTGTGGTAGTGTACAGCATTACTACATTGTGGTTAGCTATGGTATCTGCAGCTGTTCTCTAGGGGGTAAGGGAACTGCAGTAGTGTACAGCATTACTCCGGTGTGGTTAGCTGTGGTGTCTGCAGCTGTTCTCTAGGGAGTAAGGGAACTGTGGTAGTGTACAGCATTACTCCATTGTGGTTAGCTATGGTGTCTGCAGCTGTTCTCTAGGGGGTAAGGGATCTGCAGTAGTGTACAGGATTACTCCGTTGTGGTTAGCTATGGTATCTGCATCTGTTCTCTAGGGGGTAAGGGAACTGCATTAGTGTACATCATTACTCCGGTGTGTTTAGCTATGGTGTCTGCTGCTGTTCTCTAGGGAGTAAGGGAAATGTGATAGTGTACAGCATTACTCCGGTGTGGTTAGCTGTGGTGCCTGCAGCTGTTCTCTAAGTAGTAAGGGACCTGTGGTAGTGTACAGCATTACTCCGGTGTGTTTAGCTATGGTGTTTGCAGCTGTTCTCTAGGGAGTAAGGGAACTTGGTAGTGTACAGCATTACTCCTGTGTGGTTAGCTATGGTGTCTGCAGCTGTACTCTAGGGGGTAAGGGAACTGTGGTAGTGTAAAGCATTACTATGGTGTGGTTAGCTATGGTGCCTGCAGCTATTCTCCAGGGAGTAAGGGAACTAGGTAGTGTACAGCATTTCTCCGGTGTGGTTAGCTATGGTGCCTGCAGCTGTTCTCTAGGGAGTAAGGGAACTGTGGTAGTGCACAGCATTACTCCGGTGTGGTTAGCTGTGGTGCCTGCAGCTGTTCTCTAAGTAGTAAGGGACCTGTGGTAGTGTACAGGATTACTCCGGTGTGGTTAGCTGTGGTGCCTGCAGCTGTTCTCTAAGTAGTAAGGGACCTGTGGTAGTGTACAGCATTACTCCGGTGTGTTTAGCTATGGTGTCTGCTGCTGTTCTCTAGGGAGTAAGGGAAATGTGATAGTGTACAGCATTACTCCGGTGTGGTTAGCTGTGGTGCCTGCAGCTGTTCTCTAAGTAGTAAGGGACCTGTGGTAGTGTACAGCATTACTCCGGTGTGTTTAGCTATGGTGTTTGCAGCTGTTCTCTAGGGAGTAAGGGAACTTGGTAGTGTACAGCATTACTCCTGTGTGGTTAGCTATGGTGTCTGCAGCTGTACTCTAGGGGGTAAGGGAACTGTGGTAGTGTAAAGCATTTCTCCGGTGTGGTTAGCTATGGTGCCTGCAGCTGTTCTCTAGGGAGTAAGGGAACTGCAGTAGTGTACAGCATTACTCCGGTGTGGTTAGCTATGATATCTGCAGCTGTTATCTAGGGAGTAAGGGAACTGCAGTAGTGTACAGCATTACTCCGTTGTGGTTAGCTGTGGTGTCTGCAGCTGTTCTCTAGGTAGTAAAGGAACTGTGGTAGTGTACAGCATTACTACATTGTGGTTAGCTATGGTATCTGCAGCTGTTCTCTAGGGGGTAAGTGAACTGCAGTAGTGTACAGCATTACTCCGGTGTGGTTAGCTGTGGTGTCTGCAGCTGTTCTCTAGGGAGTAAGGGAACTGTGGTAGTGTACAGCATTACTCCATTGCGGTTAGCTATGGTGTCTGCAGCTGTTCTCTAGGGGGTAAGGGAACTGCAGTAGTGTACAGGATTACTCCGTTGCGGTTAGCTATGGTATCTGCATCTGTTCTCTAGGGGGTAAGGGAACTGCATTAGTGTACATCATTACTCCGGTGTGTTTAGCTATGGTGTCTGCTGCTGTTCTCTAGGGAGTAAGGGAAATGTGATAGTGTACAGCATTACTCCGGTGTGGTTAGCTGTGGTGCCTGCAGCTGTTCTCTAAGTAGTAAGGGACCTGTGGTAGTGTACAGCATTACTCCGGTGTGTTTAGCTATGGTGTTTGCAGCTGTTCTCTAGGGAGTAAGGGAACTTGGTAGTGTACAGCATTACTCCTGTGTGGTTAGCTATGGTGTCTGCAGCTGTACTCTAGGGGGTAAGGGAACTGTGGTAGTGTAAAGCATTACTCCGTTGTGGTTAGCTATGGTGCCTGCAGCTGTTCTCCAGGGAGTAAGGGAACTAGGTAGTGTACAGCATTTCTCCGGTGTGGTTAGCTATGGTGCCTGCAGCTGTTCTCTAGGGAGTAAGGGAATTGTGGTAGTGTACAGCATTACTCCGGTGTGGTTAGCTGTGGTGCCTGCAGCTGTTCTCTAAGTAGTAAGGGACATGTGGTAGTGTACAGCATTACTCCGGTCTGTTTAGCTATGGTGTTTGCAGCTGTTCTCTAGGGAGTAAGGGAACTTGGTAGTGTACAGCATTACTCCTGTGTGGTTAGCTATGGTGTCTGCAGCTGTACTCTAGGGGGTAAGGGAACTGTGGTAGTGTAAAGCATTTCTCCGGTGTGGTTAGCTATGGTGCCTGCAGCTGTTCTCTAGGGAGTAAGGGAACTGTGGTAGTGTACAGCATTTCTCCGGTATGGTTAGCTATGGTATCTGCAGCTGTTCTCTAGGGAGTAAGGGAACTTGGTAGTGTACAGCATTACTCCTGTGTGGTTAGCTATGGTGTCTGCAGCTGTACTCTAGGGAGTAAGGGAATTGTGGTAGTGTAAAGCTTTACTCCGGTGTGGTTAGCTATGGTGTCTGCAGCTGTACTCTAGGGGGTAAGGGAACTGTGGTAGTATAAAGCATTACTCCGGTGTGGTTAGCTATGGTGCCTGCAGCTGTACTCTAGAGGGTAAGGGAACTAGGTAGTGTACAGCATTACTCCGGTGTGGTTAGCTATGGTGCCTGCAGCTGTTCTCCAGGGAGTAAGGGAACTGTGGTAGTGCACAGCATTACTCCAGTGTGGTAAGCTATGGTGTCCATCAGTTTTATGTTGTTGAAGGTAAGTCTGTATTTCTATACAGCCTTGGAATACTAACATATGCGTTTTGTATTGAATAGGAGAGCTCTCCTTTGCGATCAGCATCAGTCACTAGACTTCTGGATTTTGGCTCCAGGAGTCCATCTGCCCATGAGCAGAACACATTTTCCCTTTAGTACATCACCCAGAGTATGAGGAAGACAAAGACAGGATGCATCTTAGTTCTCAGCTTCTCTGAAATGACTGCGGATGTTGTTTCTGGATCCCTCCAGGAACTGTCAGGGCCGTCATGAGCTCTGTGTGGCCTCTGTGCTAGGGTTACATAACCATGTGGCCCAAGAGAGTCTCAGATCTGGGTACTGCTACCTAGTACCACTCTCTTACACTGTCTCGCACCCCTGGGGAATATTTTTTTTTGACCACTACTTCTTGTTTTGGGCAGTGGGTATAGTGCCACATTCAGTCTTCTTCTTATCAGAATCTGCAGACACTTGTCTTTCTTGTCTTCTAGCCAGCAAACAATGGATCAGGGAGGCGTTCCTTATCCAGAGAGTTGGAAAAGTTATACACAGGGGGAGATATATGAAGCAATGAAGAGGTGAGAAGTGAGCCAGCTGCTACTTATAATATTACAGAATGCACTTGATAAATGCTACCACAAAGCTGATTGGTTGCCATGGGCAACTTCTCCACTGGCACACTTATCCACTATTTTCAAAGCTTCTTACATCTCCCCCTTTATTTCCATAATATACATTTATGGAATGAAGTTTAGTCTGCAAGTGAGGTTAATAGAGGAAAGTATAAGTACCATTAAGGGCAGAGCAAAGTAGATTAATTCGACACTGGCAAAGATTGACCTCTACACAACTACGCTACAAAGATTGCAAGAATTTCAACATTACCTTAGGCAACACCTCTTGACACCCTTTTAAGGATTTCTTGACCCTCATGGACTCTGTACTCCAGACCTAGGGTAGGAGTTATGGCATTGTAGCACCACCTCCCGATCCCCTGAAGACTTCCCAATATAGGACAAAATCAAAGCTTCAGCAGTTCTCGGGTTAAAGGGACCCCCAGTCAGTCTTGTGGCAAAGGGAATTCTAAAGACCTTTGAGTCTTAGGTTATTACCCCAAATGTTATAATTCAGTGTTGGGAATTTTCTTCCCAGTTTGTGTTGCACATTACAGAGAATCAGTACTGATTATTAAGAATGGTTTTAATGAACTGTCAGTGTTGTCAGTATATAAAACACAATACTGGACACTTGGTTATGGAGGATAAAGGAACTTTTGTTTATTCATATATTACCCATTATCTATGACAGTATTTTCCATCTCTAGTCATTAGGGTCCCCTAGCAGTGCATGTCTTACACATCTTGCCTGTATTACAACTGAAATAAGTAGCCTGTGGATCTTTTATAATATGTCAGCCAGTAATGAATACACCTGTGCACCAGGAGCGCCGGGACTGTGGTAACGACTTACCCGGACCTTGACAGGGGCATAGAAAAAGAGAAGCCTCCTGCATCCCACCCCCTACCCCCATGGATTTACCCCCTGGCTGAGGGGAACAAATCTTCCACCTTTCCCAATGCGCATAGTATTTTTTTTTTTAATTGGTGGTGGCCTAGCCACGCCTCCCTGATTTAGCCACATTCCCCTAGTACGTGGGCCCGTCATTGCTCTCAATGGCTCTTCTGTTCATCAACTAAAACCTGCATTGTTAGGGGTCTCTGAGGAGTGGAGTTAAGAAACACTTATCTATGACATTGAAAAGGGTGAATCCTACATCTTACAAATGTTTTTGCTTTTTGTCCTGGGGGGAACTGTTCAGAGACTTGAATTCTGCCCCAAAATCAGACTTGTCAGAGATCAGCTATCAGCAGATACTTTAATAAGACAAAAAGACAAAGTGTGCCCCATCCCTCAAATCCAAGAGGAAAGAGCTCTAGACAGTCTATGCCTGTTTTCACTGCTACTGGGAAACTATGAGTACAGGGTCCACCAGTTATAGTGAAAATCAGCCCCAAGCCGGTCAGTGTAGGAACCTTAATGTAATGGAGTGGACGCATGCCCTGGTGGGCATGTGATGGGGATTTTCTCAATCCGTTTGGGGGATTGGGTTAATTAATGAGAGGGTCATTTTGCCTACCCAGACAAATGATTAGGGATCTCTAAAAAGAGTAAATAAATTCTAAAACACAGACCATTTTTAAGTAAACTTTAATTGCATTGATAGCTCCCAAACCCTTATTAATCACTTTACTAATTATATAATGGAATATAAAATAAAAAACTGTTTTTGTCTTTTGATCAGTCGTGGTGCAAATGGGAAATGCGTCTTATAAATGAGACCCTGCTAGGTTCTAGTTTTGTTTTTTTAAAGAAGAAAAAGTAAGTGTAAAAGTCTACATCATTTCTCCCCTACATAAGTATAACTATATTAGGGGATCTGGTCAGGATCCCGGGGGTGGCACTCAGGCCTGGTCGGGGAACTTGCTAATTCATGTTTGAATCAATGAATGGTGTTGCACTAATTTTACATAGTTAACTTTTTGGTGGGATTTTAAAAAGTGCATTTTTATATCTCTAGTTTAATATAATAAACTTTTTATCGTACGCTTCCATTAAATGTTGCATTTTTTCAAGGAAACAAAAAAAAACACAACTTTCAATAAAATGGAATCCCTGTAAACCCGATGCTTTGCTAATTAGTGAAGATTGGTCTGGTCGCTGAGCCTTTAAAGATGAAGGAGTTAAGTGAAGCATCTTTCAGTGATTGAAGTACGCCCTAAAATCAGACACAGCTCTGTTATGTCTAGGATTGAAGATTACCTTCCATATTTACATCTATGTTCTGGATGGAGATCTCTTAATACTATTGTACTGGGACTCAACTGGGGCAAAGCTAGTAATCACTACAACAGATCATAATATAAATATGCCTAAAATACATTAAAGGGCCAAGTTTCCATTTTTTTCTCTCCCTACATCGTACTTCCACCCCACTGTGTGCTATTTCTGTAATGTGTACCTCCATTGATTACACACCCTGCCAGCAGTAACCTACGCAGTGCACCCCAGATGGTTGCCTTAGATGGTTCCTACGCGGGCAGGATGTACTTCACATGGATCTTTCCATACAGGGTATATCATACAAGTGTCAGTTTTCCCATATATGCATTGGACCCTTATATAGCTCACCTTCCCCAGTGTAACCTTCGTAGTGTGCCCAATATGGCTGCCCCATCTGGCACGCTTGTGGATGGGATGCAAAATACGTGGATCTGACGGTTTTGTTGGGGCACTACTCTGAGGGTTAGGACGCTGAAATCACCCCATTTTGTGTCATCTTTTCTAGGGTAGACTATTCCATCTAGGATGAACCTATGCAATGCATCCAAGATGGCTGCTTCACCTGGTATCTTGTGAAGGTGGAATACACAACCTGTGGAAGTTATGGGTTTAGTATGATTTATCTACAATAAAGATTCCGACGGTCAAAATACCGACAACGATTGATCGGCGGTCAAAATACCGACAGGGTCAAAATACCGACAAGGTCAAAATACCGACATTTAAATTGTCGACATGTCAAAAATCAAAACAAGTTTTCCATTGGGGATTTTGTGTATGTCAACATAGGTCAACATGGACACCGTATAAGTGTACCGTGTCCCCTCGCATTGCTCGCTGCGTTCACCATGCTTTGGGCACGGTGCCTCGCTGTACTCGGCACACTATTATATTCCCCGTCCAGGTCCACCGGGATGGTAAAGTATGAAAAAATCATGAAAACTCATGTCGACTTTTTGACCTGTCGACATTTTAAATGTCGGTATTTTGACCTGTTGGTATTTTGACCATGTAGGAATTTTGACCTTGTCTGTATTTTGACCATTGGTCAATGGTTGTCTGTATTTTGACCATCGGGATTTTGAGTGTAGGTAAATTGTCTGTATCCCGAAGTTATTACCCAAAATGTCTACACCAATCCTGCATTATGCTTACTTTGCACTCTAGGTTTCCTTTTTATGTCTTTGCAGCTTGTCTATTGCTTTATTATTGAAATCGTCTGTATTATGTGCATTGTTATTGATGTCTGTAAAACACCTTCAGTCCTTTTGGAGAAAGAGCGCTATATAAATAAAATAATTATTATTAATATTATTGGACGCATTTTAGCCCTGATAAACATAATTTCTTATTGCTGCATATCGGTGGGGCGGGGTTTGGGGCTCTATTAAACATGCATTGGTCTAAAGAGCAGGAGTCGTGGGCAGGGTGTGGGATCAGTAGCCTTGCCCCGTAGCAGAAGCATCACCTGGACCCATGGTAGTTCGGCCACTGGGTAGGAGGCTATCTCCGTTACAGGAACTATGGTTGCAAACTTTTACCTGTTTGAGCAGTTTCACAAATATTTTTGAAACCCCTGAATTATTTTTATTTTTTATCATCTATAGTATTTATTGCATTTTTTAAGGGAATGGAGTGCAGAAAAAAAGAAATGTAAGAGGGGGCATAGATAAGGGATATTAAAAGAAAATCCAATACACACAATGCAATACAATGAAGAGTAAAACTAAATAAATTGTATTATGTTGTATATTGTGTGTTTCACATTATACCATATAAGTAGGCCCAGATTTATCAAGCCTTGGAGAGGGATAAATTGCACAGTGTGTACTGTACCAACCAATCAGCTCCTAACTGTCATTTTTCAAACACAGCCTAAAATATGACAGTTAGGAGCTGATTGGTTGGTACATTATCATTGTGCAATTTATCACTCTCCAAGGCTTGATAAATCTGGCTGATAGTCATTGCTAGGTTATTTGATATCATCCTGTTGTGAATAGATGTCTCCAATCTCTTTCATTCAGGTGCTGTTCGAGCTTCCAGCATCTTTCCCATTCTCAGTGTGGGCCTTCTATTCTTCGGGGGTCTCTGTGTTGCTGCCAGCGAGTTTTATAAAAATAAGCACAATGTTATTCTCAGTGCCGGCATCTTCTTTGTCTCCGCCGGTGAGTATGCTCTCCAGGTTGGCAGTGAGCCACCGTCCTGGTTTAATGCAGACCTCATAACATTTGAAAAGGAAAAATATCAGGAAATTAAGCCCCTAACCATGCCCACAATACACCTACATCTGGGGCCAGCCCTTATTCCAAGAGTCCACACCCTTTTCAAGGTCGATAAATCAGGACAAATGAGTGAAAATGGGACTATTTGATAGGAGTTTAAAAATGAACTTTAGAAGGCTAGCCCTAATATACCTAAATATGCCCATACTTGGACTTACATCCAAATGTTAATGAGCCCCAAAGTTAGTAAGATCTACATGTTGAAGAAAAGACGCTGATATTTTTCAGGATTTGTTCATGTATTGTGTTTTACAAGAGGTTCCATATACTGTTAGTGGCCACGAGAAACCTTATTTATGCATGTAGCCATAGGGAGCATTGTGCCATATAACCAATGCAGGGAAATGGCACTGTTGATCCCATTTGAATGTATGTATCTCTGATTTATTTTTTTCTCCAAGAATGTAACAGCTTGGGGGTAAGGTGCAATCAGGGAGATTGATGGACTATTCAGGGAGTGAGGGAGGTTGCTACTATTTCAGGGTGTCTCCTGCAGAATGAGGGCGGGTAGGCAGTTTCCGACAGGTTTAGGTCGGAAGGGATTCCAACTTATTCAATGTATCCCCTTTTTTTCCAACATTCCACGTGTATTATTGGAAGCGCAAAAAAAGTCGGGTTGCCATTGTTGGGAACGGGCCAAACCTGTTGGCTTTGGCGGTGCATTGAATACTCATGTCAGATCCTTTCCGTCGTAAAGGATCCAACATGAATTGAATATACCCCTATGGCTTAAATTTAAGGATACAAATAGATTTTCTCTGACGTCCTAAGTGGATGCTGGGACTCCGTAAGGACCATGGGGAATAGCGGCTCCGCAGGAGACTGGGTACAACTAAAGAAAGCTTTAGGACTACCTGGTGTGCACTGGCTCCTCCCACTATGACCCTCCTCCAGACCTCAGTTAGAATCTTGTGCCCGGCTGAGCTGGATGCACACTAGGGGCTCTCCTGAGCTCCTAGAAAGAAAGTATATTTTAGGTTTTTTATTTTACAGTGAGATCTGCTGGCAACAGACTCACTGCAGCGAGGGACTAAGGGGAGAAGAAGCGAACCTACCTAAGTGGTGGTAGCTTGGGCTTCTTAGGCTACTGGACACCATTAGCTCCAGAGGGATCGACCGCATGGAACCGGCCATTGATGTTCGGTCCCGGAGCCGCGCCGCCGGCCCCCTTACAGAGCCAGAAGCAAGAAGTGTTCCGGAAAATCGGCGGCAGAAGACATCAGTCTTCACCAAGGTAGCGCACAGCACTGCAGCCGTGCGCCATTGCTCCTCATGCACACCTCACACTCCGGTCACTGATGGGTGCAGGGCGCTGGGGGGGGGGGGGGGGCGCCCTGAGCAGCAATATAAACACCTTGCCTGGCAAAATCATCACAATATATAGCCCCAGAGGCTATATATGTGATAAATACCCCTGCCAGAATCCATAAAAAAGCGGGAGAAAAGTCCGCGAAAAAGGGGCGGAGCTATCTCCCTCAGCACACTGGCGCCATTTTCTCTTCACAGTGCAGCTGGAAGACAGCTCCCCAGGCTCTCCCCTGTAGTTTTCAGGCTCGAAGGGTTAAAAAGAGAGGGGGGGGGCAGTAAATTTAGGCGCAATATTGTTTATACAAGCAGCTATTGGGGGAAAAATCACTCAGTTATAGTGTTAATCCCTGCATTATATAGCGCTCTGGTGTGTGCTGGCATACTCTCTCTCTGTCTCCCCAAAGGACTTTGTGGGGCCCTGTCCTCAGTCAGAGCATTCCCTGTGTGTGTGCTGTGTGTCGGTACGGCTGTGTCGACATGTGGGATGAGGAAGGTTACGTGGAGGTGGAGCAGAGGCCGATAAATGGGATGTCGCCCCCTGTGGGGCCGACACCAGAGTGGATGGATAGGTGGAAGGTATTAACCGACAATGTCAACTCCTTACATAGAAGGCTGGATGACGTAAAACAGCTGTGGGACAGCCGGCTTCTCAGCCCGCGCCTGCCCAGGCTTCTCAAAGGCCATCAGGGGCTCAAAAAAGTGCCCGTTACCTCAGATGGCAGACACAGATGTCGACACGGAGTCTGACTCCAGTGTCGACGAGGTTGAGACATATACACAATCCACTAGGAACATTCGTTACATGATCTCGGCAATGAAAAATGTGTTACGCATTTCTGACATGAACCCAAGTACCACATAAAAGGGGTTTTATTTTTGGGGAGAAAAAGCAGCCAGTGTTTTGTTCCCCCATCAGATGAATGAATGAAGTGTGTAAAGTAGCGTGGGTTCCCCCGATAAGAAACTGGTAATTTCTAAAAAGTTACTGATGGCGTACCCTTTCCCGCCAGAGGATAGGTCACGTTGGGAGATATCCCTTAGGGTGGATAAGGCGCTCACACGTTTGTCAAAAAAGGTGGCACTGCCGTCTTAGGATACGGCCACCTTGAAGGAGCCTGCTGATAAAAAGCAGGAGGCTATCCTGAAGTCTGTATATACACACTCAGGTTATATACTGAGACCTGCAATTGCCTCAGCATAAATAGTGCTGCTGCAGCGTGGTCTGATACCCAGTCAGATAATATTAATACTCTACGACAGGGATAATAGTTTGCTAACATAGAGCATATTAAAGACGTCGTCTTAGATATAAAGGATGCACAGAGGGATATTTGCCGGCTGGCATCCAGAATTAATGCAATGTCCATTCTGCCAGGAGGGTATTAGAAACCCGGCAGTGGACAGGTGATGCTGCCTATAAAAGGCACATGGAGATTCTGCCTTATAAGGGTGAGGAATTGTTTGGGGATGGTCTCTGGGACCTTGTATCCACAGCAACAGCTGGGAAGAAATTTTTTTTTACCTCAGGTTTCCTCACAGCCTAAGAAAGCACTGTATTTTCATGTACAGTCCTTTCGGCTTCAGAAAAGCAAGCGGGTCAAAGGCGCTTTCTTTCTGCACAGAGACAAGGGAAGAAGGAAAAAGCTGCACCAGCAGCCAGTTCCCAGGATCAAAAATCTTCCCCCGCTTCCTCTGAGTCCACCGCATGACGTTGGGGCTCCACAGGTGGAGACAGGTGCGGTAGGGGCGCGTCTCGGGAACTTCAGGGACCAGTGGGCTTGCCCACAGGTGGATCCCTAGGTTCTGCAAATAGTATCACAGGGATACAGGCTGGAGTTCGAGGCGACTCCCCCTCGCCGTTACCTCACATCAGCCTTGCCTGCTGCCCTCGGAGAAAGGTAGTACTGGCGGCAATTCACAAGCTGTACTTCCAGCAGGTGAAATCAAGGTACCCCTCCTTCAACAAGGCCGGGGTTACTATTCCAAAATGTTGTGGTACCGAAACCAGACGGTTCGGTGAGACCCATTCTAAAATTGAAAGCCTTGAACACTTATATACGAAGGTTCAAGTTCAAAATGGAATCGCTCAGGGCGATTATTGCAAGCCTGGAGAATTTCATGGTATCACTGGACATCAAGGATGCTTACCTGCATGTCCCTATTTACCCTCTTCACCAGGAGTACCTCAAAATTGTGGTACAGGATTGTCATTACCAATTCCAAACGTTGCCGTTGGTCTGTCCCCGGCACCGAGGTATTTACCAAGGTAATGGCCGAAATAATTATCCCGTACTTGGACGATCTCCTTATAAAGGCGAGGTCCAGGGAGCAGTTGTTCGGCGGAGTAGCACTATCTCGGGAAGTGCTACAACAGCACGGCTGGATTCTGAATATTCCAAAGTCGCAGCTGGTTCCTACGACGCGTCTACTGTTCATGGGTATGGTTCTGGACACAGAACAGGATAAAAAGGGTTTCTCCCGGAGGAGAAGTCCAAGGAGTTGTCGTCTCTAGACAGAGACCTCCTAATACGTATACAGGTGTCGGTGCATCAATGCACGCGAGCCCTGGGAAGGATGGTAGCTTCTTACGAAGAAATTCCATTCGCCAGGTCCCATGCAAGGATTTTCCAGTGGGATCTGTTGGACAAGTGGTCCGGGTCGCATCTTCAGATGCATCGGCGGATAACCCTGTCTCCAAGGGCCAGGGTGTCGCTGTTGTGGTGGCTGCAGAGTGCTCATCTTCTAGGGGGCCGCAGATTCGGCATACAGGACTGGGTCCTGGTGACCACGGATGCCAGCCTTCGAGGCTGGGGGGCAGTCACACAGGGAAGAAACTTCCAAGGCTATGGAAAAGTCAGGAGACTTCCCTACACATAAATATTCTGGAACTAAGGGCCATTTACAATGCCCTAAGTCAGGCTAGACCCCTGCTTCAACACCGGCCGGTGCTGATCCAGTCAGACAACATCACGGCGGTCGCTTATGTAAACCGACAGGGCAGCACAAGAAGCAGGATGGCGATGGCAGAAGCCACAAGGATTCTCCAATGGGCGGAAAATCATGTGTTAGCACTGTCAGCAGTGTTCATTCCCGGAGTGGACAACTGAGAAGCAGACTTTCTCAGAAGACACGACCTCCACCCGGGAGAGTGGGGACTTCATCCAGAAGTTTTCCAAATGATTGTACACCGTTGGGAAAGGCCACAGGTGGACATGATGGCGTCCCGCCTCAACAAAAAGCTACAAAGATATTGCGCCAGGTCAAGGGACCCTCAGGCGATAGCTGTGGACGCTCTGGTAACACCGTGGGTGTACCAGTCGGTGTATGTGTTCCCTTCTCTGCCTCTCTTACCCAGGGTAATGAGAATAATAAGAAGGAGAGGAGTAAGAACTATACTCATTGTTCCGGGTTGGCCAAGAAGAGCTTGGTAACCAGAACTCCAAGAAATGATCTCAGAGGACCCATGGCCTCTGCCGCTCAGACAGGACCTGCTGCAGCAGGGGGCCTGTCTGTTCCAAGACGTACCGCGGCTGCGTTTGACGGCATGGCGGTTGAACGCCGGATCCTGAAGGAAAAGGGCATTCCGGAGGAAGTTATCCCTACGCTATTTAAAGCTATCACCGCATATGGTGGAAATATGTTGCGTGCTGTGAGGCCAGGAAGGCCCCAGAGGAGAAATTTCAGCTAGGTCGATTTCTGCACTTCCTACAGTCAGAGGTGACTATGGGCCTAAAATTGGGTTCCATGAAGGTCCAGATTTCGGCTCTATCGATTTTCTTCCAAAATAGAACTGACTTCACTGCCTGAAGTTCGGACTTTTGTTAAGGGAGTGCTGCATAGTCAGCCCCCGTTTGTGCCTCAAGTGGCACCGTGGGATCTCATCGTGGTGTTGGATTTCCTGAAGTCGCATTGGGTTGAGCCACTTAAATCCGTGGAGCTACAATACCTCACGGTGAAAGTGGTCATGCTGTGGGCCGTGGCGTCGGCCAGGTGTGTATCAGAATTGGCGGCTTTGTCATGCAAAAGCCCTTATCTGTATTTTATATGGATAAGGCGGAATTGAGGACTCGTTCCCAATTCCTTCCTAAGGTGGTATCAGTTTTTCATGTGGACCAACCTATTGTGGTGCCTGCGGCTACTTGGGACTTGGAGGATTCCAAGTTACTGGACGTAGTCAGGGCCCTGAAAAGTATATGTTTCCTGGACGGCTGGAGTCAGGAAAACTGACTCGCTATTTATCCTGTATGCACCCAACAAGCTGGGTGCTCCTGCTTCTAAGCAGACTATTGCTCGCTGGATCTGTAGCACGATTCAACTTGCACATGCTGCGGCTGGACTGCCGCACCCTAAATCTGTAAAAGCCCATTCCACGAGGAAAGTGGGCTCTTCTTGGGCGGCTGCCCGAGGGGTGTCGGCTTTACAACTTTGCCGAGCTGTTACTTGGTCGGGTTCAAACATTTTGCAACAGTCTACAAGTTTGATACCCTGGCTGAGGAGGACCTAGAGTTTGCTCATTCGGTGCTGCAGAGTCATCCGCACTCTCCCGCCCGTTTGGGAGCTTTGGTATAATCCCCATGGTCCTTACGGAGTCCCAGCATCCACTTAGGACGTTAGAGAAAATAAGATTTTACTCACCGGTAAATCTATTTCTCGTAGTCCGTAGTGGATGCTGGGCGCCCATCCCAAGTGCGGATTGTCTGCAATACTTGTTTATAGTTATTGCCTAACTAAAGGGTTATTGTTGAGCCATCTGTTGAGAGGCTCAGTTATATTTCATACTGTTAACTGGGTATAGTATCACGAGTTATACGGTGTGATTGGTGTGGCTGGTATGAGTCTTACCCGGGATTCAAAATCCTTCCTATTTGTGTCAGCTCTTCCGGGCACAGTATCCTAACTGAGGTCTGGAGGAGGGTCTTAGTGGGAGGAGCCAGTGCACACCAGGTAGTCCTAAAGCTTTCTTTAGTTGTGCCCAGTCTCCTGCGGAGCCGCTAATCCCCCATGGTCCTTACGGAGTCCCAGCATCCACTACGGACTACGAGAAATAGATTTACCGGTGAGTAAAATCTTATTTTAAAAAATCAGACGGATTTGAAAACAACACCTTTTACGCAAGTAGATAGAACTTCATGTTCTGATATAATTTCACTGAAAGTGGAAAAATAAACCCTAGGAAACAAAATCCTTTGTCTCAAGTGACAAATTCATATCATTGGTTTAGATCATTGCCTTTAAATTGCATTATTAATTTGGTGCGTCTGAGTTTATTTGAATCATTAAATCAATTTGTGCAGTAGAAGAAACAGCTCTTTTTCTAATTATTCCTCTGTATTCCAGGGCTGAGCAACATCATTGGAATAATTGTCTATATTTCTGCTAATGCCGGTGATCCCGGTCAGAGTGACTCCAAGAAGAGTAACTATTCCTATGGATGGTCCTTTTATTTTGGGGCTCTGTCATTTATTATTGCAGAGATGGTTGGAGTCCTAGCTGTGCACATGTTCATCGAAAAGCATCGGCAAATAAGAGCAAAGTCACACTCTGATCTGTTCAAGAAGTCTGCCTTTTCTCGAATACCGAGCTACCGGTATCGCTTCCGACGGCGCTCCAGTTCCCGTTCTACAGAGCCACGCTCTAGGGACCCTTCTCCTGTTGGCAAAAGCTTCAACCCCATTCCGACTAGCGACATCTCCCTCTACACTTTAACTGCCCGTGACCCCACTAAGATGACTGTTGGTTCCTTACTAAATTCTGAAAGGGAACATAACTTTCTCCAGGTTCACAACTCTATCCCCAAAGACTATAAGGAGTCCCTACACAACAATCCTTCCAACAGGCGCACTACACCTGTCTGAGGGCTGTGATTACAGGAAACAAGGCCTGAAGTAATAGTAATCATGGAGAACATCTCAAGTGGTCACACATGGGCTTTTTTCCATCACATGTTTCAGTAAAACCACAAGCTACGAAGAGGCAGGATTTAAAAATAGCACACAACGTGTCACTTCCTGTTGGGAACTTTACTTCCTGTATGGAACATTACTTCCTGTATGGAATGTTACAAAGCCAGAATCAATGCAAGAATTTGTACTGTTGTGTCCCTAACAAAAATTACCTATGGAAAGTTTGCATATGTTATATAAGTGCTTGTGTTTTAGGAAGAAATAGGAAAAGTTTTAAGTATCTATAGGTCTCTTCTGAAGGTGCTGAATACATTTATTAGGAAATGTCCTTTTAATGCAGGGGAAGATTGCCCGTTAACTAATTAGGTTTCAGATGTTCAATTTAACTATCCTCAGTGTAAAGCAATTGGAAAATGCAATGTAAAACATACCTGTGTATAATGTATGGCCCATTTTTGCCAAAACACCCAAATGGATAGGTATGCATAAACATATTAGAGTGATATAGCACCAAACACTTCCATTTAGTTTATCCTGATTTTCTGGAAATAGCACTATAAAATATCCTAATTTTATAGCCAAATTGTGGAAAACAAATTAGTGGATAACACTACATAAGGATAGTATATAGTATCTGTAAAGACTATATATGCACCTTGCAGGTAAGCACAATGATCCAATACTCTTATATGTTGCACAATCAGCGCTATCAATATTTCATAATTTAATTTATTTTCTCAAGCCGAAAAAAAAGACAAAAATAATAAGACAAACTGTGTGTGCTCAGAATGTTAATTCTAGATGGGTTGCCAAGCAAGTCTGAGCAGGTTTTAAAGTGCTGTTTTGACAAGTGTGGAGGTGGTAACAAGTACACTGTAGATCGTGAAGACTTTTTGAGGCCAATCAGAGAACTCAAAACTTTTCTGTAAAAGTCTCCAGGAAGAAGTTTGCATTGGAGAACTCGATGACTATCTATCGCAGATGTGTCTTCAAGACTTGGTCAGCGCTATCAGATGATGGACTGTACTTCTTCTTTTGACATCAGCTGCAAGTTTAAAAAAATAAAAAGTTATTGCAGTTAAACAAATTTACATGTATACAAATTAAAAGACATTATGCTACTTAGAAACAAATTAGCAAAATCATTACTTTTTGACTTTTACCCAATTACAAATGAGTTTGGGGAAGAAAAAAACCCCAAACATCCATTTAAAAGCAACTGGTAATTGCACACGATGCTCATCTGACATTTACAAAGCATAAAAGATCTCCAGTGGACGGTGAACAATAATCTCTCTGAAGGAATTCTTGGTTTACTTGTTCCTCAGTTAAGGTGTGGGCGCTCCAAGATAACATTCCAATATTTTTTGGGTTATATTACTAATTATAATAAATGATAGCAAACAATCTTGTCTGGTTCCTTTTAGTTGCATGCTAAAGTGTGTCTATTGGCGGTCAGCCATCTGTGGGCACATGGCTAACAAGCTCCTTCCCTCGTGTACATCTGAGACTCCCACTTTTAGCACCCATGCCCATTGTAACGTCAATGGTGCATCCGTATACGTCAACATCTATCACACCTTTGGAAATTTTACCAGATCTATAGCAGGCATCACCACTGCCTCCTATAATTGTATGATTCCAAAACAATGAACATCTTTGACAATTAATCCATCTGCTGTTAGCTTGGATTGGAATGGATCTGATTGGAAGAGAATTCCTCCAGTCCAATTATTACAACCATGGGTGCTGAGAAGGGAAATGGGCAGTTACTCGTGCCTGTACGGGGTCTCATAAGAGGTAGCCAAGATAGCATAGTCACTCCCTCTTAAGCAAAACACATTTACACAGGGCCCTGATATTCACAATCAGACATGGCCAACTCACTTGGACGCCAACCGCCTCCCTTAGTACTGAGGTCTGTAACATCTCTTGTCAGCCCTAACTGGGTGTGAAGTGAGCTTGTCAGGAATCGACTTACCAGGCTGACATCCGTCCGCCGCTGCGGACTCCGTCCTGGCTCCCTGCGGTCACCTGTCACCTATGCCCCTGCCATGGGACATCATCAAGGGCCTGGGAACACTCCTGAGACAGCGGGCATGTAGCGCGCCGCGTCCCTGCTAGGCCGCAGCGTGGGCGCCGCCATGACAGTCTGTAAACAGCCAGTATACTGCGGCCAATCCGGTGCTTGGCCGCACCCACTTTCCTTCACTCATCCAATCCCTGTGCACCATGGGGTACATAAGAGACTGCAGGATCAGTCTGCAGGCATCCTGGACTTTGTGTCTCTCCAGCGACCCATGTGAAAGGATCTGTTCCTGTTCCTCCTGTGTTCCTGGTTCTCTGCTTAAGAACTTGTACTCCTGGTTTCTCTGCACAGCTCCGTGGAACTTCAAGGCCCAGCAATACCTGCAACCTGCAAATAAGGCTTCACACTCATCACCACCTTGTGTGCTTCAGCCTGCAGTTGAAGACTGACTCCAGGTGTGTTTCATTCCTCCACCTGTGATACAGCTTGCTGCTGCCAGTGCCTCATCACCTGCACTGTGAAGTCAGACTCCTGCCTCTGCTCAGGTTTGCCATTTCTACACCTTGCTGCCTAAGTTTCCTGTTTTAAAACCTGCACTGGTTTCCAAACCAGAACCATTTCACAAGCACTTGTTCTTCTGTTTATATATATTACCGGATATTATTTTCTCAAGTCATCTGTCATCCATTGCCATAGACTTTCAGTTATCATGCTGAGTGATTGACTTTATTCATCTGTTATTATTGTTTCTGCTACCATTCTGTATAATATCATCTGCCAAATAAATACCATTGCGCTCATGCGCAGGAACGTTATCCAGCCTCCTCGTTTTCTCCCATCTACCTCCACTGACCCACTAGCGCCCCCTCCGGGGACACAGCCCAAACACAATCTGACAGTAAGTCCAGGATCGATGGACTCGGATGGTGGACGGAGTGTGGGGTCAGAGGCCTTGCAAAATCTGGTCTCTCGTCTGGATGGTCAAGAGGTTGCGCAGCAGCAGATGCTTCAATTCCTGCAAGGGATGTCCTCCCGATTAGATACACTACAGCAATCCCTGCCTAGTGTACTCTCTCCTACTGTTCCTGTTACTCCAGCACCTGCCAGTGCTGTGAGTTCTTCTATGCCGGCTGCATCAGCTCCAGTGTCACGTCTGCATCTGCCCGTGCCGAGCAAGTATGATGGCAGTCCTAAATTATGTCGCGGGTTTCTCAATCAATGTGAAATACAGTTTGAGTTATTGCCACATAATTTCCCCACGCCAAGATCCAAGGTTGCCTACATCATCTCCTTACTCTCTGGATCTGCTCTGAGTTGGGTGTCTCCTCTGTGGGAACGTGCTGACCCTCTGATTAACAACTACACAGGCTTCGTGTCAACCTTCAGACGGATCTTTGACGAGCCTGGTCGTGCGACATCAGCTTCGGCAGACCTGATCCAACTTCGTCAAGGTACCCGAAGCATGGGACAATATGTCATCCAGTTCCAGACGTTGGCTGCAGAGGTTCAGTGGAACAACCAAGCTCTGGTAGCAGCTTTCTGGCACGGACTCTCGGATCGGATCAAGGATGAACTGGCGACCCGTGACATTCCTGTTCAACTGTCTGATTTGATCTCCCTGTGTATTAAGTTGGACTCTCGCATCCGCGAACGCAATAATGAACGCGCTCGGAGTGAGCCACGCAGATCAAGGTTCATACCTTCTGTACAGTTCCAGTCTCCCTCTTCTGACGAGCCTATGCAGATAAATAGGTCCCGCCTAACTCCTGAAGAGCGGGCAAGAAGAATACGTGAGAGACTCTGCCTATACTGTGCTGCTGCGGGCCATCAGATTAACTCCTGCACGGTGCGTTCGGGAAACGCCAGATCCTGACTTGTAAGGGAGGAGTCAAGTTAGGATCTTTCAGTCAAGCTCCTTCTCAACAAGACCTCATCCTTCCAGTGATGCTAGAGACTCCAGTTGGGCTCCAGTCTGCGTCAGCATTAGTGGACTGCGGTGCTGCAGGAAACTTTATCACCCAAGCTGCGGTAAATAAATTTTGCCTATCTACCTGTGAACTTTCTTGTCCAGTTTACATTACTGCTGTGGATGGTAGTCGAATCTCCAAGGGGAACATTTCTCATCAAACTGTTCCAGTGGTTCTGGGAGTTGGATTTCTCCATTCTGAACTGATCAAGTTCCTGGTCATCCCTCAAGCCACCCAGGAGATTGTCTTGGGCATGCCCTGGCTCCAGCTACATAATCCACAGTTTGACTGGTCAACGTTGCAGCTTACCTCATGGGGTTCACATTGTCATCAATCCTGCTTAGCCCAAGTGTGTCCCATTAAGTCTACCGAAGTAAAGACACAGTCAAGTCTCCCAGCAGCTTATCAAGACTTCTCAGACGTCTTCTGTGAAAAGGCTGCTGATATCCTGCCGCCCCATAGGGAATGGGATTGTCCCATCGATCTCCTTCCTGGCAAGAAGCCACCTAGGGGGCGCACCTACCCGTTGTCTGTTCCTGAAACTGAGGCGATGAGTAATTACATCAGAGAGAATCTTCAGAAGGGATTCATCCGTCCGTCATCATCTCCCGCTGGTGCAGGTTTCTTCTTTGTTAAAAAGAAGGATGGAGGACTGCGTCCATGCATTGACTATCGGGGTCTCAATGACATTACTATCAAGAATAGTTATCCATTACCACTCATTACCGAATTATTTGACAGAGTTAAAGGAGCCCGCATCTTTACCAAGTTAGATCTCCGCGGTGCCTATAATCTCATCAGAATCCGGAGTGGTGACGAGTGGAAGACAGCTTTCAACACTCGAGATGGCCATTATGAATACCTGGTAATGCCATTTGGGTTGAGTAATGCTCCAGCAGTGTTCCAACACTTTGTGAACGAAATCTTTCGTGATGTCCTGTATAAGTACCTCGTTGTTTACTTAGATGATATCCTTATCTTCTCCCAAGACCTTCCATCTCATCGTCTACAAGTTTGTGAAGTTCTCCGACGTCTTCGTGAGAACCGGCTCTACGGGAAACTATCTAAATGCACCTTTGAAGTTCCCTCTATACCCTTCCTGGGTTATATAATTTCCGGATCGGATCTTCAGATGGACCCGACAAAATTGGAAGCTATTGCCAATTGGTCCATTCCAAACTCTCTCAAGTCTATCCAGCGATTCCTGGGTTTCGCCAACTACTATAGAAAATTTATTCGAGGATTCTCCACTATCATCGCTCCTATTACCAACCTGACTCGGAAAGGGGCAGACCATTCCAACTGGTCAGAAGAAGCCTTGGCAGCCTTCCAGAAGATCAAGCTAGCCTTTATGTCTGCTCCAGTGCTGTCTCAGCCAGATGTCAACAGACCATTCGAGTTGGAGGTAGATGCCTCTACAGTTGGGGTTGGAGCTGTTCTCTCCCAGAAGGGATCCGATGGGAAAGTCCACCCTTGTGGATTTTATTCTCGAAAGTTTCTTCCTGCAGAAGCTAACTACTCCGTGGGAGATCAAGAACTACTGGCGATCAAGCTGGCTCTCGAGGAATGGAGATATCTCCTAGAAGGGGCCAAACATCCGTTTAATATCTACACGGATCATAAAAACCTGCTATATTTAAAGGCAGCTCAGTGCCTTAACCCTCGCCAGTCCAGATGGGCTATGTTTTTCTCACGTTTTAATTTCAAGCTTCATTTCCGCCCAGGTTCGCAGAATGTGAAAGCCGACGCGTTATCCCGATCCATGGAATCTGAAGAAGGAACATCTGACTCAGTGCCACATTCCATCCTGAGTCCCGTGGTTTTCGCTGCATCTCAAGTCTCCCCAGCTCCTCCTCCTGGTAAGACTTTTGTTTCCCCAGATCTCCGTCCCAAGTTGCTATCTTGGGCCCATCAATCCAAGTTCACTGGTCATCCTGGGGTCCTGAAGACCTTCAAGTTCCTTTCTGCTACATATTGGTGGCCAAAGATGAAAATGGACATCCAGGATTTCGTGGCATCCTGTCCTAAATGTGTGCAGCACAAGACTCCTCGTCAGTCTCCAGCAGGTCAGTTACAACCACTGTCTATCCCTAGTCGTCCCTGGTCACACCTGTCCATGGATTTTATCACCGACCTTCCTCCTTCTCAAGGACATAATACCATTTGGGTTGTAGTGGACAGATTCACCAAGATGGCTCATTTTGTTCCTCTCCAGGGTCTCCCTTCTGCCCCAAAACTTGCCCAAATCTTCCTACGGGAGATTTTCCGCTTACATGGTTTACCCTCTGAAATAATATCTGACCGGGGGGTACAGTTTGTAGCGAGGTTTTGGAGGGCCCTCTGTTCTGCCATGCAGGTCAAACTGAAGTTTTCATCTTCATACCATCCTCAGACGAATGGGCAGACAGAGAGGGTCAATCAAGAACTTGAGACTTTTTTAAGATTATATGTTTCATCTTCCCAGGATGACTGGTTCGATCTGCTCCCATGGGCCGAGTTTGCCCACAACTTTCGATACCATACTGCCACTGAAACGACACCATTCTTTGCAGTATATGGGCAACATCCCCGTGTACCTGATTTCCAAGAACTCCCTCATATGGATGTTCCTGCTGCCACTACTGCTCTGACTCAGTTTTCATCTATTTGGAGAAAAATTCACGTTTCCCTCAAAAAGGCCTCCAGTCGGTACAAGGTCTTTGCCGACCGCAAGAGACGTGCGGTTCCCCATTTGAAACCTGGGGACAAGGTTTGGCTATCAACCCGTAACCTCCGTCTCAGGGTCCCATCCATGAAGTTTGCACCACGCTTCATTGGTCCTTACCCTGTCGAAAGAGTCATCAACCCAGTGGCCTATAAATTAAAGTTACCATCTTCCCTTCGTATACCTAACGCTTTTCATATTTCTCTCCTCAGACCTCTAGTCCTAAACCGCTTTCAGAATACTCTTCCAGTAGGTCCCAAGGTTCGAACTCAGCGGGGCGTGGAATTCGAGATCAACAAAATTCTGGACTCCCGTTGTCGGTATGGACGTCTCCAGTACCTGGTCGATTGGTCCGGTTATGGCCCAGAGGAGAGAAGTTGGGTGAATTCGTCCGATGTCCATGCTCCTAGGTTGGTCCGTGTCTTCCACAGCACTCATCCCTCCAAACCACGTGGGTGTTCGGTGTCCACCCCTAAAGGAGGGGGTACTGTCAGGAATCGACTTACCAGGCTGACATCCGTCCGCCGCTGCGGACTCCGTCCTGGCTCCCTGCGGTCACCTGTCACCTATGCCCCTGCCATGGGACATCATCAAGGGCCTGGGAACACTCCTGAGACAGCGGGCATGTAGCGCGCCGCGTCCCTGCTAGGCCGCAGCGTGGGCGCCGCCATGACAGTCTGTAAACAGCCAGTATACTGCGGCCAATCCGGTGCTTGGCCGCACCCACTTTCCTTCACTCATCCAATCCCTGTGCACCATGGGGTACATAAGAGACTGCAGGATCAGTCTGCAGGCATCCTGGACTTTGTGTCTCTCCAGCGACCCATGTGAAAGGATCTGTTCCTGTTCCTCCTGTGTTCCTGGTTCTCTGCTTAAGAACTTGTACTCCTGGTTTCTCTGCACAGCTCCGTGGAACTTCAAGGCCCAGCAATACCTGCAACCTGCAAATAAGGCTTCACACTCATCACCACCTTGTGTGCTTCAGCCTGCAGTTGAAGACTGACTCCAGGTGTGTTTCATTCCTCCACCTGTGATACAGCTTGCTGCTGCCAGTGCCTCATCACCTGCACTGTGAAGTCAGACTCCTGCCTCTGCTCAGGTTTGCCATTTCTACACCTTGCTGCCTAAGTTTCCTGTTTTAAAACCTGCACTGGTTTCCAAACCAGAACCATTTCACAAGCACTTGTTCTTCTGTTTATATATATTACCGGATATTATTTTCTCAAGTCATCTGTCATCCATTGCCATAGACTTTCAGTTATCATGCTGAGTGATTGACTTTATTCATCTGTTATTATTGTTTCTGCTACCATTCTGTATAATATCATCTGCCAAATAAATACCATTGCGCTCATGCGCAGGAACGTTATCCAGCCTCCTCGTTTTCTCCCATCTACCTCCACTGACCCACTAGCGCCCCCTCCGGGGACACAGCCCAAACACAATCTGACAGAGCTTTGAAAATGGCACAGAATTGATGCATTTATTAGGCCACCAAACAGCCACATCTGCCTAGTATGGCCTTCTGCATGTATGTGTCCATATTGCTTCTAGATCAACTTGCTTTGACAATCTGTCTGAAAGACTGGATCTCCCGATATCACTACCCAAGGGCTCCTTCGCATGGGCATTGGACAACACCAGTTAAAAGCAAATACCTTTTTCTTTGACCTTGTTATAACTTATAACAGAGCATTTGAAGTGTGTTTCTAAAGCATCTCTGTAACAAGGTGTACTATGGTACTTCAGGAAAGAACATCTCACTCACAAAGGCAAACTGCCTTCTGAAGAAAGACGCATTTGCTAGGGCTTGCTGAATAAATGAATGAATGCAAAATGTGTTCAGCTCACAAACCTAGCATATGCTTCTCTTGTGCCCCTGTAGCTGTAGCAGAGGAGTAGCTAGGATTTTTGGAGCCCAGGGCAAGATCAATAATGGCGCCCCCCCCCCCCCCCCCCCCAAAAAAAAAAAAAAAATACAAAAGGAAAGTATGTGCAGACGCCACCGGTGTCACTGTATATAAAGATGTCAGGGTGTGTATGTATAGGTGTAGGCACAGTGGTCGAGGTTGAATCTTTGAAGGGGGAATGAAAGAGTGTAGATAGCAATTATGCGCATGGTCACTCAAAAGGGGCGTGTCCTTCAGTGTAGTAGGACCCCTTATACTATCTAGTACTGGTGCCCCTTTCACATTATAGCACACGGTATGAGCCGAAATTCACATTACCCCACACGGTATGAGCCGATATTCACATTATAGCACACAGTATGAGCCGAAATTCACATTACCCCACACGGTATGAGCCGAAATTCACATTATAGCACACGGTATAAGCCAAAATGGTATAAGCCAAAATTCACATTACCCCACATGGTATGAGCCGAAATTCACATTACCCCACACTGTATGAGCTGAAATTCACATTACAGCACACGGTATGAGCAGAAATTCCCATTACCCCACACGGTATGAGCCGAAATTCACATTACAGCACACGGTATGAGCCGAAATTCACATTACTCCACACGGTATGAGCCGAAATTCACATTACCACACATGGTAGGAGCCGAAATTCACATTACCCCACACGGTATGAGCCTAAATTCACATTATAGCACACGGTATGAGCCAAAATTCACGTTACAGCACATGGTATGAGACAAAATTCACATTATAGAGCAGGGATGGGGAACCTTTGGCCCTCCAGCTGTTGTTGAACTACACATACCAGCATGCCTTGCTACAGTTTTGCAATTTGGCCATGCTAAAACTGTCGCAGGGCATGCTGGGATGTTTAGTTCAACAACAGCTGGAGGGCCGAAGGTTCCTTATCCCTGTTATAGAGTGAGGGGATCCTACCCCCTTAATTAACTAATCCTGCGGGGCACTGTGGTGAGGGAAGCCTACCCCCTTAATAGACTAATTGCAGAGTTTAGCAGCGGAAGGGCTGCAGCAGTTTCTCACCCCAAGCTGCGGCGCTTCTGCCACCTCAGACACTCCACATCTTCGGCGCCACCCGGGATGCAGAGCACCGCACCGGGGATGCACCCTTTTCAGTGTGGTCTGCTGAGCTCCGAAGGGGTTCTTCTCTCCTGCTGCAGGATCCCGATGTGCGCCGTCCTCCCCGCTGTTACTGCCATGGTAAGCATTAGTATCGTTTACCGCAGAGGCCATTTACTGAGGCATATGTGTTAAACCTCGGGAACTGAGATGCCCTTCTCACCATACAGCTGTGTGGCCGAGCCGGGCGGGGTGACAGCCAGCAGCATGCCGGATATCAGCAGCCGAGGGTGCGGGCTGTACATACTTGAGGCAGCTGGATATTCAACAGTGCTGAAAGCCTCCGGAGCCCGCACCCCCGGAGCTGCAGTACACCGGCAGAGGACACCCGTCCTCCGAACCCTGCGTAGCCCAAAGCCGGAGATCGGCAGCATGTTGAACGCGGAAGCAGAAGCCGCTTGTTGCCGGTCAACATGCTGCTGATCTCCGGCTTTGAGCTCCGCACGTGCCTTACAGCCCGAACCCTCGGCTGCTGATATCCGGCATGCTGCCCCTGCTGCTGGCTTTCCACCCGCCAGGCTCGCCCACCCAGTTGGATGATGAGTGAGATGGGCATCTCAGTGCCCGTGGTTTAATACATATCCCTCTTCGGTAAATGGCCATTAGTACATCCCGCCCACACACACAGACTGTCACCCCCCCTCCAGACTGTCACCCCCCTCCAGGCACCCAAGGGCCAGGGGTGAAGCCCGAGGCTGTCCCCCCCCCCATCCGTGGGTGGTGGATGGGAGGCTGATAGCCATGTAAGTAAAAAAAAGAATATTGTTTTTTGTTGTGGAACTACAAGGCCCAGCAAGCCTCCCCCGCTTGTTGGTACTTGGAGAACCTCAAGTACCAGCATGCAGTGAAATAACGGGCCCGCTGGTACCTGTAGTCCTACAACAGAAAAAAAAACAAATAAAAACACAACTCACACACCGTGACAGTAAAAATTTATTAAAACACACTTACACACTCAAACATACTTACCTACATCCCACGCCGGTCACGTCCACTTGTCCAGTAGAATCCAATAGGGGCACCTGTAAAACTGAAAATTATACTTACAAACTTCAATCCACAGGAGGAAGAGAGAGAGAGAGAGAGAGAGAGAGAGAGAGAGACTAACCTGCTGCTGGGGAGAGCCGCACACACTGCAGGGCCACGCCGGGAGGACGGAGCCGGCGGAGGAGGGGGAGAGACGCACACCGCCGTTCCTGTCAACGGGAGAGCCGCACAACACCACGCCTGTCAGCGGCGGAGAAGGACGGGGGGGGCGCACACTGCAGACGCCACTCACCGCTGGGACAATTAACACACACTCACACTGTCCCACACACACACACAATTAACACACATGCACACTGTCCCACACACACACAATTAACACACACGCACACTGTCCCTCACACATACAATTAACACACACTCAAACTGTCCCACACACACACACAATTAACACACACTCACACTGTCCCACACACACACACAACACACACGCACACTGTCCCAGACACACACAATTAACACACACACACACACACACACACACACTGTCCCGCACCCCCCTCCCCCCTTCTCCCCTCTCCCGACAGGAAAGTATAAACAGCTTAATAAACTGTTTAGCCCGCTCACCTGCACTTCCGAGGCCGCGCACGCTCGCGTGCCTCCGAGGCCGCGCGCATGCGCGATCGCGTACTGTACAATTTGCAGGGAGGGGGGAGTAGGGGAGGCTCCTGGCTGCCGCTGCCTGTCCAGTGTGACAGGCACAGCAGCCGGGGAGACAGGGAGAGCTCCGCGGGTAGCGCCGGCGGAATCCCTGTCGCATGGGGCGAGCGGGCCGTGCAGGTGCTGGTGGTGCCCCCCTCTGTTGGGGCTGCCACGGCGCCCAGGGTACGTGCCCTGCTCGTTCCGTGCTAGATACGCCTCTGCCATGTAGATAACAAAGCAACTGCATGAGGGTTAGGTCATGAAGTGTGGCTTCATACTGATAAACATGCTGTAAAATAAAAACAAAATTCATACATATTGTAGTTATGGGTGCTTTGATCTGCACTCCTTGGTGGTATAATGTGGGGTCTATCATAGGCAAACGTAGTGGAGGGAGGGGGGTTCCTTTGCTCGGAAACCCTCATTCTCTAGGCAAGTGGCTCAAATTCTGGCAATAGCAAATGGTATATAATACCATTACTAGAGCTTCCGCCACAGCATGAGGCTTAAGGGACAGAGCAGAGCAGTTGCACATGCCCAGTGGTAGCAGCTTCTTCTACCAAGTTTTGCTGTGTGTCCTCATTCGGTGCACTGGACCAGAGGGCAACTACCAGGAAGAAGAGACAGAAGCCTTACCATGAGGTGGGAGAACGTGTGCTTAGAAAATGCAGTACTGGTTCTATTATGTTTGTTTTTTTGTTTGTTTGTTTATTTATTTATTATGGTATCTTTAACCTTTTCTTGACGACTTATCTTATTTATATTATTTAAAAGTTGGATACAGCCTATACCATAGAACATCTATAGAGTTAAATATTAATACTGTATTCCATATAGTATCCAGTGTATAAAAAGACCAATGTTTACATTAATGTCCAAGGTCGTTACTAGGTTCATCTATCGCTCCCCCAGACGCCTCCAAAGTTTTGCAGAGTGGGAGATTGTGGATTGTATTTGGAAACCCTCCTCTAGAAATCTTGCATTTGCCCCTGTGTCTATGGTGCCACAGGTGAGTCTTACTCTTTTAGCTATTTGAGCTATTTGTCCAAACTCTGCTTCTTGTTAAAGTCATCTAAAATATACCACATATTCTCAGTTATATGTCCACCTGTTTCACCTAGCCAAAGACCATTATCTACTAGTACAGTCTAATATAGGGCTAGAAACCCAAACGTCTCTAGAGTTTATTCTGCTGCCCTGGAGTGCAGCTATCTCCTTCCTAGCACAGGTATTCAGTCGGTCCCTGGCACTAATCACACTCTGGACTACTCACTGGCCGTTGTCAAGCATCAGTGCCCAGAGGAATGGACATATGACAGTTTTAACTCTTTCTGTTCTCTGGTGATAATTCCTAGCTGACTCTGGGCAACCTTGAAAACCCAGAGTTCCAAGCCACCATTGCTTCTTGAGAGTGCACAGCCCTTGCTTTCCTCTCTCTTGGAGGGAGCTGATCCCACAGGAATGTGGGCAATTCAGGTGAGAGACAAGAGACAACCCCTCTCACCACAATATATATATATATATATATATATATATATACATACATATAATTTTCTTATTTTAGGATAAGATAACAGATCATACTGCTGTATACATATTCCATTCAAAAGTTGAAATCATCCCTACTCAGGCTTTGAATAGAATAGAGAGAGGAAACAATGGGGAAGGGTGGGGAAAGTACAGAGCTAAGTACCCACTACAACACTTTTCCCCGGTGGCGTCACAACACTCCCCGGGGATAGCCCGCTTCTCCTGAACCCCCATAGTGCCGAAAATGGGGGTTCAGGCTGTGAGGGCACACCCCCTCGCATAAAGCCACACACCTAATACAAGACCACACCCCTTTTTTGCAGCTGACCGCAGCGGGTGTCATCAGCGAAGCCCCTGGTTTTGCCAAAAGATCAACTTTGATCAGCTATATCAGTGGTACATTAAAAGTACTCTACAAACTAGATGAACAATATGAGCAATTCGGATGCATCGAAACGTCAAACCGTTCAAATCACCAAGTGTGTAGACACTATTATGTGTGCTCCTGCAGCGTAGTCTGTCTCATCTTCAGATCTTCCATACCTGCAGTTCAATCTAAGGATATCGTCAATGACAGCATACTCCTGGATGTGTCCACTAACGATATCTTTTGTACGATTGCACATATCGTTTGTCTGGCAGTTCAAGCGAAATCGTTGACGACATTGCATCATTTGAAAGTCGAAGCAAAACACTTGGTCAAAAGTAAAGCCAACATTAAATATATCTACTACACTTAGGATGAAATTATAGTTTCCCTGCATGTGGTGAGTAGGGATCACTGCTTGCTTTATTTCCCGAGGAATTAAATGTTCCTATATAATGTAATTAGCGAGTGCTGTTGGGTATGTGATCAGTCTGACAGAGATCTAGGTCATACGGTCCAACGTTCTTTTTTTCTCCCCTCTGAGAACTCTTCTATAGTCTCTAGATTGAGGTCCTGATTCAGATATGTACGCAAACCTGATGATTTGTGTAACCTCCAATGGCTGCAGATCTGCGTATGCGCAGGATCCATATTGTTCCTCCTATGCCGTAGCATAATAGACATGCTGCAGCCTTTTGGGGTCAAGGAAGGGCCAGCATGGCTAGTGATTCAGAAAATGGGGGGAGTGTCATCTCCATTTTCTGGATGTGCCAAGGCCAGTGGCAGATTCACTGGTCCCGGAAGCATGAAAACACTGGCCACCCTGAGTAACCTGATGGCCAATGCTCACACAGGTGATCTGATGCTGTGGTTTTCGGATGCAGCAGCGGATCAGAGAAGCCAGCAGGAGGTCTATTTACACAAGGCGCCTCCTATGTCATTAGCATATTATTGCACAGCTGCTGTGTACAAGGTTACAGCAGCTGTACAGCTGTTCAATATCGTCCATCTCTGATTCAGGCACAGAGAAACTTTTCAGGGCATATAAAATTCTGCAAGGAAAGCATTGGATGCTTATTAGTTTAGAGGAGAAGTACATGCAGAGTACATTATAGGTGTCCGTAAAAAGCTTTAAATGGTTCTACCATTTGATGAGTTATCCCATTTTGTTTTTCTTTTTGACAGCTAAATTCAAAAATATAAAACCATTGATGAAATCCATATGGGCTACCTAGGTCCTTGCTGGACCTCCAGTTGATGACACATTTACATATACAGTATATATGTGTCCAGGCTCGGACTGGCCCACAGGGGTACAGGGGAAACCACCGGTAGGCCCCACTGCCTGTGGTGCCATCCTCCTCTAGTGATCACGTTCTAGACTGTGCACTTGAATTATATATTATACATATGTTACGTAATACTGCACATGATTATGATGTATTGTATTCTCTACAGTACATTGCTGTCATTAATCTGGCACATTATCATGCATGCACTAGCATTAATTACTATATAAATTATCAAGGAGTCCAGACCAGATACTCTATAGGTTAGCTAAACCTCTGTGGGACACACCCCCTTTGGAGGCTGGCCACACCTCTAATCATGGGCCCCTACCATTGCATACCCCCAGTGGGCCCTTCATGCTCCAGTCCGACGCTGTATGTGTCTAAGGGGGAGATGTACCAAGCCTCCTAAAGAGTGGAGAAGTTGCCCATAATAACCAACCGACTTCCACCTATCATTTTATAGAATGTACTTGGTGAATGCTAAATAGTAGATGATTGGTTGCTATGGGCAACTTCTCCACTTGTACATATATCCACTATTTATGAGGCTTGGTACATCTCCCATAATCTCTTTCTTTAACTGTGCTACACAATTTAGTCGGGTGTGGTATGTTAGATAGACTAGACTTAGGTCGACAGTGTCTAGGTTGACCACTATTGGTCGACAGTAAGTAGGTCGACATGGCTTCTAGGTCGACAGGGACTCTAGGTCGACATGGAAAAAGGTCGACATTAGTTTTTTTTTACTTTTTCTGGTGTTGTTTTCTTCGAAAAGTGACGAGGAATTCCAATTGGTGCACCGTGTCCCCTCGCATGCTTCGGGCAAGGTGCCTTGCTGCGCTTGGCACAGGTTACCGTTCCCAATTGTAGTCCATGTAGATCGCAAAGTATGAAAAAGTTCAAAAAATGAAATAAAAAAAATTTGAAAAACTCATGTTGACCTTTTGTTATGTCGACCTAGTACATGTCGACCTTGAGTCCCTGTCGACTCAGAAACCATGTCGACCTACTTACTGATGATCAATAGTGGTCGACCTAGACATTGTCGACCTAGAGACCGGATCCCATTTAGTCCACTAGAAAGGAGACATTTACGGCCGGATGTAATGAAGTATGAGTTGGCCGGAAGTGCAGGTTCCTGGACGAACTCGGATGTTTTTTTTTAAGTGGCAATCAGTTACAAGTCATGGTTTTGCCTTGTATGCGATTGCCACTTAAAAAAAGTCAAAGGAACCGCACCTCCAGCCAACTCGGACTTCATTACATCCGGCCCATAGTCTCCTCGACGTTATCTTAAACATTATGGTGTTTATTTACTAAGCCATGGAGAGAGATAAAGTGGACGGAGATACAGTACCAGCCCACCAGTTCCTGTCATTTTTGCAAATACAGCCTGTAACACGGAAGTTAGGAGCTGATTGGCTAATTGGCTGGTACTGTATCTTTCTCCACTATAGCTCTCTCGTTTCTTCATTCATTAAATCTTCCTGGCGTGTACCATTAATCTGGCATGGTCCGGGGCAAAGGGAAATCGCTTTGACCATCGGCCAAATGTCAGGAGCTGATTGGCCTGTACTTTATCTCTCACCACATTATCTCTCTGCAAGGCTTAGTACATAGATCACTGTATTGGGCGTATGACCATTTGCTTAGCATAAAATGCACAAATTTCACTACCTGCAAGGAAAGGTGCATGCCTGCATATGAATGTAGATCTGACACTTGCACCTCCTTAAGCTTGGAGAGATATAATGGCTGGGGGTGTGCAAACAAAGACCGAGGGTGGAGATAAAGTGTCTTTGTAAAGGCTGTACTTGAAAAATTATTGGCTGGGACTTTCTCTCTCTGGGGGTATGTCCAGCAGCATTCGAAGCACCTGGCATGCCCCCACAGATAGGGTCGTAACTACGTGTGTGCCAGCAGTGCCTGGCACACAGCGCAGTTGCCCTGAGGGCGCAACGGCCATATCCCTGTTCAAAAGGCCCAAAGTGTGCGGCATTGTAATGAGTCAGACTGACTCATTAAAGCCGCCGAAGTGAGGGGAGGATGAGGAGGGAGGGGGACTATGGAGCCCCTCACAATTACCCATACCTCCCAACTGTCCCGATTTTCGCGGGACAGTCCCGTTTTTTGGGGACTGTCCCGCTGCCCCACCCGCGGGCCCCAGTGTCCCACGGCGGGTGGGGGGGGCAGTTGGGAGGCTCTGTCTCTCGCTGCCCTGCTTAGCAGAGCAGCGGTGAATAGACGCTATGCGCATGCGCACAGCGTCTATTCAGTGCAGACAGAGGGAGAGGGGGCATGCCAGCGGCTCACAGAGCGCTGGGCATGCCCCCTCAGTGACGAAAACGGGGGCGTGGCTCGCGATCGCGGGTACTCCCGCGAAGCCACGCCCTGTTTTCCATATGCCACGTCCCCTTTTCGGGAGGCTTCGCCGCACATGTGTCCCTCTTGCCGACGGGACAAAGTTGGGAGGTATGATTACCTGATGCTGCTGCAGACAGTCCCTGAGGAAGCAAAATGAAGACTCCGCCCAGCAAAACCTGTTGGTCACGCCCCCACACCGGACCAGCTTGAGAGGGGCACATGAACTGATGTGCTGCTGGTCACTGCAGGTCCTTGCCTGCTTTCCCGCCTCTTCTCCTTCTTCTCCTCCTTCTCCTCTCCCGGCCAGGTCAGCTGGAGGTGCCTGCTCTATGGTTCGGGGATTTATTTATTTTTATATATAAAGTGGGTGTGGTCACGGGGGGGGGGTCCGCGGTTAGGCCACACCCCCGACTTGGCCTGGGCAGATTGTGTGCAGCCCTACCTGCTAAGTGCTCTCACCTTCCGCACCTGCAGTGATTCGCCTTGGAGGTAAAGTGTGTTTGTGTGTGGTGGCTGGAGGGGACAAACAGATTGTGTGTGAGTGTATAGGGGGGGTGACAGGCTGTGTGTGTGTATATAGGGGCTAGTGGGGGCAGGCTGTGTGTGTGTGTATAGGGACTGGTGGGGAACAGGCTGTGTGTGTGGTGGCTGGAGAGGACAGACAGATTGTGTGTGAGTGTATAGGGACTGGGGGGGGGGCAGACTGTGTGTGTGTAGATAGGGGCTAGTGGGGGCAGGCTGTGTTATACCCCTTTCACACAGCCATAAATTTTCCGGGTTAAAACTAGTGAGAAACCGAACCCCCCCGAACTTCACCCATTTTACACGGGTCCGAGGCATACTCGGATTCTCCCGTATGGCTCGGTTAACCCGAGCGCGCCCGAACATCATCATCCCGCTGTCGGATTCTCGCGAGATTCGGATTCTATATAAGCAGCCGCGCGTCGCCGACATTTTCACTCGTGCATTGGAAATGTTAGGGAGAGGACGTGGCTGGCGTCCTCTCCATTTATTCATTGTTGAGTTGATGCAAATATTTGTGCTTGCTTATATCATTGTGGGGACTGGGGAGCAGCTGTATTATATAGGAGGAGTACAGTGCAGAGTTTTGCTGATCAGTCACCACCAGTTTTATCCGTTCTCTGCCTGAAAAAAACGCTCCATATCTGTGCTCAGTGTGCTGCATATATCTGTGCTCACACTGCTTAATTGTGGGGACTGGGGAGCAGCTGTATTATATAGCAGGAGTACAGTGCAGAGTTTTGCTGACAGTGACCACCAGTATACGTTGTCTGCCTGAAAAACACTCCATATCTGTGCTCAGTGTGCTGCTTTATTGTGGGGACTGGGGAACACCAGTATAATATATATATAGGAGGAGTACAGTGCAGAGTTTTGCTGACCAGTGACCACCAGTATATAATATATAGCATTACGGTACAGTAGGCCACTGCTGTACCTACCTATGTGTCGTCAAGTATACTATACATCTACATTATATACCTGTGGTGCATTTCAGTTGTGCAGTTTGCTGACACAGTGACCACCAGTATATATAGCAGTAAGGTACGGAAGGCCACTGCTGTACCTACCTCTGTGTCGTCAAGTATACTATCCATCTACATTCTATACCTGTGGTGCATTTTAGTTTTGCAGTTTGCTGACACAGTAACCACCAGTATATATAGCAGTACGGTACGGAAGGCCACTGCTGTACCTACCTCTGTGTCGTCATTAAGTATACTATCCATCTACATTCTATACCTGTGGTGCATTTTAGTTTTGCAGTTTGCTGACACAGTGACCACCAGTATATATAGCAGTACGGTATGGAAGGCCACTGCTGTACCTACCTCGGTGTCGTCAAGTATACTATCCATCTAGATTCTATACCTGTGGTGCATTTTAGTTTTGCAGTTTGCTGACACAGTGACCACCAGTATATATAGCAGTACGGTACGGAAGGCCACTGCTGTACCTACCTCTGTGTCGTCAAGTATACTATCCATCTACATTCTATACCTGTGGTGCATTTTAGTTTTGCAGTTTGCTGACACCGTGACCACCATAGCAGTACGGTACGGAAGGCCACTGCTGTACCTACCTCTGTGTGGTCAAGTATACTATCCATCTACATTCTATACCTGTGGTGCATTTTAGTTTTGCAGTTTGCTGACACAGTGACCACCAGTATATATAGCAGTACGGTATGGAAGGCCACTGCTGTACCTACCTCTGTGTCGTCAAGTATACTATCCATCTACATTCTATACCTGTGGTGCGACCTTGGTGCGCCTCTTTTTTTCTTTGCATCATGTGCTGTTTGGGGAGTATTTTTTTGAAGTGCCATCCTGCCTGACACTGCAGTGCCACTCCTAGATGGGCCAGGTGTTTGTGTCGGCCACTTGTGTCGCTTAGCTTAGTCACACAGCGACCTTGGTGCGCCTCTTTTTTTCTTTGCATCATGTGCTGTTTGGGGACTATTTTTTTGAAGTGCCTTCCTGCCTGCCACTGCAGTGCCACTCCTAGATGGGCCAGGTGTTTGTGTCGGCCACTTGGGTCGCTTAGCTTAGCCATCCAGCGACCTTGGTGCACCTCTTTTTTTCTTTGCATCATGTGCTGTTTGGGGACTATTTTTTTGAAGTGCCATCCTGTCTGACACTGCAGTGCCACTCCTAGATGGGCCAGGTGTTTGTGTCGGCCACTTGGGTCGCTTAGCTTAGTCATCCAGCGACCTCGGTGCAAATTTTAGGACTAAAAATAATATTATGAGGTGTGAGGTGTTCAGAATAGACTGAAAATGAGTGGAAATTATGGTTATTGAGGTTAATAATACTATGGGATCAAAATGACCCCCAAATTCTATGATTTAAGCTGTTTTTGAGGGGTTTTTGTAAAAAAACACCCGAATCCAAAACACACCCGAATCCGACAAAAAAATGTCAGGGAGGTTTTGCCAAAACGCGTCCGAATCCAAAACCAAAACCCGAAAAATGTCCGGTGCACATCACTAGTTAAAACACATGAACGCGCATCAACCCGGGAAATTTCTTGGCGTGAAAGGGCACAGGGACAAAAACCCGGGATTTCTGTCCCCGCATTTCCACCCTGCAATCGACCTGGGTTGGTTCCGGGATGATCCCTGGACCCTGGACAGTGTGAATGGTGCAGGGACATGTCCCACCTTCCCGGGTTGCCTATACTGATGCTGATTGGCTCTTCAGGGCACTTCCGGGTCTTGTTTTTTTTCTCTGTGGCGCGCAGAGGATGCACAGCAGCGTGGAGGCAGGTACTGTCAGCTCTATGGCACATCACACCCCTGCTGCGCATTTATACCACTGCTGCCCTGCAATGTCTTGGACAAATGCTGAGGTGAGGGAGCTTTTAAGTATCAGAGGGGAGGAGGAGATCCGGCGCCAAGTCACAGGCACTGTAAAGGATGCCCAGATATACCACAACATAGCGAAGATCCTGGTCTCGCGGGGCATAATCCGTACCCAACAACAAGTGGTAAATAAACTGAAATCGCTGAAAAAGCAGTTTAATCGCATCCATGACCACAACAGGAACAAAAGTGGTGTTGCAAGGCGCAACTGGATGTTTTATGATCAATGTGCATCTATTTTTGGCAGCTCTGCACTCACTGACCCCATCAGCCTGTCACTGGCGTGCGCAGCACATTTTATTAGGGGGTGCACCGTGGGAGGGGTGTGTCTAGCACCGCCTTTTGGGCGTGTCTAGCACCATCTATTGATGGTCAACGCATATAAAATATCCACCTTTGTACCAATCCTAATAAAGCAGATACATTGTCAGATGTTGTGGTGTGCACCAAACAAGCACCCCTGATGGCACTCATGCAATTACACTGCTCCTCCTCAGCCTGGTCTGGCTCCCCCTCTCTTTCCCATGCAAGCTGCAGCAGCTTACTTACAAGTCAGTCACTCACTGACACTGACAGTCACAGACTAGTATTGCTGCTGCTGGAAAAACAAGTGACCTGTCAATGCTGCTGCCGGCCGTCTGCCGGTATTGAATTTGTTTTCCTAAGAGGAACGCTGGCTGCATGCTGCTCCTCATCAGTGGCTGGCGTTGGCATAGCATAGAAGGAGAGAGGTGGGCATGTGACGGATGGGCGTGCGAGCAGCATGACGTAATCACATCACATCACACTGTTTTTGTACATAGAGGTGGAGCTGGGAGTTTGAAAGCCGGTGGCAGTGGCACCCTTGATTAACCCAGGCATCCGGTCAGTAATGCAGTCCTGCAGGGTGCAGCGCAGAGGGGACAGTAATCAGCCTGCCCGGCAATCGCTGCATCAGGCATGTGAGATGGGAGTGCCAGACATTAGAGGGTGCCTGTGCGCACCAGGCACCCCCCCTGCGCACACCTATGCAGCCTGTCATCCTCCAGCTCTGCCACTCCCTCACCCTTTGTGGTTGCTGATGAGTGAGTGCAGCATGGAAAGTACCCAATGTGGGCCACCATCATCATCCCCCATACTATTCCCAGATGACCCTGGCCACCCCGATCTGGACTCATCTGTCAACCAGACTGATGACAATATACCCGACATCAGTGCGGAAGCTGTGATTGGGCCGGAAACAAATGTGGATGCGACACTCCAGCCAAATCCCCCTGTGATGCGCACCAATAGTAAGTATATGTCCTTGCTTAGCATCATTTATGCATAAAAATGTCGTATTGCTTTGAACATTAATTCTGCACTATATGACACTGTAACCACCCAAAATGAAGTGTATTCTGTAGAGTTTAGAGTGTATCTAGTGAAGGTGGTAGGAGGCCACAAAAGCATACAAAAACAACACTGCTTGTTCTTATATGCCCTTTTATTCCCCTTGCAGTATATACAGTTCCCAAGAGGAGACGCAGAGTGACCAAAGTGGAGCTTGCTGCACGGGCAATGACCTCAGTACTGGTTGCAGAACTGCGCGACATGCATAACAACATGCAGCACCAGGAGGATGCCCGACAACTCCGTTTTATAGAGGCAGAGGGCCGGATGTACTAAGCAGAAAATGCTGTAAACTCCCTGTTTACCGCATTTTCCTGATGTACTAACCCCCGGCCGGCAGGTCAGCGCCGCGGCGGGGTACGCCAGCTTTAGCTGGCGATAGTCCATAGAAGCCTATGGGCTTCTCTCCACGGCGCTGTGTGAAGGATCCGATCGGATCCCTCCCAGCATACCCTGCGGCCGCCCCCGTCACCCCGCGCATGCGCAAACTGACTCCTGTGGCCGAATCCCGGAAGTCAGGCTGCCGTTGCGCATCGCGGAGGTCAGCTCTTATCGGAAGAGCTGTCCTCCGCAATGCTGATCGCATATGTTAGTACATATGCGATCAGCATCGTGGCGCTGGGCGGTGATGGGCGGCGATGTACATTAGTAAGAGAGCTGCAGCAATCCTTCATTACACAGATAATGGGACACCAAGAACGCATCTTGAGCCAATACCAAGAGCGGCAGTTTCAGTTCATGGAACGCTTCTTGCCACACAATCAGAGCCACAATATGTACCCACATAACCACCCCAACCAGGCCCCCCCCTGTCCCAGAGCACAGTTATCCATCGTATTCTCGAGCCCACTACTATGACCCCCCTAACTATAAACCCCACCCCTAACCCGACCCCTAATATTTAATCTCCAGAATAAAAAATCTAGAGGCAACTGCCATAGTCAGTCTTTGGAATGTATACTTGTCATTTTCATTCACACTTTTGTGCTGTTATAGTTGTGTTTGAAAGTTTATTATTTTAAGTTTGCATTGTGCTCCGCACATGTTGGCATTTTATGCCAAGGTGAAACCTTTATATAAACAAAGAGAATGTGAAACCGCACTAGACCTGTGGAAAGTAACCACAGAGAATTTCAACTCACTAGGAGTTACTAAATGATATCTAAACCAACATAAAGGCTCAATTGGTATAATACCTGTGGCACTAGGTTGGTGGTGCTCCCGGGAAATTAGTTCAATAAACTGGAAAGAAGGTCGACCTGCAAGAGAGCAGGGCAAAAGAAGACTAAGGGGTATATTTACTAAAATTCGTATTTTCCCGTTTGAGGTCAAAGTTCAATCACAAATGACATCGAAAGTGTAAATGTGCAATTTTTTGAATTTAGTACGACTAATTTACTAAGCTGCCGTATTCTGCATTTTCGGTTTTACCGATGTCGATGTCATTCGGTTTTTTTGGCAGTGTTTTACGTGAGTGACTTGTAAAACACTGCCGACTTTAATACAATGAATCTCGGCCGGATCTGAGAAATCCGTGCTGGGCTTCATTGTGCACCTTTAAAAAAAAAAAAAAATCAGTGTTAAAATAAAAAAAAAAGTTGCGTGGGGTCCCCCCTCCTAAGCAAAACCAGCCTCGGGCTCTTTGAGCCGGTCCTGGTTGCAAAAATATGGGGAAAAAAATAATAGAGGTTCCCCCATATTTAAACAACCAGCACCGGGCTCTGCACCTGGTCCTGGTTCCAAAAATACGGGGGACAAAAAGAGTAGGGGTCCCCCGTATTTCTGAAACCAGCACCGGGCTCCACTAGCCAGATACATAATGCCACAGCCGGGGGACACTTTTATATAGGTCCCGGCGGCCCTGGCATTACATAACCAACTAGTCACCTCTGGCCGGGGTACCCTGGAGGAGTGGGGACCCCTTCAATCAAGGGGTCCCCCCCCTCCAGCCACCCAAGGACCATGGGTGAAGCCCGAGGCTGTCCCCCCCATCCAAGGGCTGCGGATGGGAGGCTGATAGCCGTTTTGTAAAAAAATGAATATTGTTTTTAGTAGCAGTACTACAAGTCCCAGCAGGCCTCCCCCGCAAGCTGGTACTTGGAGAACCACAAGTACCAGCATGCGGAGGAAACCGGGCCTGCTGGTACCTGTAGTACTACTACTAAAAAAATACCCCAATAAAAACATAAGACACACACCTTGAAAGTATAACTTTAATGCATACATCCACACCTCCATATACACATACTTACCTTATGTTCACACGAGGGTCGGTCCTCTTCTCCATGTAGAATCCATGGGGTACCTGTTGAAAAAATTATACTCACAAAATCCAGTGTAGAAGGCTCTTCTTGTAATCCATTTGTAATCCAGGTACTTGTCAAAATAAAAAAACGGACACCCGACCTCGCACTGAAAGGGGCCCCATGTTTTCACATGGGACCCCTTTCCCCGAATGTCAGAAACCCCCTCTGACTTATGTCTAAGAGGGTTCCTTCAGACAATCAGGGAGCGCCACATTGTGGCACCCTCCTGATTGGCTGTGTGCTCCTGTACTGTATGACAGGCAGCACACGGCAGTGATACAATGTAGCGCCTATGCGCTCCATTGTAACCAATGGTGGGAACTTTGTGGTCAGCGGGTGACCGAAAGTAACCTCACCGCTAACCACAAAGTTCCCACCATTGGTTACAATGGAGCGCATAGGCGCTACATTGTATCACTGCCGTGTGCTGCCTGTCATACAGTACAGGAGCACACAGCCAATCAGGAGGGTGCCACAATGTGGCGCTCTCTGATTGGCTGATGGAACCCTCTTAGACATAAGTCAGAGGGGGTTCCTGGCATTCGGGGAAAGGGGTCCCATGTGAAAACATGGGGCCCCTTTCAGTGCGAGGTCGGGTGTCCGTTTTTTTATTTTGACAAGTACCTGGATTACAAATGGCTTACAAGTAGAGCCTTCTACACTGGATTTTGTGAGTATAATTTTTTCAACAGGTACCCCATGGATTCTACATGGAGAAGAGGACCGACCCTTGTGTGAACATAAGGTAAGTATGTGTATATGGAGGTGTGGATGTATGCATTAAAGTTATACTTTCAAGGTGTGTGTCTTATGTTTTTATTGGGGTATTTTTTTAGTAGTAGTACTACAGGTACCAGCGGGCCCGGTTTTCCTCCGCATGCTGGTACTTGTGGTTCTCCAAGTACCAGCTTGCGGGGGAGGCTTGCTGGGACTTGTAGTACTGCTACTAAAAACAATATTCATTTTTTTACAAAACGGCTATCAGCCTCCCATCCGCAGCCCTTGGATGGGGGGGACAGCCTCGGGCTTTACCCCTGGTCCTTGGGTGGCTGGAGGGGGGGGACCCCTTGATTGAAGGGGTCCCCACTCCTCCAGGGTACCCTGGCCAGGGGTGACTAGTTGGTTATGTAATGCCAGGGCCGCCGGGACCTATATAAAAGTGTCCCCCGGCTATGGCATTATGTATCTGGCTAGTGGAGCCCGGTGCTGGTTTCAGAAATACGGGGGACCCCTACTCATTTTGTCCCCCATATTTTTGGAACCAGGACCAGGCGCAGAGCCCGGTGCTGGTTGTTTAAATATGGGGGAACCTCTATCATTTCCCCCCCCATATTTTTGCAACCAGGACCGGCTCAAAGAGCCCGAGGCTGGTTTTGCTTAGGAGGGGGGACCCCACGCAATTTTTTTCTGAAAAATAAACACTTTCCCATCCCCTTTCCACTGATAAACATGCACGGATCTCATGGATTCCTGCATGCCTATCCAAACACGGGATCAAAAAGCAGGTCTGTTTTTTTTTTTAGCACTTTTTCACGAATTGTATTTCAGCACGGCAGTGTTTGGCTATTGTCGGCAGTGTTTGTGTTTTGCACTTTTTAGTAAATTACCGATTTCTACCAAATTGCAGGCGTATTTGACCGATGGTGTATTGATTCGGGATTTTTTCCTAGGACTTCCAAAATATTACGAATGCCCTCATCACTGCCGAGATTTTTGCTTAGTAAATTACCGAAATGACACTTTGAAGAAAAAACGGCATCTCGGCCAAAATCGGGAGCTTAGTAAATACACCCCTAAAAGTCTGACCCGGGGCACGCTTTTTATATAAAACCTTTATATGCCTGTGCATTTAACAGGTTACTTTTGCACATTAAAACAGAGTCAAAAACTTGCCAAAACTTTTGTTTATGTACAATTATTTATATTAGAAATCAATTAACATTTCTTTATGGTGGGTACAAATGTTTTCACTGTTTGCCACTCATCTTTGTGGCCATTAAAAAGGGCATTTCTAATGGCATTCTTCCTAAAATTAAGGCCCATCCCGGGTTCTGTATGAAAGGTGCAGACCCGGGATGTCTCGGCAAAAAATGCTGGTGTGAAAGGTGCCAACCCGGGAATGTCCCTGCATGAGCCCGTGGCAGTATTCCCGGGTTTCGCCCCTGCATTTCTGGTGTGAAAGGGGTATTAGTATTGGGACTGGGGGGAACGGTGTAAGCGTGGTGGCTGGGGGGGACAGACAGATTGTGTGTGAGTGTATAGGGACTGGGGGGGGGTTTGACAGGCTGTGTGTGTGTGTGTGTGTGTGTGTGTGTGTGTGTGTGTGTGTGTGTATAGGGGCTAGTTGGGGCAGGCTGTGTGTGTATAGGGACTGGTGGGGAACGGGCTGTGTGTGTGGTGGCTGGAGGGGACAGACAGATTGTGTGTGAGTGTATAGGGACTGGGGGGGGGGTGACAGGCTGTGTGTGTATATAGGGGTTAGTGGGGGCAGGCTGTGTTAGCATAGCCAGATTAAGGGGGGGATGCTGTACCCTGGGCCCCCCTCTGTCAGGGGGCCCCCCGGTCAGAGCACAGTGACATCACTAGCTTTCTTTCTTATGCAGCAGCAGAACCAGCAGCCAGAATGCAAGCAGAACAGAATGCAGTGCAGGCAGAGACACAGGAGTATCAGATTTCATGAACTATCGATGGAGCTTCCCAACCAGAGGAGAGATAGGAGGGTGGATAGAGCTGTAAGTGACACAGGGATGTAAGTGACACAGGTTGGGATCCCTGTGTCACTTACAGCTCTCTCCACACCTGGTGTCTGAATCCTGTGTAACTTGTTATCTAATGAGGGTCTAGAGCAGTGGTAGCCAACCCTGGTTCTCGAGAGCTACCAAGAGTTCATGTTTTCCAACTCACCTAGCAGGTGCACAGGTGTAGTCCTTACTCACTGACACATTTTAAAAGATCCACAGATGGAGTTAATTACTTAACTTGTGATTCTGTGAGAACTGGTAAACGTTAACTGTTGGTAGCTCTCAAGGACCAGGGTTGGCTATCCCTGGTCTAGAGAGAGATAGAGAGAAACACACACCCACAGAGTCCTCCTGAGTCTTGTCCCAGAGTGTACAGAAGCTGCTGCTATTTTTGCATGTGACAAAATAAGAATTTACTCACCGGTAATTCTATTTCTCGTAGTCCGTAGTGGATGCTGGGAACTCCGTAAGGACCATGGGGAATAGACGGGCTCCGCAGGAGACTGGGCACTCTAAAAGAAAGATTAGGTACTATCTGGTGTGCACTGGCTCCTCCCTCTATGCCCCTCCTCCAGACCTCAGTTAGGGAAACTGTGCCCGGAAGAGCTGACACAACAAGGAAAGGATTTGGAATCCAGGGTAAGACTCATACCAGCCACACCAATCACACTGTACAACTTGTGATAACCATACCCAGTTAACAGTATGAACAACAACTGAGCCTCATTTAACGGATGGCTCATAACAATAACCCTTTAGTTAAGCAATAACTATATACATGTATTGCAGAGAGTCCGCACTTGGGACGGGCGCCCAGCATCCACTACGGACTACGAGAAATAGAATTACCGGTGAGTAAATTCTTATTTTCTCTGACGTCCTAGTGGATGCTGGGAACTCGGTAAGGACCATGGGGATTATACCAAAGCTCCCAAACGGGCGGGAGAGTGCGGATGACTCTGCAGCACCGCATGAGCAAACTCAAGGTCCTCCTCAGCCAGGGTATCAAACTTGTAGAACTTAGCAAACTTGTTTGACCCCGACCAAGTAGCAGCTCGGCAAAGCTGTAAAGCCGAGACCCCTCGGGCAGCCGCCCAAGAATGGGCTTTCACCGATTTTGGATGCGGCAATCCAGCCGCAGAGTGAACCAGCTGAATCGTGCTATAGATCCAGCGAGCAATAATCTGCTTCGAAGCAGGAGCGCCAACCTTGTTGGCTGCATACAGAATAAACAGCGAGTCAAACTTTCTGACTCCCGCCGTTCTGGAAACATAAATTTTCAAAGCCCGGACTACGTCCAGTAACTTGGAATCCTCCAAGTCCCTAGTAGCCGGCTAGCCGCAGGCACCACAATAGGCTGGTTCAAATGAAACGATGATACCACCCTAGGGAGAAATTGGGGACGAGTCCTCAATTCTGCCCTGTCCATATGGAAGATCAGATAAGGGCTTTTACATGACAAAACCGCCAATTCTGACACACGCCTAGCCGAAGCTAAGGCCAATAGCATGACCACTTTCCACGTGAGATATTTTAGCTCCACGGTCTTAAGTGGCTCAAACCAGTGGGATTTCAGGAAATCCAACACAACGTTAAGATCCCAAGGTGCCACCGGTGGCACAAAAGGAGGCTGAATATGCAGCACCCCCGGAACAACGTCTGAACTTCAGGCAGTGCAGCCAGTTCTTTTTGAGAGAAAATGGATAGGGCCGAAATCTTGACCTTTATGGATCCTAATTTTAGGCCCATAGTCACTCCTGACTGTAGGAAGTGCAGGAATCGACCCCGCTGGAATTCCTCTGTAGGGCCTTCCCGGCCTCACACCAAGCAACCTATTTTCGCTATATACAGTGAAAAAGTCTTGCTGTCACGTCTTTCCTAGCCTTTATCAGCGTAGGAATAACTGCATCCGGAATGCCCTTTTCCGCTATGATCCGGCGTTCAACCGCCATGCCATCAAATGCAGCCGCGGTAAGTCTTGGAACAGACAGGGCCCCTATTGTAACATGTCCTGTCTGAGAGGCAGAAGCCCTGAGTCCTCTGAGAGCATTTCTTGCAGTTCCGGGTACCGAGTCCTTCTTGGCCAATTCGGAGCAAAGAATATTGTTCTCACTCCTCCTTTTATTACAATTCTCAGCCCTTTGGTATGAGAGGAAGAGGAGGGAATACATAGACCGACTGGAACACCCACGGTGTTACTAGTGCGACCACAGCTATCACCTGAGGGTCCCTTGACCCGGCGTAAAACCTTTTTTAGCTTTTTATTGAGGTGGGACGCCATCTAGTCTACCTGAGGCAGTTCCCATCAATTTGCAAACTGCGTGAAGACTTCCTGATGAAGTCCCCACTTTCCTGGGTGGAGGTCGTGCCTGCTGAGGAAGTCTGCTTCCCAGTTGTCCACTCCCGGAATGAACACTGCTGACAGTGCGCTTACTTGATTCTCCGCCCAGCGAAGAATTCTGGTGGCTTCTACCCTCGCCACCCTGCTCCTTGTGCCGCCTTGGCGGTTTACATGAACCCCTGCGGTCTGACTGGATCAGAACCGGTTGGTCGCGAAGCAGGATCTCCGCTTGACTTAGGGCGTTGTATATGGCCCTTAGTTCCAGGATATTGATGTAAAGGCAAGTCTGTTGACTTGACCACAGACCTTGGAAATTTCTTCCCTGTGTAACGGCCCCCCACCTTCGGAGGCTTGCATCCGTGGTCACCAGGATCCAGTCCTGAATACCGAATCTGCGGCCCTCGAGAAGGTGAGCACTCTGCAGCCACCACAGGAGAGACACCCTGGCCCTTAGGGATAGGGTGATTAACCGATGCATCTGAAGAGGTGATCCGGACCACTTGTCCAGTAAGTCCCATTGGAAGGTCCTCGCATGGAACCTGCCTAAGGGGATGGCCTCGTATGATGCACTGACACCTGTTTTGGTTTTAATAGATTCCTGACCAGTGTCATGAGCTCCTGAGCTCTCTCTATCGGGAGATAAACCCTTTTCTGGTCTGTGTCTAGGATCGTGCCTAGGAGAGGCAGATGAGCTGTAGGAACCAACTGCGACTTTGGAATATATAGAATCCATCCGTGTTGCCGTTACACTTCCAGAGAAAGTGATACGCTGGTCAGCAACTGCTCTCTTGATCTCGCTTGTATGAGGAGATCGTCCAAGTACGTGATAATAGTGACACCTTGCTTCCGCAGGAGCACAATTATATCCGCCATTACCTTGGTTATGACAATCCCGTACCGCAATTCTGAGGTACGCCTAATGAGGTGGATAAATGGGGACATGAAGGTATGCATCCCTTATGACCCGATTCACGATAAAGTCTCCCTCTTTCTAGGCTTGCCCTGACCGCTCTTAGCGATTCCATCTTGAACTTGAACCTTCTCAGGTATATGTTCAGGGATTTTTAATTCAATATGGGTCTGACCGAACCGTCTGGTTTCGGGATTACAACATGGTCGAATAATAACACCCTCTTGTTGAAGGAGGGGACCCTTGACCACCACCTGTTAACTGCAATTCACAAATTGTATCTTTAACACTGGCTCCCTCTCTTGGGGGGAAGCCCGCAGGGCCGTCGGTGAGGGGGCATCTTCTCACAGTCCAGCTTGTATCCCTGAGACACAATATCTATTGCCCAGGGACCTAACAGGGAGTGAACCCACTTGTGGCTGAACTTACGAAGGCGTGTCCCCACCGGGCCTAGCTCCGCCTGTGGAGCCCCAGCGGCATAGGTGGATTTTTGTAGGGGCCGAGGAGGACTTCTGTTCCTGGGAACTAGCTGTGTTGATCCCGGCTCTGACAAGAAAGGACGCACCTCAGACTTTCTTGTTTCTTTATTCGAAAGGCTGCAATTAATAATGTCCTGCTTTCTTAGGCTGTGCAGGAATATAAGGCAAACTAGCAGAATTACCAGCTATAGCTGTGGAGACCAGGCCCGAGAACCCTTCTCCACACAATCCTCAGCCTTCCATATGCCTCTTAAGTCGGCATCATCTGTCCAATGCATATTCTACAGGACACGTCATGCAGAGATCGACATAGCTTTGACTCTAGGACCCAGTATACTCATGTCTCTTTGGGCATGCTTTATAACTATATATCTATCACTTAAGACAGCATCTTTAATATATTTACTAGGGTCTCAATCTCTGCTGATAAGGTACCTGTCCATGCTGCCACAGCGCTATAAACCCATGCCGACACAATCGCCGGTCTGGGTAGTATACTAGAATGTGCACGCTATCTGCAGGATCCCTGAGAATAGCAAGTGCTACCATCTGTGCAAACAGGAAACCCTAGGGGAAGATTCTCAACACATCCTGGCCCTAGTGGGGAAAGGATACAGCCTGAGAATTCTCTTGTGGGAAGCTGCCGTCTCTTGTCTGGAGATTCCCGCTCTTTTTCCTCATGAGAGGAGGGAAATTTACCTCAGCATTCTTCCCCTTAAACATGTGTACTCTCGTGTCAGGGACAGATGAGTCATCAGTGATAAATCATCTTTTATTTCAATAATCATATATTGAATACCTTCTAGCCATCTTGGCTGTAACTTTGCATTATCGTAGTCGACAGTGGAGTTAAACTCCGTGTCGATATTAGTGTTTGTTATTTTGGATAGTGAGCATTGTGAGACTCTGAAGGTCTCTGTGACATAGGGACAGACATGGGTAGATTTCCTGTCTGTTCCCTAACCATTTGTGCAATAAATTCACCTTAGCACTTACACATATCCAAACAGGTGTCGGCGTTGTCGACGGAGACACCCTCTCTCACACATATCCGCTCTATCACCTCCTTAGAGGAGCCTTTTACCTCAGACATGTCGACACACGCGTACCGACACACCACACACACAGGGGATGCTCTATTTGAGGACAGTTCCCCCACAAGGCCCTTTGGAGAGACAGAGAGAGAGTATGCCAGCACACACCCCAGCGCTATATAACCCAAGGATTACACTACAACTCAGTGTTTACCCAGTAGCTGCTGTATATACAATTTTTGCGCCTAAATTTATGTGCCCCCCCCCCCCTCTCTTTTCACCCTTTGTGTACCAGGATACTGCAGGGGAGAGCCGGGGGAGCTTCCTTCCAGCGGAGCTGTGAAGAGAAAATGGCGCTGGTGTGCTGAGGAAGAAGGCCCTGCCCCCTCAGCGGCGGGCTTCTGTCCTGTTTCTGACTAAAAATGAAAATGGCAGGGGTTTTACACATATACAGTCACAGATTGTATTATGTGTATTTTTATGCCAAATGTATTTTTATTGCTGCCCAGGGCACCCCCCTAACCCCCCCACCCCCCCCCAGCGCCCTGCACCCTACAGTGACCGGAGTGTGTGGTGTGCTGTGGGAGCAATGGCGCACAGCTGCGGTGCTGTGCGCTACCTTAATGAAGACAGGAGTCTTCTGCCGCCGATTTCATCGCTTCTCTTCTGTCTTCTGGCTCTGCAAGGGGGACGGCGGCGCGGCTCCGGGAACGGACGATCGAGGTCAGGCCCTGTGTTCGAACCCTCTGGAGCTAATGGTGTCCAGTAGCCTAAGAAGCACAAGCTGGCTGCAAGCAGGTAGGTTTGCTTCTCTCCCCTCAGTCCCACGTAGCAGTGAGTCTGTTGCCAGCAGATCTCACTGAAAATAAAAAACCTAACAAATACTTTCTTTCTAGCAAGCTCAGGAGAGCCCACTAGGAGCACCCAGCTCTGGCTGGGCACAGATTCTAACTGAGGTCTGGAGGAGGGGCATAGAGGGAGGAGCCAGTGCACACCAGATAGTACCTAATCTTTCTTTTAGAGTGCCCAGTCTCCTGCGGAGCCCGTCTATTCCCCATGGTCCTTACGGAGTTCCAAGCATCCACTAGGACGTCAGAGAAATTATAGATTTAATTTTTCTATGTGTATTTCAAGGTTGTTTAAGTTGTCTTTGCTCCACTACAAGAACATTTTATAAAATAGTTGTCTTTCAATTAGGTGTTTAGTTTAAATCTAATATACACCATTGGGCTAAATTTAATATACACAATCCATACATCCCAACATGACCCGTTCCAGGAGGGACAAAATGTTCTTTACCTGGACTTCCTCTTAATTTATGATTGCAATCACCTGTGTTGAAATACCTTTCCTATCAATTAAATAGTTCAACACAGGTGACTACAATCATATTAAGAGGGAAGTCCATGTACAGAGCATTTTGTCCCTCCTGGAATGGGTCATGTTGGGAGGTCAGCACAATCTTATGGTGTCCACACACAGGCCCTCATTCCGAGTTGTTCGCTCGCAAGCGGATTTTAGCAGATTTGCTCATGCTAAGCCGCCGCCTACTGGGAGTGAATCTTAGCATCTTAAAATTGCGAACGATGTATCCGCAATATTGCGATTACACACCTCGTAGCAGTTTCTGAGTAGCTTCAGACTTACTCGGCATCTGCGATCAGTTCAGTGCTTGTCGTTCCTGGTTTGACGTCACAAACACACCCAGCGTTCGCCCAGACACTCCTCCGTTTCTCCGGCCACTCCTGCGTTTTTTCCGGAAACTGTAGCGTTTTTTCCCACACGCCCATAAAACGGCCTGTTTCCGCCCAGTAACACCCATTTCCTGTCAATCACATTACGATCTCCAGAACGATGAAAAAGCCGTGAGTAAAATTCCTAACTGCATAGCAAATTTACTTGGCGCAGTCGCAGTGCGGAAAATCGCTGCGATGCGAAGATTTTTACCGAGCGAACAACTCGGAATGAGGGCCACTGAACGATTCACGAACGATGCAATATGATTTGCGATTTCCCTTGAACTCCCCCCGGGAGCTCCCTGGCAGCCCCCAACTCACAATTTTGGAAAATAGTGGTTTTTAACAAACAATTTATCGTACGATCTCTAAAGAAATTTACAGACATTGGCAGATCTTGACTGCAGCAGGTAAGATCAGAGGATTTCATCATACAAGCTGCGGGGATGCGCATCGGGTCGTTATCGTTATAAGAGAACATACGATTTGCACTTTTGTGAATGATAAATCGTTATGATTTATCATTTTCGTCCAAATTGACAGTAAAATCGCTCAGTGTGTGGGCACCTTTATATACAGTCCCTCCCCTCCCACCGGGGCCCCCTGTATAAAGTGCCCCGGGCACCCCAAAGGCTTAATCCGGCCCTGTGTGTTAGTATTGGGACTGGGGGGAACGATGTGTGTGTGGTGGCTGGAGGGGACAGACAGATTGTGTGTGAGTGTATAGGGGTGGGGGGGGGGGTGACAGGCTGTGTGTGTATATAGGGGCTTGGGGGGGCAGGCTGTATTAGTATTGGGACTGGGGGGAACGGTGTGTGTGTGGTGGCTGGAGGGGACAGACAGATTGTGTGTGAGTGTATAGGGACTGGGGGGGGGGGGGGTGACAGGCTGTGTGTGGGTGTGTGTATATAGGGGCTAGTGGGGGCAGGCTGTGTTACTATAGTGACTGGGGGGAACGGTGTGTGTGTGGTGGCTGGAGGGGACAGACAGATTGTGTGTGAGTGTATAGGGACTGGGGGGGGGTGACAGGCTGTGTGTGTATATATAGGGGCTAGTGGGGACAGGCTGTGTTAGTATTGGGACTGGGGGGAATGGTGTGTGTGTGGTGGCTGGAGGGGACAGACAGATTGTGTGTGAGTGTATAGGGACGGGGGGCAGGTGGGATGGGGTGACATGCTGCGTGTGTGTGTCATACTTACCTACTCTCCCGGATTCTGCAGGAGACACCCGGTTTCTCGGGTAGTCCCCCGCACTCCCGGAAGAGTGGGCACCGTTCCCACATTCTGCCCACTTCCTAGTGAAGTGGGCACAATGGGGATATTAATACGGTGAAATTGCGGACCTGGCGGAGTCTAATGACACAATTATATGCTAATTGCGTCGTTTTAGCTCCGCCTCCTATGCAAATTTCACCCAAACCCGGGCTTTTCTCTGTGTGTGGGCGGGGCCTAATGACGCCATTAGCTCAGTCCCACCCTCAGCACCGCCCACCTGCTTCTCGTCTCCGGGCATCTCCCGGAGAGGAGATTAAAGAAGTTGGCAAGTATGATGTGTGTATATAGGGGCTAGTGGGGGCAGGCTGTGTAAGTATAGGGACTGGGGGGAACGGTGTGTGTGTGTGGTGGCTGGAGGGGACAGACAGATTGTGTGTGAGTGTATAGGGACTGGGGGGTTGACAGGTGTGTGTGTGTGTGTGTGTGTGTGTATATAGGGGCTAGTGGGGGCAGGCTGTGTTAGTATTGGGACTGGGGGGAACGGTGTGTGTGTGGCGGCTGGAGGGGACAGACAGATTGTGTGTGAGTGTATAGGGACGGGGTGGGGGGGTGACAGGCTGTGTGTGTATATAGGGGCTTGTGGGGGCAGGCTGTATTAGTATAGGGACTGGGGGAAATGATGTGTGTGTGGTGGCTGGAGGGACAGACAGATTGTGTGTGATTGTATCGGGGGGTGACAGGCTGTGTGTGTGTGTGTGTGTATATAGGGGCTAGTGGGGGCAGGCGGTGTGTGTATAGGGACTGGTGGGGAACAGGCTGTGTGTGTGGTGGCTGGAGGGGACAGACAGATTGTGTGTGAGTGTATAGGGACTAGGGGGGTGGGGGTTTGACAGGCTGTTTGTGTATATAGGGTCTAGTGGGGGCAGGCTGTGTGTGTATAGGGACTGGTGGGGAACAGGCTGTGTGTGTGTGTGTGTGTGTGTGTGTGTGTGTGTGTGTGTGTGTGTGTGTGTGTGTGTGTGTGTGTGTGTTGGAATAAAATGGATTTTAGCGCGCTTTGGTATTGCAGAACGCTTTAAAAAAGATGGAGGTGTGAGATGAAAAACACATGATTTTTTTTTTTTTGAAAACTTTTTATTTTCTTATTTTCATAATGTAAAGAGTTACATACAGTGGTGATTCATAATAAAAAGTTATAAGTAAGGCAGAAATACAGACGTACATCCCCGCTATAGCAGAACTGCGGGTATCGCAGTGCCTTGCATCTTGTGCCACCTACTTCCGCATATCCTGTATTCATACACTTTAAACTGTAAACTATTACCACCCACTTATAAACATGATAAAATAATAATAAGGGGAAAAACAAGAAGGGAAAGGAGAAGGGGGAGACAAGACAAGACAATTCACTCCGTAGTCGCGCGTAATACATACTGTACAAATAACTTATGAACTCATCAGCCTCAAAACAGCAAAGTACACACTTATATTAATTAGCATCCACACGTTTATAGAGAATCCAGGAGGTATTTTCAAAAAGCCTTTCAATATGGCCCTGTGTTGCAATGTCTAGGCTGTCAATGTAAAGCTCCCATTTCGAATAAAAGCGAGCAACCCCCCTCTCAATGTCTGGCAAGGTGGCTTGGCGCTCGAAATAGAGGACCCGTAAAAGCACATTTTTTAATTCCCCTAAAGAGGGAGACGACTTTTTCGTCCAATGATTCATAATAACTTTGTTAGCCACCGTGAGAATGACCGTGAGAATGGGCGTGACTCGCTTCCTGTCTGGGCCAAGAGGCCAACCCTCAAAACAATTACATAAACAAGCTATGGGGTCTCTGGCAACCCCCAATGAGAGAGATCTATTAATGAAAGCAATAACTTTGTTCCAAAACGTAGCAATCTTCCTACATGCCCAAAAGCAGTGAAAGAAGGAGGCCCTTGACATGTGACATTTTAAGCATTCACTTGTCCCATCCGGAATCATATGTGCTCTTTGGGCTGGGGCTATATAAGCCCTGTGTAATAAATTAAAATACACTTCCTGAAGCTGAGCTGAGTGTAAATATTTAAATGTATACTGACAGCATTTCAGTAGGATTGATTGCGCTGGGAAATCTGGTATATCCCCCACCCAATTAGAAATCGTGCGATTCCATAGCTTTTCCTTCTGCATCACCCGTAAATGATCATAATAATATGATAGACGATAAGTAGAGGCATTCGTGAGAGTGAGGAGAGTGGCTATCGGATCCTGTATGTCTGGCGAGGACATAGGGACCGCCATAGTAGTGACAAAATGTCGGGCTTGCAGGTACATATAAAAATTTGAATTTGCTATACCATATCTGGACTTCAATTCCTCAAAGGACAGCATATGCCGTCCTCCAGGTTCAAACACATCTCTAATAGACGAAATTCCCCGCTCCCGCCACTGCTTAAAGTTAGTATTTTCCAGCCCCGGGCTGAAGCAAGGGTTCCCCCAGAAAGTTGTGTATCTGGAGGAGGTCGGGTGTCTATGTAATTTGGAATTGGAATAGTGCCAGGCTCTATAAGTATCAGAAAGGATAATATTCGTTTTAACTGCTGCCGGCAGTTTGTTCTTTGGGGTGTGGAGGAGGGCGCTGGGAGAGAAGGGGCAAACAGTTCCTCCTCCAATGTATAATTGGTGAAGCAGGAATGCTGCCATAACCAGTCCGTGACATAACGGAACATCACTGCTCTACTAAACGCTTCCAAGTCTGGGATTCCCAGCCCCCCCTCCGCCCTTGGCAACTGAAGTTTAGCATAAGAAATCCTAGGTTTCTTCCCTCCCCATAAAAATTTAGAGAACATGGAATTCCCCGACTTACAGTCTGTTTTTGTAAGGCGAAATGGCAGCATCAGCAAAACATATGAGAGTTTCGGGAACACCGCGCTTTTAAGGACCGTAGCCCTACCCATCAAGGACAAAGGCAAATTAACCCACCCGTCTAGGAGGACCCGAACAGCTGTCAGGACCGGTGCAACATTAACTGCATTTAACAGTTCCAGTGACGTAGGGATCATTATCCCCAAATACTTGAGAGCCCTCTGGGTCCTACGGAACTGGGACAAAACCGGGTGCCTATTGAAAAAAGATGCATCTCCCGATAGAGGCATTAGTTCCGATTTGGAAAGATTAACCTTGTAACCCGCAAAGGATCCAAAGCTGTCAATGATGGAGACTATAGGTCCTATTGACCTGCTGGGGTCAGGAATAAACAGCAACATATCATCAGCAAACAGTGCTATCTTAACCTCCAGCCTGCCCACAAAAATGCCTCTAAAGGAAGACGCGTCACGGAGGGCTATCGCCAGTGGCTCCAGGGCCAGAGCGAACAGCAGTGGGGATAAGGGGCAAACCTGACGGGTGCCTCTCTGAATGTAGAAGGGGGAAGAAATATAACCATTTCCCAATACCTGCGTGGCAGGGTCTTTGTACAAGCGGACCAAAACCTCTACAAAGGCAGACGGGGCCCCGAACCTATGTAGTGTGTCAAATAAATGATCCCAAGTCACCATATCGAATGCCTTTTCGGCGTCAAGTGATAGGATAACATTGGTGCCCGTATCTGAGGAATCCTGTAACCTCTGCATTACAGTTAAAACTTTTCTGATATTCACAACCGCCTGACGGCCCCAAATGAATCCCGACTGATCTGGGTGGATAATAGAGGGCAATACAAGTTTCAACCTGTCAGCTAATATCTTGGTAAACAACTTATAGTCCGTATTAAGCAGGGAAATAGGCCTATAAGATTCCAGGAGTTCCGGGTCCCTGCCAGGCTTCGGCAACACCCTAAGGAACGCTGAATTAAAGAAACTAGGCAGGGCCTGACCTGAGAGTAATTCATTAAAAAACACCTGCAATGTGTCCCAGATGTGGGGCAATAGGATTTTGTAATAATCATTGGAGAGGCCGTACGCTCCCGGCGCCTTTCCAGTTTTCAATGCCTTAATCACCCTCTCTACCTCCTCCCCCGATATGGGTGCCATAGTGGATGAGGCCTGGCTGTCAGACATCTGAGGTAAACTCATATTAGCCCAAAAGGCCTCTTTATTGGGCAGATTACTAGGAGGCTGAGAATACAGTTGGGAATAAAAAGAACTCAGCACCTCCGTTATCTTGGCATTAGTCCGGACCCTAGTACCGTCGCTAGTGCAGAGGGATTTAATTACCGAAGAAGAGTGACGTCCCTTCAATAAGAAGGACATTAATTTACCCAGTTTATTACCATATCTATGAAAGGAGGCATTCCTATAAAAAGTGTGCTTGGAGACGGCGCCGATGCGTGCAGCAGTAGCAGTGTGAGCTCCGTGTGCCGCCCCAGCCCGCGCTAGCCCGCACGCTACACATAGCGTTACAGCCCGCTCCCGGACCGCTCACCTGCCTGTGGGAACACCTCTGGCACCTGATGGAGCGCTTCCTGGCCGCCCCAGAAGCGGCTAAGCCCCTCAAACAACGTCCTGCAAAAACGAATGGGGATTCCAAGATGGCCGCCGGACAGCAGACACAGCCGCAGCAGCAGCAAATGCACACAGATCGTGAGTTACATTCCTCCTCTGACTCCTCTGTGAACACAGCTCTCCCTGTACATGCTGCCCCCTCTACACAGAAGTCTAATAAGACTACAGAGCAGGCTGAGGGCCCAATTACATACTCTGACATGGTAAAGGCAATTCAAGACTCCATTAACCCTATTATGGAATCTCATGCTGCCAAAGTCACACAGGCAGTGCATGACATCAAATCACAGTTTAAACAGCTTTCCAAACGGGTGCAGGCTAATGAACAGCGCCTCGGGGAGACATTTCATGACGTTGCCGATTTAAAGGAACAGTGCGCCTTTCTTCAGAAATCCCATTACCAGCTTCTTAATAAGGTCGACGATCTCGAGAATAGATCACGTCGAAATAATCTGAGGGTTGTTGGGCTGCCCGAAGCCCTTAAAGGGCCAGCACTCCTTTCCTTCATACAAGACACGCTGCCAGATCTGCTTGATATCCAAGATTCCTGCACGGGTATGATTGTGGAGAGGGCCCATCGCATTGGTCCTGCAAGGCCTACGCAGGATTCCCGACCCCGGGCTGTTATTTTCCGTTGTCTAAATTACATCCACAAAGACACCATCTGGTCTGCGTCTCGTCGTAAGCGGAACTTACAATGGAATGATGTGAAGATTTTTATCTTCCAAGATTATTCGGCAGAGGTGGCCAGGGCACGACGTGAATTCACCCAACTTTGTTCCCGCCTAGCCAAAGCAAATAGAAAATTCGCTCTTATATACCCAGCACGATTGCGCCTGTTCAAAGGATCTTCATTTACAGACTTCTCCACCGTGGCTGATGCGGAAGCATATCTACTGGAAGAGGAGAACGGCCGTTCTTCACTGCGCCAGCCCTCAACGGACTCGACTCCTGACTGCTAACCACGGCTATGAAATTCCTTAGCGTGGTTATCTCCTCCTTTACTGGCGATTACTCTATTGCTTTGATATATCTGTTTATGTTATAGCTGTTAATCGCTAAAAGTTCTTGAAATTATTGGTGGGAGGAGACGCCTCTCTTACCGACGTAAATGCTATGGCGGGTGCCATTTCATCATTAATCCCATTCTGAATGGGATCCTTCTTTTAAGGCGCCTTCCACCTAAAGTTCTCCACATGTTATTCTGAGTTATGTTTTGTTTATGCCATATATAAGCTATGCTTATTGTTTCTCAGTACCAGGGCTGGGGCAAGCCTGGAGTTCTTATCTGGTTCTCCAATTGGCGAACTATAGGTCAATTTAGATTATCTTTGTACCTGAAGTGCACTTTTGATGCTAATCTTTTGATCCATTCTTTCCTGGATCCTTTACTTTACTTTCCCCCACTTTTTCTACCTATTGCTCTCTACTCTCTGTGTCTTGTCCTGTTGGTTTTCTATGTCCATGATAGCAATGTATTTTGTAGATATGATATTATCGGTTTTATTTATTGCCATGAACCATACCTTTCTTCAGCAGAATGATGACCAGTTTAAAAATTGGCACATATAATGTAGGTGGCTTCCACTCCCCCATAAAGAGGAAGAAAATCTTACTTTACTTATCTAAACTACATGTAGATGTTGCATTCCTCCAGGAGTCTCATCTCCTTCCCCCTGAGATTGACAAGCTCAATTGCCTGGGCTGGAGAGTGCTGGCGTCCGCCCCATTTACTGCCAAGGCCCGTGGGGTACTCATTTTGATTAGACGCTCAGTCCAAGTGGACCTTCACTCCTCCCAATCTGATACTGAAGGCAGATATCTCATTGTAGACGCCACCCTAGATGACTCACGTTTTCTACTGTGTAATGTATACGCCCCCAATATTGATCCCCAACCCTTTTTTCTGTCCATTGCCGCTAAACTGCACCCACACTCTCATAAACAGGTGATACTCGCAGGTGACTTTAACTCTACTGTATCCAATGCTCTTGATAGGAATACCAAATCCAGATCTAGCCGTTATACTCCCAAATATGGTTTACCATATCTAATGTCACAGCTGCACTTGGTGGATGTGTGGCGAGCCTGTCATCCAGTCGACCGTGAATACACTTGCTTATCGGCTGCTCATGGTACACTGTCGAGAATCGATTATCTGCTCATCTCGGCTTCTATGTTTACCAGGGTGCAAACTTCTGAAATTGAACCGGTGTCCTTGTCGGATCATGCGGTCTGCTGGATGGCTCTCGCCACCTTCCCCAATAGAGGCCCTGTCAGACAATGGCGCTTCCCATCCCACCTGACCAATTCCATTCAATTTAGAAATATGCTGGAGGCATCATGGGCTGACTTTACACATTGTAATATAACTGCAGAGAATGAATCACCGCTCCTGTTCTGGCAGACGTCTAAGTCAGTACTAAGAGGCTCTATCATCTCCTTCACCTCCAAACATAAGAAAGACACACAAGCTCTGTACCTTGATGCTCAATCTAAACTTACTGATGCCTACCAAGCATTCACGCAGTCCCCCACCCCAATTACCAGAAAACTCTACCATGAACAGAAATCCCTTTTTGACAAACTCTTAACCCAAACCGAATTTAAATTAACATTTATGTCTCAATGTAGATTCCATAAATTCGGCAATCGATCTAGTCGATTGCTTTCAAATCTCCTGAAAGGTCAACATCCCCCAACACTTATCCATGCTTTAACTAGGGCTGACGGCACTGTGGTACATGATTGTGGCCAGGTGTCTGAGGTTCTGCAGTCTTTTTATTCCTCACTATATTCTGAACCCTCTATTGATCACCAACGACAACACTCTTTCTGGTCTTCCCTTACGCTTCCCTCTCTATCTTCTACCTCATCCCAACCCCTACTGAACCCCATTACTGAGGAGAAGGTGCTCCATGCAATTCACTGTTTGAAACCAAACAAAACCCCTGGATCTGACGGTCTAACCAATGAATACTATAAAATACTGGCCCCTCAATTGGTCAAACCCCTTTGTGAACTATTCAATTTGCTGTTGTCCGGAACGCCCCCTCCACTATACTTCAATGCTGCGATTCTGAAAATTCTCCATAAACCAGGGAGAAACCCCCTGCTTCCCAGTTCATATAGACCTATATCCTTATTGAATACGGATTACAAGATATATACCAAGATCTTGGCAGACCGGGTAAAGCTTCTCTTGCCCTCTCTGATCCAGGAGGACCAGACAGGGTTTATTTGGGGGCGCCACTCTACGGTGAATGTGCGTAAGATACTGACTGTCATGCAGTGGTTGGAGACTTCGGGAGACCAGAACCCCTATGCCCTTCTCTCCCTTGATGCTGAGAAGGCTTTTGACCTAGTCACATGGGATCACCTTTTTGACACCATGCACAGGTTTGGGTTCCCGGAGGCCTTCATCCATGCAGTACGTCTTCTCTATCATGACTCTTCCTCTCAAATCCTCTCTAACAATTATATGTCCTCTCCCATCCCCCTCCATAGAGGGACCAGACAAGGCTGCCCCCTTTCACGCCTGCTATTTGCTATAGCTATAGAACCCCTAGCCACTGCACTGCGCATGTCTCTAGAATATACTGGTATTGTCGTTGGGTCGACTGAAGTGAAACTCAGTCTATTTGCCGATGACATGCTTTTATTTATCTCTAACCCCCAATTTTCCATCCCTGCTATAAAACACATTATAGATAATTTTATCTCTTTCTCGGGATTTCGCGTGAACTATGACAAGTCATGCCTCCTCCCTCTAGGCCCTGGTCACTCCACAAACCTTCTATCCCCCATGCTGACACAATTCACAATTTGCCGCTCTCCACTTAAATACTTAGGCATCATGATTCCCCCTAATCTGGACGCCCTATACTCTGCTAATTTCCACCAGATATACTCCTCGGCGGAGAAAATATTGAACGGATGGATGGATTTACCTCTATCATTGTCTGGTAGGGTAGTGGTTATTAAAAGCTTTATTTTTCCCAAATTATTTTATGTCCTCCAGATGCTTCCCTTGCAACTTTCCAAGTCAGATATCCAACCATTTGACTCCCTGTTTACAAGATTCATCTGGGCAAAAAAGAAATCTAGGGTATCCCACCATATTTTGCGACTACCGAGGCCGGAGGGTGGTTTTGGGATGCCAGACATCTCTGCTTTTTCAAATGCAGCTATGTATCGATACATGGTGGATTGGTTTTCTGGTGGCTCCGTATATACTCTCCCCAACATAGAGGAACACCTTTTCCATCCTTTCTCCCCAGCTGCTCTCCTTCATGCACCTACCTCACTGATTCCTTCCCATATAAAATCCAACATACTCTTTCATGACACTTATAAAGCCTGGAAATCTATCAATAAAAGATTGCACAGGAATTCCTCTAACTCCCCTTACACCACCTTTTGGGGCAACCCACAATTTCCTCCTGGTTTGGACGGCTGTGCTTACTTGACGTGGAAAGAGAAGGGCATCTCGTGCATTCGAGATATCTTTGACCCTGGGGGTAAGATCTACTCTTTCTCTGCATTATCAGATAGATATGGTCTACCCAACTCCCAATTTTATATGTACCTCCAATCCCGTCATTTTGCACAGTCGTTACCACCTGGAATGGCCCTTGATACGGCCATTGACCCTCTTACCCCTCTCTTGCGTTTTAATCTGACCATAGGATATAGGCTGCGTAATTTATATTCTATTCTCATAGACTCAGGGAAAACACCCTTGCAAAGTGCTCTCCACTCGCGCTGGCAGCGGGACATACCTGATTTCCCGGCTATGTCGGTACTTATGTCCAAACTGTCCCCCACATTTAAATATTTAAAATCCGCAGCTTTGCAGGAAACGCACCTCAAATTCTTAAATAGAGCCTACATCTCCCCGAAACAGCATTCCTATTTCACCCTGGCCTCTACGGGTCGATGTTTTAAATGTGGGATGGCTGAGGCCACCTACTATCATAACTTCTGGGACTGCAGGAAAATAAGAACTTTCTGGGACAAGCTGATAAACCATGTTAATGATATCTTTTCAGTTCGAATCACCAAGCTCCCTACCGCATGTCTATTTTACTGCTTTTCAGAGTGGAACCTGGGACCACACAAACAGAAGATTATACCTGCCCTGACAGTTATCCTTACTATCGCTAAAAAATTAATCCTCACCCATTGGTTACACAGACAATCTCCATCTATTGCAGAAATGAGAACCTCTCTGCTAAACAACATATTTTACGAGCGACAGGCTCTAGTACCGGATATAGAGTCAGGGGCCCCTAGATTCTATGGGAAATGGGAAACTGTTATACAAAGCTTTGATAATGCCACTCAGCTCAGAATCCAGAAAATCTTCGAACCCACCACTTGGTATTTGTATAGACAGATTGATTAATGTTATTAACTTTGCTAAGTTTGAAATGTGTTGAGCCGGTAAATAATATCTACTTATCGCAGTCCACAGGACATATATCCAACCTGACAACCTTATGGTATAATTTTTTCCTTTAGAGAATGATGCTGTATGTTGTCCTGTTTTCATGTCTTGTCCACCACCACCCCCCCTTCCCTCCCATCTCCCACCCCCACTTTTTTCTTTCTTTCTCCTCTCATTTCTCTTCCCTCTACAATCTATACGAATTCGAATTTCTACCTAACCAATCTTCTTTACAAAATAGAAAATTATTTGAAGAAGGGTTATTATCTCTTCATTTTCTGTTTTCTTTCTCCTTGTCTGTAGTGGTCTCTCAGCTGCTAAGGGGCTATATGGTCAGATACTGAGGTTTATTACAAGTCTTTACTTCCACTAGATACCTTCATGTCTCTTTAATACCAGATCTCACATTACACTAAGCAAAATGGTAACCCTAGACAATAGGAGTGGAATATATCCTATGGATATCATTTAATACCAAATTCTTACATGTACTATATGTAATTATGCATGTATTTTCCACATACCGAGACATTATTGTATGACCCTGACCTACATCGTATTTCTATTATTTGTACCTCTTCACTATGAATCCAGACATGGAATTTTGTACATCTATCTTTACCTTTCTTCAATAAACATTGTTTTGAAAAAAAAAAAAGTGTGCTTGGCTTCCAAGTGATTCAGAATATTATCAAAAACGGCCTTCTTATTATTATAATCAGCCCTATTAGTTGGGGTTGGTGATTGCTTAAACCTTTGAAAGGAAGTCGTCAAATTCGCCTGGGCTTTCAGATATGAGCCGTCTAATTGCCTATCCCTGTGTGCACAGTAAGACATAATAACCCCTCTCATGATGGGCTTAGACGCCTGCCAGAACGTCAGAGGCTTCTCGGACTCACAACTAGCGCTATTACTCTTGTAATCTAGCCATGCCGCTTCCAACATATTACGAAATTTCAATGAATTAGCCAGATGTGCCGGGAACCGCCACTACCTCACCGGGCCCTTATCTACGTGTACCGACAGTTTAATCCAACATAGAGCGTGATCCGAAATACTAATAGCTTCGATCCCAGCATCCATAACCTTGGGGAACATGTGCTCTGACAACAACAGATAGTCAATGCGGGAGAGCGTACCATGCGCAGCAGACAAACAGGTATAATCCCGTTCCAGCGGATAGCACGCCCTCCACACATCCACCACCCGCAGCCGGCGTGTTAGATACTGAACACCCACTTTCGGGGTGCTATACCCCCGACTCGAAGCCACATTCCTATCCAAAACATGAGACGAAACTACATTGAAATCCCCCCTAACACAATGAAAGACTCTATATGACCATATAGTTTGTTCAACATATCCCAAAAAACACTTTGGGGCGGTTATTCGGAGCATATATATTACATAGCAATAAGCGTGTGCAATCTACTGTGACGTCTGCAATAACGTATCGACCCAGCGGGTCAGCCTTTATAGAATGAACAGTATGAGATAAGGACTGTCTTATCAGTATGGCCACTCCCCGTGCCTTAGAGGAGTATGGGGCCGAGGCCAATACTGACCACCGAAGTATGTTAAGTTTGGCTACCTCTAGAGGGAGGAGGTGCGTTTCCTGCAAGAATGCTATATCCATGAGGAGCTTATTTAGATACATAAGGATTTTTTTCCTCTTAGCCGGGGAGTTTATACCCCCCACATTCCATGTGCTAATTGCTAGAGACGATATGTAACTAATCTAAATAAACCCAATGAAGTAATGACGAGTACATAAAGGAAGTGGTGGTCCAGCCACCGCTGCTACATCCATCGCGACACTTGAGCAGACATACAGGGGGGACAAGACGGGACACAAAGAGGGTAACAACACATAGAGAGAAAGAAAAGACAGAACAGGACATGAGGCATTAACTCGCCTCTACCGTCCAAGAAATAAGAACTTCCAGCCATATAGAAATCCGTAAGGCTAACTTCAAACTTGGTGTGCTTACCCCTAGCACACCCCGGCCAATAACGACATTCAAAAAGATAAATGAGAATCCCAGCCTCCACCCAGCCCAACTGAACAGATTAAACTGAAGCTAAGGAAAAGAGGGTGTCTGGTACTTATAAACTAGATGAAAAGCATTTAGGCAATTATTCCCCATTCATGGGCACCATACAAATAGCAAGCATATGAGCAGTCCCGGCCGGAACTCCCAGGCCATCCATCAAGTAACGCATGTAACCCCCCACTCAGGGCCTATGATGTGGAATGTGGAGAAGTAGGAGAAGACGAATGTCTCGATTTCCTTCCTTCAGACAGATAACCAGCTGCGTCAGCTACATTAGAAAAGTCACGAAAGGAGTCCCCCTCAAAGAGCCGTAAACGTGCAGGGTACAACAGTGCAAACTTCCTGCCCTCCTGGACCAGTCGAGAGCAAATCTGAGAGAAATCCTTGCGAGCTCGGGATACTTCTGCAGAGTAATCTTGAAAGAGACGAATGTCCCCACCATCCCATGCAAGAGTCCTGTGTCTCCTGGAAGCAGACCAAATAGCTTCTTTATGAAGAAAGTTTAAACAGCGAAAAATCACCACACGTGGCCTCGCGTTCTGACTCGTCCTGGGCGGTCCTAACTGGTGGCCCTTTCCACTACCAAGAGGAATTGTAAAAACAGAAGTGACAGAAACAGACAAGAATGCGCTAGGGGGTGTGATGAAATAAAAATAAAACTGAATATGTTTCAGTTTTATTTTTATTTCATCACACCCCCTAGCGCATTCTTGTCTGTTTCTGTCACTTCTGTTTTTACAATTTCTCTATGTGGTGGAGGTTGAGAGTCCCCTCCAAGACGGAATACTGATAGACTTGCTGCTATTTTTAAGCGCACCCTATACCCTTTCCTCTACCCTGTGGTTATATTGTATCTCCTTTCCACTACCATCTCTGCACATGTGTCCTGGATTTCCAACAACTTTGGGAGGGACACTTGTAAAAAGCGATACAGGTCTGGCCCATTAAGAGATTCTGCTAGGCCCATGATCCTGAGGTTATTCCTCCTCGACCTGTTTTCCAGGTCGTCTAATTTATTCATAACTTGGTAATAAGATTTCTGCATAGTGTCTGTATTCGTTTTTAATTCTGCCACGTTTGGAATACTTCCCCCAATCTTTGCTCAGTGGATAATACCCTCTGGGACAGCTGTTTCATCTGAGACTTAATGTACTGTGCCACCTGCGTCAGCTTAGCAGGTGGCAGCGGTGACTCCCCCCACGCTGTAGGGTCAACGGAAGAGTGGTGTCTCCCTTGATGGCAGGCAAGCCTCTCCCTCTCCCCCCCCCCCACACACCTAATGTGTAAAAACGGGACTCTGCCCGCCGTACTGTGTAAAAGGGGACTCTGCCTGCTGTACTGTGTAAAAGAGGACTCTGCCTGCCATACTGTGTGAAAGGGGACTCTACCTGGCAGAATGTGTGATAGGGGCCTTACCTGGCGTAATGTGTAAAAGGGGACTCTGCCTGCCATACTGTGTAAAAGGGGACTCTGCCTGCTGTACTGTATAAAAGGGGACTCTGCCTTCCATACTGTGTGAAAGGGGACTCTATCTGGCAGAATGTGTGATAGGGGCTCTACCTGGAGTAATGTGTAAAATAGGGATTTACCTGGCATAATGTGTAAAAGGGGCTGTACCTGGTGTAAGTGGTGCTACCGTGCGGCGTAATTTGAATAATGGAGACTTCTGTACAGCGTGATATGAATTGGTATAATTTTGTGGCCACGCTCCTTTCCCATGAAGCCATGCTCCTACATTTTTTACGTGCGCCTACGGGCGCGCACTGGCCCTGTATTCTATATGGAGGGGGCGCCAATGCTGTTTCTTGCACACAGCGCTAAAATGTCTAGTTACGCCACTGCCCACAGAACAAAACATTGTGTGTGTGTGTTTGTATGGTGTGTGTGTGTGTGTGTGTGTGTGTGTGTGTGTGTGTGTGTGGGGAGGGGGGGGATCACAGGCGGTGCTTTTCTTGCGAGGCCATGGCCCTTAGTCATGAGACCATGGACCCTAAAGGTGTGTACACATGGTGAGATTTATCTGTCCAATCTGTCTGGTGAGAACAAAAATCTGGTAATGGATGAGAGCAAATGACAATCAACCATTTTCTCCCAAACACTGGAAAATGGATTAAAACTATTGATTTAACACATTTTTACAAACAAACTGATTTAACCTATTTGTTTGAACAACCATTGTCTATTTTCCAGTGGTTGGGAGCAAATGGTCTATTGTCATTTGCTCTCATCCATTACCAGATTTTTGTTCTCACCAGACAGATTGGACAGATAAATCTCACCAAGTGTACACACCTTAAGTTGGGGTGGGTCTCTTTGTTGCTCCCAAATGTTCCACTTTGTCAAGGAAGAAACTTGAGAGGTTTGTCCAAGCCTTGATACATCTCCCCCAAGTGCAGCAAGGAAGTGTCTGAGTAATTGCGAACAGATGCAGTCAAAACAGATGGAGACACATTTACACTTGACAGTAGCTGTAACATTCACAAGTGGCTGGCGGCTGGTGTCAATTCGTGGCGACAGCCGAGCTCTCTAGCTAGTTGTGATGCATAGGTGTTTTCTTCATTGCTCTTACATACATGGGGGAAGGGGAGGGGGTATGTAATAGGGCTTGAGAATTAGAAAGTGAGAGATTTTGTGAGCGTTTGCCAGCTTTTTTAAAGTGACAATCATTTACATGGCACAATCAATCTGGGTTTGCCATGTAAATGATTGCCACTTTAAAAAAGCTGGCAAATGCTCACAAAATCTCTCACTTTCTGATTCTCACACCCTATTACATTCCCCCCATGATATGGTTCTGAGGGCATATTTTTGAATTCATGTTTTGTTACTTTCAGTCGGATACAAGTAAAGAGTGTATGCCTGACACGTTACAAAGGGCTTTTTTATTTCACTCAAACCATGTAGTAAATTGGGTTTCCTCTATAAAAACAAATGTTTACAAACAATTCTTGTGCATATGACCTGGTTGTATGCAAGTGTATCTGGGTGTAAGTACTCTTGACATAAATCTGCCCCATAAACTACCGGTGTAGACAAGGGTGTTTAAGACTGGAGAGCAGTCATGTGCACAAGACCATAATCCGGGCAATAAGTAACCAACCAACTGATCTCCCAATTGCAATGCCTGGAAAGCGAAAGTCATACGTATTTTTGTTTTGTTTTTTTATTCTACATTTTGACAAACATTGTTCTCATCATTTTATTGAATGATATAAAATGCCAGCAACTACTTTGTGGATCATATAGCACACACTTGTGTCATAGCTTTGCTTTGAAATTCCCCAGCAGCAGCCTCATTATTATCTGTAAATTCTGATTTATTTCTAATAAATATTTACAATGCCAGCGTTAATATATGCTGTGGACGCAAGGCGCATCTTATTACCATATATGATAAAAGTGCGCTGTACGTCGAAAACACTACATCCCTTAAGAGAAAACAAGCACTCGCACACATTGTATTACTGAGGACCAACGCTCAGAGATGTATATATTTGATATTAAAAGGGTATGCATACAATATAATATATGTACAGTATATATATATATATATATATGGTTACAGAGTTACAATTACACAAGAAGCAGTTGTAGCTACATTAGGATCAATTACAGCCAGCATACTTCACCCTGTCCCTTGCTCAATGTACAGTCCGCTCCATCTTTGAATCTGCACCAACAGCAACAAAAAAACCAGAACTTATTGGGTGAGGGGAAATACCTATATACTGTGTATTGGGGGAGTACATGTCTGGGACTGAGTCTTCTGTTATTGGTCCAGGGGTGGGAGATATCTCATTCATGATGTGTCATTGGTCAGTTCATATGCAAGCAACGTCCAGCCTTGAAGATGCCATCATAGGGGTTAGCCACTGGTTTCTTTCTGCACACATGTTGTCTTTCAGGAGATTCTTTTGTTCACTTTGAATGTATGAATATAAAGCCACATTCTAATCATAACTAATTGTTGCAATGTGCTACAACCTACCCACTGCCATCAAACCAACACACTCATTCCCCTGATCATTTTGACACCAAGCATGACATGTTTATCTTGTTCCGTTCCAATAATACATATATATCTGATGTTAAACTCTATTATATAAATACATTATAATGTCTGGTGCTTGACATGTTTAATAATATGTGTGGTATGAAATATGTGTTGAATATATCTTTGTGGCTTGTCTGTGAATGCGTATGCTACCATATATCGCTGTGCACGCTGTGTGTATGCTCACGCACAGTGACCCATCTGTTTGGAGTCTGTATTTGGTGTGTATGTAATATTTTTGACTTCGACATATCCTATTTATTTGGATGTAAGGGAAAAAGACATACTGGAAAAGTATTTATTTGTGTGTGTGTTTTTAAATCCACATTGCTTTTTTATTTCCCCCTCAGATTTATTATTTAATTTATTATATTATTGATATAAACAGCAAAAAAGTAAAAATAAATAGGACAGGCTGTAAATGGAAAAAGACAAAGCATAAACTATTGGCAGATATCTACAAGTTGGTAAGTACATAATGAATGTGAGCAAGTAGGCTAGTCTACATGTTGGCTCTAAACCAGAGCAGGTTTTATTGAAAATAACAGGATACAGGTGATAGAAGATAAACAGCAGTTTATATGATAAGGTATGACTCTCCTAGGCTAAGTACTGTACCGTTGTACAGCACTGTGATATTCCAATAACACAGTAACATACTTGGACGCATGCAGACCTTTTTATAGAGACAACTAAACAACATACACCTGCCATCTGCCCTTTAAGTTGGTGAACAATATTTACTCAGACATGTGATGTTATTGAGTTAATTAGCCATGCATAATAACATAGACATGTGATGTTATTGTGGCAGATAAGCCATGCACAATAACACTCAGTTAAGAGACAGCTTGCAGCATTTAACCATTTAACTACATGTCCACACCCCCCCCCCCACTTAGAGATGTCTAACTTCCTATAACAAAACATAATAAAAGCATCAAACAATAACAAGAGACAATCACATTTCTCTGACGTCCTAAGTGGATGCTGGGACTCCGTAAGGACCATGGGGAATAGCGGCTCCGCAGGAGACTGGGCACAACTAAAGAAAGCTTTAGGACTACCTGGTGTGCACTGGCTCCTCCCACTATGACCCTCCTCCAGACCTCAGTTAGAATCTTGTGCCCGGCTGAGCTGGATGCACACTAGGGGCTCTCCTGAGCTCGTAGAAAGAAAGTATATTTTAGGTTTTTTATTTTACAGTGAGATCTGCTGGCAACAGACTCACTGCAGCGAGGGACTAAGGGGAGAAGAAGCGAACCTACCTAACTGGTGGTAGCTTGGGCTTCTTAGGCTACTGGACACCATTAGCTCCACAGGGATCGACCACAGGACCCGACCTCGATGTTCGGTCCCGGAGCCGCGCCGCCGGCCCCCTTACAGAGCCAGAAGCAAGAAGTGTTCCGGAAAATCGGCGGCAGAAGACTTCTGTCTTCAACAAGGTAGCGCACAGCACTGCAGCTGTGCGCCATTGCTCCTCATGCACACCTCACACTCCGGTCACTGATGGGTGCAGGGCGCTGTGGGGGGGCGCCCTGAGGGCAATATAATACACCTTGGCTGGCAAATCATCACAATATATAGTCCCAGGGCTATATATGTGATAAATTACCCCTGCCAGAATCCATGAAAAAAGCGGGAGAAAAGTCAGATGAAAAAGGGGCGGGGCTATCTCCCTCAGCACACTGGCGCCATTTTTTCTTCACAGTGCAGCTGGAAGACAGCTCCCCAGGCTCTCCCCTGTAGTTTTCAGGCTCAAAGGGTTAAAAAGAGAGGGGGGGCACTAAATTTAGGCGCAATATATGTATACAAGCAGCTATTGGGGGAAAAATCACTCAGTTATAGTGTTAATCCCTGCATTATATAGCGCTCTGGTGTGTGCTGGCATACTCTCTCTCTGTCTCCCCAAAGGACTTTGTGGGGTCCTGTCCTCAGTCAGAGCATTCCCTGTGTGTGTGCGGTGTGTCGGTACGGCTGTGTCGACATGTTGGATGAGGAAGGTTACGTGGAGGCGGAGCAAAGGCCGATAAATGGGATGTCGCCCCCTGTGGGGCCGACACCAGAGTGGATGGATAGGTGGAAGGTATTAACCGACAATGTCAATTCCTTACATAAAAGGCTGGATGACGTAACAGCTGTGGGACAGCCGGCTTCTCAGCCCGCGCTTGCCCAGGCGTCTCAAAGGCCATCAGGGGCTCAAAAAACGCCTGTTACTTCAGATGGCAGACACAGATGTCGGCACGGAGTCTGACTCCAGTATCGACGAGGTTGAGACATATACACAATCCACTAGGAACATCCGTTGCATGATCTCGGCAATGAAAAATGTGTTACACATTTCTGACATGAACCCAAGTACCACATAAAAGGGGTTTTATGTTTGGGGAGAAAAAGCAGCCAGTGTTTTGTTCCCCCATCAGATGAGTGAATGAAGTGTGTAAAGAGCGTGGGTTCCCCCGATAAGAAAATGGTAATTTCTAAAAAGTTACTGCTGGCGTACCCTTTCCCGCCAGAGGATAGGTCACGTTGGGAGATATCCCCTAGGGTGGATAAGGCGCTCACACGTTTGTCAAAAAAGGTGGCACTGCCGTCTTGGTATACGGCCACTTTGAAGGAGCCTGCTGATAAAAAGCAGGAGACTATCCTGAAGTCTGTATATACACACTCAGGTACTATACTGAGACCTGCATTTGCCTCAGCATAAATAGTGCTGCTGCAGCGTGGTCTGATACCCTGTCAGATAATATTAATACCCTAGACAGGGATAATATTTTGCTAACATAGAGCATATTAAAGACGTCGTCTTATATATGAAGGATGCACAGAGGGATATTTGCCGGCTGGCATCCAGAATTAATGCAATGTCCATTCTGCCAGGAGGGTATTAGAGACCCGGCAGTGGACAGGTGATGCTGCCTTTAAAAGGCACATGGAGATTCTGCCTTATAAGGGTGAGGAATTGTTTGGGGATGGTCTCTGGGACCTCGTATCCACAGCAACAGCTGGGAAGAAAATTTTTTACCTCAGGTTTCCTCACAGCCTAAGAAAGCACCGTATTTTCAGGTACAGTCCTTTCGGCTTCAGAAAAGCAAGCGGGTCAAAGGCGCTTCTTTTCTGCACAGAGACAAGGGAAGAAGGAAAAAGCTGCACCAGACAGCCAGTTCCCAGGATCAAAAATCTTCCCCCGCTTCCTCTGAGTCCACCGCATGACGCTGGGGCTCCACAGGTGGAGACAGGTGCGGTGGGGGCGCGTCTCGGGAACTTCAGGGACCAGTGGGCTTGCCCACAGGTGGATCCCTAGGTTCTGCAAGTAGTATCACAGGGATACAGGCTGGAGTTCGAGGCGACTCCCCCTCGCCGTTACCTCACATCAGCCTTGCCTGCTGCCCTCGGAGAAAGGGAGGTAGTACTGGCGGCAATTCACAAGCTGTACTTCCAGCAGGTGAAATCAAGGTACCCCTCCTTCAACAAGGCCGGGGTTACTATTCCAAAATGTTGTGGTACCGAAACCAGACGGTTCGGTGAGACCCATTCTAAAATTGAAATCCTTGAACACTCATATACGAAGGTTCAAGTTCAAAATGGAATCGCTCAGGGCGATTATTGCAAGCCTGGAGAATTTCATGGTATCACTGGACATCAAGGATGCTTACCTGCATGTCCCTATTTACCCTCTTCACCAGGAGTACCTCAAAATTGTGGTACAGGATGGTCATTACCAATTCCAGACGTTGCCGTTGGTCTGTCCCCGGCACCGAGGGTATTTACCAAGGTAATGGCCGAAATAATTATCCCGTGCTTGGACGATCTCCTTATAAAGGCGAGGTCCAGGGAGCAGTTGTTCGTCGGAGTAGCACTATCTCGGGAAGTGCTACAACAGCACGGCTGGATTCTGAATATTCCAAAGTCGCAGCTGGTTCCTACGACGCGTCTACTGTTCCTGGGTATGGTTCTGGACACAGAACAGGATAAAAAGGGTTTCTCCCGGAGGAGAAGTCCTAGGAGTTGTCGTCTCTAGACAGAGACCTCCTAATACAAATACAGGGGTCGGTGCATCAATGCACGCGAGCCCTGGGAAAGATGGTAGCTTCTTACGAAGAAATTCCATTCGCCAGGTCCCATGCAAGGATCTTCCAGTGGGATCTGTTGGACAAGTGGTCTGGGTCGCATCTTCAGATGCATCGGCGGATAACCCTGTCTCCAAGGGCCAGGGTGTCGCTGTTGTGGTGGCTGCAGAGTGCTCATCTTCTAGGGGGCCGCAGATTCGGCATGCAGGACTGGGTCCTGGTGACCATGGATGCCAGCCTTCGAGGCTGGGGGGCAGTCACACAGGGAAGAAACTTCCAAGGACTATGGAAAAGTCAGGAGACTTCCCTACACATAAATATTCTGGAACTAAGGGCCATTTACAATGTCCTAAGTCAGGCAAGACCCCTGCTTCAACACCGGCCGGTGCTGATCTAGTCAGACAACATCACGGCGGTCGCTCATGTAAACCGACAGGGCGGCACAAGAAGCAGGATGGCGATGGCAGAAGCCACAAGGATTCTCCGATGGGCGGAAAATCATGTGTTAGCACTGTCAGCAGTGTTCATTCCCGGAGTGGACAACTGGGAAGCAGACTTTCTCAGCAAACACGACCTCCACCCGGGAGAGTGGGGACTTCATCCAGAAGTCTTCCAAATGATTGTACACCGTTGGGAAAGGCCACAGGTGGACATGATGGCGTCCCGCCTCAACAAAAAGCTACAAAGATATTGCGCCAGGTCAAGGGACCCTCAGGCGATAGCTGTGGACGCTCTGGTAACACCGTGGGTGTACCAGTCGGTGTATGTGTTCCCTTCTCTGCCTCTCTTACCCAGGGTAATGAGAATAATAAGAAGGAGAGGAGTAAGAACTATACTCATTGTTCCGGATTGGCCAAGAAGAGCTTGGTACCCAGAACTCCAAGAAATGATCTCAGAGGACCCATGGCCTCTGCCGCTCAGACAGGACCTGCTGCAGCAGGGGGCCTGTCTGTTCCAAGACGTACCGCGGCTGCGTTTGACGGCATGGCGGTTGAACGCCAGATCCTGAAGGAAAAGGGCATTCCGGAGGAAGTTATCCCTACGCTAATTAAAGCTAGGAAAGAAGTAAACGCAAACCATTATCACCGCATATGGCGGAAATATGTTGCGTGCTGTGAGGCCAGGAAGGCCCCAAAGGAGGAATTTCAGCTAGGTCGATTTCTGCACTTCCTACAGTCAGGGTGACTATGGGCCTAAAATTGGGTTCCATTAAGGTCCAGATTTCGGCTATATCGATTTTCTTCCAAAATAGAACTGGCTTCACTGCCTGAAGTTCAGACTTTTGTTAAGGGAGTGCTGCATAGTCAGCCCCCGTTTGTGCCTCCAGTGGCACCGTGGGATCTCAACGTGGTGTTGGATTTCCTGAAGTCGCATTGGGTTGAGCCACTTAAATCCGTGGAGCTACAATACCTCACGTGGAAAGTGGTCGTGCTGTTGGCCTGGCGTCGGCCAGGCGTGTATCAGAATTGGTGGCTTTGTCATGCAAAAGCCCTTATCTGATTTTTTATATGGATAAGGCGGAATTGAGGACTCGTTCCCAATTCTTTCCTAAGGTGGTATCAGTTTTTCATGTGAACCAACCTATTGTGGTGCCTGCGGCTACTTGGGACTTGGAGGATTCCAAGTTACTGGACGTAGTCAGGGCCCTGAAAAGTATATGTTTCCAGGACGGCTGGAGTCAGGAAAACTGACTCGCTATTTATCCTGTATGCACCCAACAAGCTGGGTGCTCCTGCTTCTAAGCAGACTATTGCTCGCTGGATCTGTAGCACGATTCAGCTTGCACATTCTGCGGCTGGACTACCGCATCCTAAATCCGTGAAAGCCCATTCCACGAGGAAAGTGGGCTCTTCTTGGGCGGCTGCCCGAGGGGTCTCGGCTCTACAACTTTGCCGAGCAGCTACTTGGTCGGGGTCAAACACATTTGCTAAATTCTACAAGTTTGACACCCTGGCTGAGGAGGACCTAGAGTTTGCCCATTCGGTGCTGCAGAGTCATCCGCACTCTCCCGCCCGTTTGGGAGCTTTGGTATAATCCCCATGGTCCTTACGGAGTCCCAGCATCCACTTAGGACGTCAGAGAAAATAAGATTTTACTCACCGGTAAATCTATTTCTCGTAGTCCGTAGTGGATGCTGGGCGCCCATCCCAAGTGCGGATTGTCTGCAATACTTGTTTATAGTTATTGCCTAACTAAAGGGTTATTGTTGTTGAGCCATCTGTTGAGAGGCTCAGTTATATTTCATACTGTTAACTGGGTATAGTATCAAGAGTTATACGGTGTGATTGGTGTGGCTGGTATGAGTCTTACCCGGGATTCAAAATCCTTCCTTATTGTGTCAGCTCTTCCGGGCACAGTATCCTAACTGAGGTCTGGAGGAGGGTCATAGTAGGAGGAGCCAGTGCACACCAGGTAGTCCTAAAGCTTTCTTTAGTTGTGCCCAGTCTCCTGCGGAGCCGCTATTCCCCATGGTCCTTACGGAGTCCCAGCATCCACTACGGACTACGAGAAATATATTTACCGGTGAGTAAAATCTTATTTTTAGTCCACATCTTTCACGAAATGTACTCAGTGCTTGTGATGTAAGTCCTTTAGTGAGTATATCGGCAATATTTTGCTTACCCGTTGGTTCACTCTAATTAATCTGATCACGACAAGTTCTCAAATGAAATTATGTTAGATAGCAACGTGCTTTGAGCTGCCATGATGCTCTGTACTAGTAGACAAATCTCCTGTATAGCACATAGGATTTTCAGAGCTTTTTTAGGGATTAAAACTTTTAGTTCAGTTAAAGTACTTTTAATCCAAAGTGTCTCTTTTAATGCTTCTGTCAAGGCCATATATATTCTGCTTCTGTTGAGGACAAAGCAACTGTTGGCTGTTTCCTACTTGACCAGCTTATTGTGGTGACTGCTAATTCAACTAGATAGCCAGTATAAGAGAGTTTGTCATCTTCATCTGCTCCCCAATCTGCATTGCAGAATTCTTCAAGTTTTGAAGTTTTAATCTATGTAAATCTAATGGTGCCCATACACTTGTGAGATTATCGGTACTAGCCCTCGATTCGACCACATCTGTGAGAGAAATCGGGGGATTGTATGCACATTTAAGGTACCTTTCGACGCGATGCGTGGGCACGCTGGTCAATCTCGCGTCTCAAGATATTATGTGCTGCACTTAATATTTATCGAATCGGGGCGTGATCGCATGCTGTTTTTTACCACTTTCGATTTATCACATCGCGATGTGCGATATGTGAAGACAGGAGATGACTTCCTGGCCACTCCTCTTCCCCTCACAGCGCACATAACTGGAGAGGAGGCTGCAAGCACGCTGCTGACCTCCACACAAACACCGCACAAGGTAGGCTATACCACAGGCCACCAATGATTATTCCTTTTCACCAACACTGCCCACCCTCTATGCTGCTCTACCCACATTTATATAGGCCCCTGCCGAAATGCTGCGCCACTGCAAGCCCCAGCCAGCCGCGCCCTAAACGCCATTATACAGCGCCACTGACCACTAATGACTACTATTCTTTTTTAACACCACTGCCCACCGTTTCTGCTGCTCTACCCACGATTATACAGGCCCCTTGCCCAAAATGCTGCACTTCTGCAAGCCCCATGTGGCCGCGCCCTAAACGCCATTATACTGTGCCACTGACCACCAATGATTATTATTCTTTTTTAACAACACTGCCCACTGTTTCTGCTGCTCTACCCACAATTATGCAGGCCTCCTGCCCAAAATGCTGCACTACGACAAGCCCCATGTGGCTGTGCCCTAAACGCCATTATACTGCACCACTGCAACCCACATCCCACCATTATGCTGCTGCACGCTGCACACCAATGTATTCTCACTACATATTTCAGATAACTCACACCAGTAGCTGGAAAACAAACTTTATTTAACCAAAATAGTTTACTTTTTTCATGTTTTTTAATTTTTCTTTTTTTGCATTCTGCAGATGTCCTATGAGAACCGTGAGTTTCTTTCTGGCTTCATCAGCCTGTACCGCGAGGAGGAGTGTCTGTGGCTGACGTCCTCACCGGACTACAGCAACAAGCAGAAGAGGGAGGCTGCTTATACACGGATGGTGGAGTGCTCCAAGCCCACCTTCTCTGCTGCCTCGGTGGCCTGGGTCCGTAAGAAGATCGCCAATCTACGGACAGTCTTTGTCAAAGAAAATCGCAAGGTGGAGAAGTCCAAGAGGTCAGGGGCCGGTGCAGACAAGGTGTATGTGCCGCAGCTGTGGTACTTTAAGGATCTCAACTTCCTCCTGGAGAAAAGGTCTGCTAAGGAGTCCATGGTGGTGATGGCCGAGTTCGAGGAGGGAAGTCTGGACGTGGACGAGGCCGAAGGGGTAAGTTGCCTTTTAAATTGTTTTACCTGATACATTCCTCCTGCTATGCCACAGCTCCCTCCCCATTGAAGAATGCATTATATTTTTTTCCTGACCTCTTTTGCCCCTGCAGTGCCGCGTATAGTTGCTGCAGGTGGTCCCAAGGAGGAAATTGGCGCTGTCACCACAGGTTGGTTGGGATCTTCCGGTCCGGCTGGGAGCAAAGGCATTTGCCTCGTGGCCTTGCGACAGAGCATGTTGTGTGGCATACAACATGCTGTTACTACACAGTCAATTTTGTCCAGCCTCATGTTAATGGGTTTGTGGAAGATCCGGAACCGGTTGCTGAGAATGCCAAATGCATTCTCAACAACCCTGCTGGCCCTAGAAAGGCGGTAGTTGAAAATGCGCCTATCGTGGTTCAGAACTCTTTGCGGGTAGGGCTTCATTGTGTGTTCGTGCAGTGCGAAGGCCTCATCTGCCACGAACACAAATCCCAGGCCATTCTTTGTTTGCTCCACAGGCGGCAGATGAATGGAGTTGGTGGTGAGCCTATCATAGAAGCGCGTATTTTTCAAAGATCCACCATCTGAGCAACGACCATTTTCCCAACATCCAGGAAAATAAATAGTGATGAGCGGGTTCGGTTTCTCGGAAACCGAACCCCCCCGAACTTCACCCTTTTTACACGGGTCCGAGCCATACTCGGATTCTCCCGTATGGCTCGGTTAACCCGAGCGCGCCCGAATGTCATCATCCCGCTGTCGGATTCTCGCGAGATTCGGATTCTATATAAGCAGCCGCGCGTCGCCGCCATTTTCACTCGTGCATTGGAAATGTTAGGGAGAGGACGTGGCTGGCGTCCTCTCCGTTTATTCATTGTTGAGTTGATGCAAATATTTGTGCTTGCTTATATCATTTTGGGGACTGGGGAGCAGCTTTATATTAATATAGGAGGAGTACAGTGCAGAGTTTTGCTGATCAGTGACCCCCAGTTTTATCCGTTCTCTGCCTGAAAAAAACACTCCATATCTGTGCTCAGTGTGCTGCATATATCTGTGCTCACACTGCTTAATTGTGGGGACTGGGGAGCAGCTGTATTATATAGCAGGAGTACAGTGCAGAGTTTTGCTGACAGTGACCACCAGTATACGTTGTCTGCCTGAAAAACACTCCATATCTGTGCTCAGTGTGCTGCTTTATTGTGGGGACTGGGGAGTCGGGACCACCAGTATAATATTATATAGGAGGAGTACAGTGCAGAGTTTCGCTGACACAGTGACCACCAGTATATATAGCAGTACGGTACGGAAGGCCACTGCTGTACCTACCTCTGTGTCGTCATTAAGTGTACTATCCATCTACATTCTAATTCTATACCTGTGGTGCATTTTAGTTTTGCAGTTTGCTGACACAGTGACCACCAGTATATATAGCAGTACGGTACGGAAGGCCACTGCTGTACCTACCTCTGTGTCGTCATTAAGTATACTATCCATCTACATTCTATACCTGTGGTGCATTTCAGTTGTGCAGTTTGCTGACACAGTGACCACCAGTATATATATCAGTACGGTACGGAAGGCCACTGCTGTACCTACCTCTGTGTCGTCATTAAGTATACTATCCATCTACATTCTATACCTGTGGTGCATTTTAGTTTTGCAATTTGCTGACACAGTGACCAACAGTATATATAGCAGTACGGTACGGAAGGCCACTGCTGTACCTACCTCTGTGTCGTCATTAAGTATACTATCCATCTACATTCTATACCTGTGGTGCATTTTAGTTTTGCAGTTTGCTGACACAGTGACCACCAGTATATATATCAGTACGGTACGGAAGGCCACTGCTGTACCTACCTCTGTGTCGTCATTAAGTATACTATCCATCTACATTCTATACCTGTGGTGCATTTTAGTTTTGCAATTTGCTGACACAGTGACCAACAGTATATATAGCAGTACGGTACGGAAGGCCACTGCTGTACCTACCTCTGTGTCGTCATTAAGTATACTATCCATCTACATTCTATACCTGTGGTGCATTTTAGTTTTGCAGTTTGCTGACACAGTGACCACCAGTATATATAGCAGTACGGTACGGAAGGCCACTGCTGTACCTACCTCTGTGTCGTCATTAAGTATACTATCCATCTACATTCTATACCTGTGGTGCATTTTAGTTGTGCGCAGTATATATAGTAGTAGGCCATTGCTGTTGATACTGGCATATAATTCCACACATTAACAAATGGAGAACAAAAATGTGGAGGTTAAAATAAGGAAAGATCAAGATCCACTTCCACCTCGTGCTAAAGCTGCTGCCACTAGTCATGGCCGAGACGATGAAATGCCATCAACGTCGTCTGCCAAGGCCGATGCCCAATGTCATAGTAGAGAGCATGTAAAATCCAAAAAACAAAAGTTCAGTAAAATTACCCAAAAATCAAAATTGAAAGCGTCTGATGAGAAGCGTAAATCTCTTCGGTGTGGAATTATTTCAACACAAATGCGGACAACAGGTGTCAAGCCGTGTGTTAACCACCTCGGAACATCCTCCCTTATACGTCACCTGCAGCGCATTCATCATAAGTCAGTGACAAGTTCAAAAACTTTGGGCGACAGCGGAAGCAGTCCACTGACCAGTAAATCCCTTCCTCTTCTAACCAAGCTCCTGAAAACCACACCACCAACTCTCTCAGTGTCAATTTCCTCCTTACCCAGGAAAGCCAATAGTCCTGCAGGCCATGTCACTGGCAAGTCTGACGAGTCCTCTCCTGCCTGGGATTCCTCCGATGCATCCTTGAGTGTAACGCCTACTGCTGCTGGTGCTGCTGTTGTTGCTGCTGGGAGACGATCGTCATCCCAGAGGGGAAGTCGGAAGACCACTTGTACTACTTCCAGTAAGCAATTGACTGTCCAACAGTCCTTTGCGAGGAAGATGAAATATCACAGCAGTCATCCTGCTGCAAAGCAGATAACTGAGGCCTTGGCAGCCTGGGCGGTGAGAAACGTGGTTCCGGTATCCATCGTTAATTCAGAGGCAGCTATAGACTTGATTGAGGTACTGTGTCCCCGGTACCAAATACCATCTAGGTTCCATTTCTCTAGGCAGGCGATACCGAAAATGTACACAGACGTCAGAAAAAGAGTCACCAGTGTCCTAAAAAATGCAGTTGTACCCAATGTCCACTTAACCACGGACATGTGGACAAGTGGAGCAGGGCAGACTCAGGACTATATGACTGTGACAGCCCACTGGGTAGATGTATTGCCTCCCGCAGCAAGAACAGCAGCGGCGGCACCAGTAGCAGCATCTCGCAAACGCCAACTCGTTCCTAGGCAGGCTACGCTTTGTATCACCGCTTTCCAGAAGAGGCACACAGCTGACAACCTCTTACGGAAACTGAGGAAGATCATCGCAGAATGGCTCACCCCAATTGGACTCTCCTGGGGATTTGTGACATCGGACAACGCCAGCAATATTGTGCGTGCATTACATCTGGGCAAATTCCAGCACGTCCTATGTTTTGCACATACATTGAATTTGGTGGTGCAGAATTATTTAAAAAACGACAGGGGCGTGCAAGAGATGCTGTCGGTGGCCCGAAGAATTGCGGGCCACTTTCGGCATTCAGCCACCACGTACAGAAGACTGGAGCACCACCAAACAATCCTGAACCTGCCCTGCCATCATCTGAAGCAAGAGGTGGTAACGAGGTGGAATTCAACCCTCTATATGCTTCAGAGGATGGAGGAGCAGCAAAAGGCCATTCAAGCCTATACATCTGCCCACGATATAGGCAAAGGAGGGGGAATGCACCTGACTCAAGCGCAGTGGAGAATGATTTCAACGTTGCGCAAGGTTCTGCAACCCTTTGAACTTGCCACACGTGAAGTCAGTTCAGACACTGACAGCCTGAGTCAGGTCATACCCCTCATCAGGCTTTTGCAGAAGAAGCTGGAGACATTGAAGTAGGAGCTAAAACAGAGCGATTCCGCTAGGCATGTGGGACTTGTGGATGGAGCCCTTAATTCGCTTAACAGGATTCATGGGTGGTCAATCTGTTGAAATCAGAGCACTACATTTTGGCCACCGTGCTCGATCCTAGATTTAAAACCTACGTTGTATCTCTCTTTCCGGCAGAGGTTCAAAGACTTGCTGGTGAGAAAATTGTCAAGTCAAGCGGAACGTGACCCGTCAACATCTCCTCCTTCACATTCTCCCGTAACTGGGGGTGCGAGGAAAAGGCTAAGAATTCCGAGCCCACCCGCTGGCGGTGATGCGGGGCAGTCTGGAGCGAGTGCTGACATCTGGTCCGGACTGAAGGACCTGCCAACGATTACTGACATCTCGTCTACTGTCACTGCATATGATTATCTCACCATTGAAAGAATGGTGGAGGATTATATGAGTGACCGCATCCAAGTAGGCACGTCAGACAGTCCGTACGTATACTGGCAGGAAAAAGAGGCAATTTGGAGGCCCTTGCACAAACTGGCTTTATTCTACCTAAGTTGCCCTCCCTCCAGTGTGTACTCCGCAAGAGTGTTTAGTGCAGCCGCTCACCTTGTCAGCAATCGGCGTACGAGGTTACTTCCAGAAAATGTGGAGAAGATGATGTTCATCAAAATGAATTATAATCAATTCCTCCGTGGAGACATTCACCAGCAATTGCCTCCAGAAAGTACACAGGGATCTGAGATGGTGGATTCCAGTGAGGACGAATTAATAATCTGTGAGGAGGGGGATGTACACAGTGAAAGGGGTGAGGAATCGGAGGATGATGATGAGGTGGACATCTTGCCTCTGTAGAGCCAGTTTGTGCAAGGAGAGATTGATTGCTTCTTTTTTGGTGGGTGCCCAAACCAACCAGTCATTTCAGTCACAGTCGTGTGGCAGACCCTGTTGCTGAAATGATGGGTTCGTTAAAGTGTGCATGTCCTGTTAATACAACATAAGGGTGGGTGGGAGGGCCCAACGACAATTCCATCTTGCACCTCCTTTTTCTTTCATTTTTCTTTGCATCATGTGCTGTTTGGGGACAATTTTTTTGAAGTGCCATCCTGTCTGACACTGCAGTGCCACTCCTAGATGGGCCATGTGTTTGTGTCGGCCACTTGTGTCGCTTATCTTAGTCACACAGCGACCTTGGTGCGCCTCTTTTTTTCTTTGCATCATGTGCTGTTTGGGGACTATTTTTTTGAAGTGCCATCCTGCCTGACACTGCAGTGCCACTCCTAGATGGGCCAGGTGTTTGTGTCGGCCACTTGTGTCGCTTAGCTTAGCCATCCAGCGACCTCGGTGCAAATTTTAGGACTAAAAATAATATTGTGAGGTGTGAGGTGTTCAGAATAGACTGGAAATGAGTGGAAATTATGGTTATTGAGGTTAATAATACTATGGGATCAAAATGACCCCCAAATTCTATGATTTAAGCTGTTTTTTAGGGTTTTTTGAAAAAAACACCCGAATCCAAAACACACCCGAATCCGACAAAAAATTTTTGGTGAGGTTTTGCCAAAACGTGTCTGAATCCAAAACACGGCCACGGAACCGGATCCAAAACCAAAACACAAAACCCGAAAAATGTCCGGTGCACATCACTAAAAATAAACTCATAGTTTAATAGATATCACTTCGCTTATCTCAAAATATCTCCCAACCCGACCTCTTCGCTCTTCACAAGACCTGCGTCTCTCATCCACACTCATTACTCGCTCCCACTCACGATTGCAGGACTTTCATCGGGCTGCACCCACTCTGTGGAATGCCCTACCACGCACAATAAGACTCTCCTCTAGTCTCCAAACCTTCAAGCGTTCCCTGAAAACTCACCTCTTTAGGCAAGCATATCAAATTCCAGAACCGCCCACATAACTTTCATAAACCTTCCTATCAAATTGCATCCACTCTGTACAGTCCACACATATCCTCACATGTCTTCTCATTCTATGCAATAGATAGCACCTTTCCTTGTGTACACATGCCTATTTCCCTATAGATTGTAAACTTGCGAGCAGGGCCTTTCTACCTCTATGACTGTTTGTTATCACCCAGTTTGTTATTGTTATTTCAAATTATAAAGCGCAATGGAATTTGCTGCGCTATATAAGAAACTGTTAATAAATAAATAAATAAATAAATAGTTTGCATTGACCACCGCCATGAGAACAATGCTAAAGTAGCCCTTGTAATTGTAGTAGTCCAACCCGCTGTTGGTGGGTTTGGTGATGCGCACGTTTCCCGTCTATTGCACCACCACAGTTTGGGTAATTCCAGCGCCTCTCAAAGTCCTCTGCAATAGCTTGCCATTCTGCCACGCTTGTACGGAACTGTAAAAGAATAATAATTAGTTAGACTATCCACTAAATATGTTTCTCTTTACCCTACAGACACCTGAAGAAGACCTCAGCCGGACCCCTGCTCTCATCAACACCTCCCCTGAGGAACCTACCTCTCCGCCGCGACCTACTGGGAAGAGGAAGCCACGGAAAACAAAATTTGTAGAGGACCCCCTCCTAGCGGAGTCCCGTTCACAGCTGCTACGTAAACCTGATGAGTTTGACGACTTTGCTTGCATATGTCAGCAAAACAATGCAGAAGATTTATGCGCAGCAGCAGCAGGTAGAGTGCCAGCGCCTGGTGTCGCAGGTGTTGTACGAAACACTATCAGGGCATCTTACACCGGAGTGGAGCGTCCATGGCCCAGAACCTAAAGCACCTGCTCCTCATCTCCCATTGTCCTTTTGTTCACCACCACCCACCTACCCTACATCTACTACTCCCCATCCCAGCTATCATTCCGGTTATACGCAACCGCATGCCCAATCCAACTACCCTTCCTCCACTTTCCATCCTCCTCAAACCCCTCCTCATCAAACCATCCACCCTTCCCGTATTCGTCAACCCCCAACCCCATCCACGCCCCCTTCCCCCACTTTCCAATCTCCGCCTCAAACCAGCTACCCTTCCCAAGCCAGCCACACATCCACCGTCTCCTCCGCAATTATGACCTCCTTGATGTCACAGGGTGGACAAGTGGACGAGGAGGAGGAGACGAGTCTTTTTCAAATGTAGGGTGATTCTCAATTACTGGTGCCCTTGTATACATAACAACAGACGTGGTGCAGTCTGATACTACGGTGAGTGTCAACGCTTTCAGGCGGACAATGCACACATGCTGCTAGGGACAGGTTGATGGTATCGGGGACCCACCTTCCTGCCCCTAGCTGCATGTGTGCATTGAGCCCCTGGCTGCGGTGCCACTCAACACCGCAGTATCAGAATGCACCACATATGTTGGTATATATAACGTTCCTGCTGCCCTGGTATATACTGTGATAGATCTGTTGCACTATGATATACAGTGTTTTAGTGGCGCCGCTTTCAGGTGGACAATGCATACATGAAGCCGTTCCTACCTGCATGTGTGCATTATGCCCCTGAAAGCGCTGCCACTCAAAAAAACAATGTATATCATACTGCACCGTATATCATACAGCACTTATATATTGCAACAGATGTGCTGCATTTTGATAATACGGCGTTGAGTGGCACCGCAGGCAGGGGCACAATACACACATGCAACTTGGTGCAGGTTGATGGAACCGGGGACCCATCTTCCTGCCCCAATTTGCATATGTGCATTGTGCCCCTGGCTGCGGTGCCACTCAACGTTGTAGTATCAAAATGCACCACATCTGTTGCAATATATATAGCATTTTTTTTACATTTAATACATGTAATGATGCACATGTGGTGCATCATGAAAACTTAATATTTGCTGACATCTAGCCATGTCGGCTACATATGTCTTGGAATAAAAAGAACATATTTTTTCAAAGCAATTTCATGTGCTTCATCATGAAAAATGTATACTGTTTGCAAACGTTCAGCCATGTTGGCTACATATTTAAAATACAGTTATAGGCATTTTTAGACGTTTCTCAAATGGGAATGCTGACCTTGATATATATAGCAACAGATGTGGTGCATTTTGATACTACAACGTTGAGTGGCACCGCAGGCAGGGGCACAATGCACACATGCAACTTGGTGCAGGTTGATGGAACCGTGGACACATCTTCCTACCCCAAGTTGCATGTGTGCATTGTGCCCCTCCCTGCGGTGCCACTCAACGTTGTAGTATCAAAATGTACCACATTAGTTGGTTTTATATATAGCATTTTTCTCTAACGTCCTAAGTGGATGCTGGGGACTCCGTCAGGACCATGGGGAATAGCGGCTCCGCAGGAGACAGGGCACAAAAATAAAGCTTTAGGATCAGGTGGTGTGTACTGGCTCCTCCCCCTATGACCCTCCTCCAAGCCTCAGTTAGGTTTTTGTGCCCGTCCGAGCAGGGTGCAATCTAGGTGGCTCTCCTAAAGAGCTGCTTAGAAAAAAGTTTTTTAGGTTTTTTATTTTCAGTGAGTCCTGCTGGCAACAGGCTCACTGCATCGAGGGACTTAGGGGAGAGAATTTCAACTCACCTGCGTGCAGGATGGATTGGATTCTTAGGCTACTGGACACCATTAGCTCCAGAGGGAGTCGGAACACAGGTCTCACCCAGGGGTTCGTCCCAGAGCCGCGCCGCCGACCCCCCTTACAGATGCTGAAGATTGAAGGTCCGGAAACAGGCGGCAGAAGGCTCTTCAGTCTTCATGAAGGTAGCGCACAGCACTGCAGCTGTGCGCCATTGTTGTCACACACTTCACACCAGACGGTCACGGAGGGTGCAGGGCGCTGCTGGGGGCGCCCTGGGCAGCAATATATAATACCTTTTATGGCAAAAGAATACATCACATATAGCCATTGAGGCTATATGTATGTATTTAACCCATGCCAAATGTCTAAAACTCCGGGAGAAAAGCCCGCCGGAATAGGGGGCGGGGCTTATTCTCCTCAGCACACAGCGCCATTTTCCTGCTCAGCTCCGCTGTGAGGAAGGCTCCCAGGACTCTCCCCTGCACTGCACTACAGAAACAGGGTAAAACAGAGAGGGGGGGCATATTTTGGCGATATTTTTATATATTTAAGCGGCTCTAAGGACCAACACTTATATAGGGTTGTTCCCATATATATTATAGCGCTTGGGTGTGTGCTGGCAAACTCTCCCTCTGTCTCCCCAAAGGGCTAGTGGGGTCCTGTCTTCGATAAGAGCATTCCCTGTGTGTCTGCTGTGTGTCGGTACGTGTGTGTCGACATGTATGAGGACGATGTTGGCGTGGAGGCAGAGCAATTGCCGATAATGGTGATGTCACCCCCCAGGGAGTCGACACCGGAATGGATGGCTTTGTTTATGGAATTACGTGATAATGTCATCACATTACAAAAATCAGTTGACGACATGAGACGGCCGGCAAACCAGTTAGTACCTGCCCAGGCGTCTCAGACACCGTCAGGGGCTGTAAAGCAGACACTGAATCTAGTGTCGACGGTGATGAAACAAACGTATTTTCAAGTAGGGCCACACGTTATATGATCACGGCAATGAAGGAGGCTTTGCATATCTCTGATACTACAAGTACCACAAAAAGGGGTATTATGTGGGGGGTGAAAAAACTACCTGTAGTTTTTCCTGAATCAGAGGAATTAAATGATGTATGTGATGAAGCGTGGGTTAACCCAGATAGAAAAATGCTAATTTCAAAAAAGTTATTAGCATTATACCCTTTCCCGCCAGAGGTTAGGGCGCGCTGGGAAACACCCCCTAGGGTGGATAAGGCGCTCACACGCTTATCAAAACAAGTGGCGTTACCGTCTCCTGATACGGCCGCCCTCAAGGATCCAGCAGATAGGAGGCTGGAAACTACCTTAAAAAGTATATACACACATACTGGTATTATACTGCGACCAGCCATCGCCTCAGCCTGGATGTGCAGTGCTGGGGTCGTCTGGTTGGATTCCCTGACTGAAAATATTGATACCCTGGATAGGGACAGTATTTTATTGACTATAGAGCAATTAAAGGATGCTTTCCTTTATATGCGAGATGCGCAGAGAGATATTTGCACTCTGGCATCGAGAGTAAATGCGATGTCCATATCTGCCAGAAGGAGTTTATGGACGCAACAGTGGTCAGGTGATGCGGATTCCAAACGACATATGGAAGTATTGCCGTATAAAGGGGAGGAATTATTTGGCGTCGGTCTATCGGATCTGGTGGCTACGGCAACTGCCGGAAAATCCACTTTTTTACCTCAGACCCCCTCCCAACAGAAAAAGACACCGTCTTTTCAGCCGCAGTCCTTTCGTTCCTATAAGAACAAGCGGACAAAAGGACAGTCATATCTGCCTCGGGGCAGAGGAAGGGGTAAGAGAGGGCAGCAAGCAGCCCCTGCCCAGGAACAGAAGCCCTCCCAGGGTTCTGCAAAGCCCTCAGCATGACGCTGGGGCCTTACAAGCGGACTCAGGAACGGTGGGGGGTCGACTCAAGAATTTCAGCGCACAGTGGGCTTGCTCACAGGTGGACCCCTGGATTCTGCAGGTAGTATCTCAGGGTTACAGGTTGGAATTCGAGAAGTCTCCCCCTCGCCGGTTCCTAAAGTCTGCTTTGCCAACGTCTCCCTCAGACAGGGCGACGGTATTGGAAGCCATTCACAAGCTGTTTGCTCAGCAGGTGATAGTCAAGGTACCCCTCCTACAACAGTGAAAGGGGTATTACTCCACGCTATTTGTGGTACCGAAGCCGGACGGCTCGGTAAGACCTATTCTAAATCTCAAATCTTTGAACCTGTACATACAAAAATTCAAGTTCAAGATGGAGTCACTCAGAGCAGTGATAGCGAATCTGGAAGAAGGGGACTTTATGGTGTCCCTGGACATAAAGGACGCTTACCTGCATGTCCCAATTTGCCCTTCACATCAAGGGTACCTCAGGTTCGTGGTGCAAAACTGTCATTATCAGTTTCAGACGCTGCCGTTTGGATTGTCCACGGCACCTCGGGTCTTTACCAAGGTAATGGCCGAAATGATGATCCTTCTACGAAGAAGAGGCGTATTAATTATCCCTTACTTGGACGATCTCCTGATAAGGGCAAAATCCAGAGAACAGCTGGAAGACGGAGTAGCACTAACCCAACTAGTGCTGCAACAACACGGGTGGATTCTGAATTTTCCAATATCTCAGTTGACCCCGACGACACGTCTGCTATTCCTGGGAATGATTCTGGACACGGTTCAGAAAAAGGTGTTTCTTCCGGAGGAGAAAGCCAGGGAGTTATCCGAACTTGTCAGGAACCTCCTAAAACCAGGGACAGTGTCTGTGCATCAATGCACAAGAGTCCTGGGAAAGATGGTGGCTTCTTACGAAGCGATTCCATTCGGCAGATTCCACGCACAAACTTTTCAGTGGGATCTGCTGGACAAATGGTCCGGATCGCATCTGCAGATGCATCAGCGGATAACCTTATCGCCACGGACAAGGGTGTCTCTTCTGTGGTGGTTGAAGAGTGCTCATCTGTTAGAGGGCCGCAGATTCGGCATACAGGACTGGGTCCTGGTGACCACGGATGCCAGTCTGAGAGGCTGGGAAGCGGTCACACAAGGAAGAAACTTCCAGGGAGTATGGTCAAGCCTGGAGATGTCTCTTCACATAAATATACTGGAGCTAAGAGCGATTTACAATGCTCTAAGTCTGGCAAAACCCCTGCTTCAGGGTCAGCCGGTGTTGATCCAGTCGGACAACATCACGGCAGTCGCCCACGTAAACAGACAGGGCGGCACAAGAAGCAGGACAGCAATGGCAGAAGCTGCAAGGATTCTTCGCTGGGCGGAAGATCATGTGATAGCACTGTCAGCAGTATTCATTCCGGGAGTGGACAACTGGGAAGCAGACTTCCTCAGCAGACACGATTTACACCCGGGAGAGTGGGGACTTCATCCAGAAGTCTTCCACATGATTGTGAACCGTTGGGAAAAACCAATGGTGGATATGATGGCGTCCCGCCTCAACAAAAAACTGGACAGGTATTGCGCCAGGTCAAGAGATCCTCAGGCAATAGCTGTGGACGCTCTGGTAACACCGTGGGTGTTCCAGTCAGTGTATGTGTTCCCTCCTCTGCCTCTCATACCAAAAGTACTGAGAATTATACGGCAAAAGGGAGTAAGAACGATACTAGTGGCTCCGGATTGGCCAAGAAGAACTTGGTACCCGGAACTTCAAGAGATGCTCACGGAGGATCCGTGGCCTCTACCTCTAAGACGGGACCTGCTTCAGCAGGGACCGTGTCTATTCCAAGACTTACCGCGGCTGCGTTTGACGGCATGGCGGTTGAACGCCGAATTCTAAAGGAAAAAGGCATTCCGGAAGAGGTCATTCCTACACTGGTAAAGGCCAGGAAGGAGGTGACGGCACAACATTATCACCGCATTTGGAGGAAATATGTTGCGTGGTGTGAGGCCAGGAAGGCCCCCACGGAGGAATTTCAACTGGGTCGATTCCTACATTTCCTGCAAACAGGATTGTCTATGGGCGTCAAATTGGGGTCCATTAAGGTTCAAATTTCGGCCCTGTCGATTTTCTTCCAGAAAGAATTGGCTTCAGTTCCTGAAGTCCAGACTTTTGTAAAAGGAGTACTACATATACAGCCCCCGGTTGTGCCCCCAGTGGCACCGTGGGATCTTAATGTAGTCTTGGATTTTCTCAAATCCCATTGGTTTGAGCCGCTCAAATCGGTGGAGCTGAAGTATCTCACATGGAAAGTAACCATGCTACTGGCCCTGGCTTCAGCCAGGAGAGTATCAGAATTGGTGGCTTTATCATATAAGAGCCCATATCTGATTTTCCATACGGACAGGGCAGAACTGCGGACGCGTCCTCATTTTCTGCCTAAGGTGGTGTCAGCGTTTCACCTGAACCAGCCTATTGTGGTGCCTGCGGCTACTAACGAGTTGGAGGATTCCAAGTTGTTGGACGTGGTCCGGGCATTGAAAATATATATTTCAAGAACGGCGGGAGTCAGAAAGTCTGACTCACTGCTTATATTGTATGCACCCAACAAGATGGGTGCTCCTGCTTCTAAGCAGACGATTGCTCGTTGGATTTGTAGCACAATTCAACTTGCACATTCTGTGGCAGGCTTGCCACAACCTAAATCTGTCAAGGCCCATTCCACAAGGAAAGTGGGCTCATCCTGGGCGGCTGCCCGGGGAGTCTCGGCATTACAACTCTGCCGAGCTGCTACTTGGTCAGGGACAAATACGTTTGCAAAATTCTACAAATTTGATACCCTGGCTGAGGAGGACCTTGAGTTCTCTCATTCGGTGCTGCAGAGTCATCCGCACTCTCCCGCCCGTTTGGGAGCTTTGGTATAATCCCCATGGTCCTGACGGAGTCCCCAGCATCCACTTAGGACGTTAGAGAAAATAAGAATTTACTTACCGATAATTCTATTTCTCGTAGTCCGTAGTGGATGCTGGGCGCCCATCCCAAGTGCGGATTGTCTGCAATACTTGTACATAGTTATTGTTACAAAAAAATCGGGTTGTTATTTGTTGTGAGCCGTCTGTTCAGAGGCTCCTACGTTTGTCATACTGTTAACTGGGTTCAGATCACAAGTTATACGGTGTGATTGGTGTGGCTGGTATGAGTCTTACCCGGGGTTCATTATCCTTCCTTATTGTGTACGCTCGTCCGGGCACAGTATCCTAACTGAGGCTTGGAGGAGGGTCATAGGGGGAGGAGCCAGTACACACCACCTGATCCTAAAGCTTTATTTTTGTGCCCTGTCTCCTGCGGAGCCGCTATTCCCCATGGTCCTGACGGAGTCCCCAGCATCCACTACGGACTACGAGAAATAGAATTATCGGTAAGTAAATTCTTATTTTTTTTCTTTTAATACATGTAATGGTGCACATGTGGTGCATCATGAAAACTTTATAATATTTGCTGACGTTGGCATCTTGACCACATACAATTATGTCTTGAAATAAAAAGAACATATTTTTTCAAAGCAATTTGTTGTTCTTCATCATGAAAACTTTATACTGTTTGCAAATGTTCAGCAATGTTGGCTGCATATTTAAAATAAAGTTATAGGCATTTTTATACGTTTCTCAAATGGGAATGCTGACCTTGATATATATAGCAACAGATGTGGTGCATTGTGATACTACGGCGTTGAGTGGCACCGCAGGCAGGGACACAATGCACATATGCAACTTGGTGCAGGTTGATGGAACCAGGGACCCATCTTCCTACCCCAAGTTGCATGTGTGCATTGTGCCCCTGCCTGCGGTGCCACTCAACGTGTAGTATCACAATACACCACATCTGTTGCTATATATAGCATTTTGTTATCATGTCCGAATGCATAATGCATGATGCATAGTGAAACCTTTATTTTGTTGTTAAAAAGTTCAGCCATGTTGGCTGCATATACAATCATGTCTTCAAATAAAAAGCATATATTTTTCTACGCAAATTCAGTTTGCAAAATAAAATATTTTGTTATACGACAAGCAATGTGTGGTGTAATTTTCTTACCTTGCAGTACTTATACTGAAGCACTTTGATAATAGCCTTGCAGGTTTCAGGTATGTTGTGTCCCAAAGCCTACGCAGAGATACGGGTCCATACTTCAGGTCCTCAAACGACTGTCCAGTAGCAAGGAACTGCAGGGTAGCCACGAGCCTCTCCTCAGCAGGGATAGGAACCAGCCATTTTGTATCCTGCTTCTATATGAGGGGGGTCACCAGGCGCAGCAACTCCTGGAAGGTGTCGTCATCCATGCGCAGGAAGTTGCGGTAGTCATCCGGGTTGTCCTCCCTGATCTCATCCAGGAGGGGCATGTAAGAGCGAGTAGGCCGCTTAAGCAGCCACTCCTTGGTCCAGCAAGATCTCTCTCTCTCCGCCTTTGCTGGGCCCTCTCCCTGTCTGCCCTCACCTTCAGCACAGAGAGCACATGAGAGCCTGATAGTGAGTAGAATCCATCTCTATACACACACACACAGCAGTATAGAAACACTTTGTAATGCAAGGCAGAACAAAGCAGTGCACGGTAGCTAGCAATGTGGAACGAGCAGCAGGTATAAACCAGACTTATAATAATAATAATAATAATAATAATTTTATTTATATAGCACTCTTTCTCCAACAGGACTCAAGGCGCTTTACAGATATCAAAAACAATTCACATGATACAGGTGATTTGAGTAATACAGCAACAGATAAGCCACACAGACATAAAAGAAAACCTTGAGCACACTGAAAGCATAATGCAGGATTGGTGTAGGCATTTTGGGTAATAACTTCCAAGGGTTGTGTATACCACCCTCACAGGGTACCAAGTGCGGCAGCCATCTTGGGCGCTCAGCGTAGGATTACCCAGGGTGGAACAGTCCACCCCTAGAAGAGATGACACAAAATGGGGGTGATTTCAGAGTCCTACAGTTCAGAGTAGGGTTCCATCAAAACCATCAGGCCTATGTATTTTTCATGCCATCCACAAGTGTACCATATGGGGCAGCCATGTTGGGCGCACTTTGAAGGTTACACTGTGGGAGGTGAGCCATAAAAGGGCCAAGTTCATATATGGGAAAACTGACGCTTATGTAGTAGTATGATGTACCCTGTATGTAGGGCACAATGGCAATGTGTGCAATCAGTGGAGGTAAACATTACAGGAAAAACACACAGGGTGGAAGAGAGGAAAGAAGAAAAAAAAAACACAATAGCAGGTAACTAGTGGCAGAAGTAGAATTGGGATAACATTTTGATCAGATCTTAGTACGGGTGGGTAGGAGAATGTGGGGGGCATACTCAGAAGCAATGGGCATGTCCCTGCTGAGCCTGGTCCTGGTGCTCTGCCTCCACAGTTCCCTGTTCATCTTGATGGTTAGGCCCAGGGGCAGACTTGAAGTTCTCAGCCAGAGAGGTGGTAAGCCTGGTCTTGGTGTTCTCGTGTTAGAGGCGAGGAGAGGCCACATAACGATCCAGAGTTTTTAGGTTGTAATGCAGTCCTTCTGTTATCTTGTTAGTTTGTTTGCCTTCTGTTTTCCTTCGGTTTAACACAGATATAACACTGCTATTGATTTTAGCTGCCACTTAATAACTAGCCACTTCATATACTAGCCACTGCAGCGTCCTATAGGACTAGCCTCCTGAGCTATACTGATTAAATAAGTCTACAAACACATGTCCTTTCTGATTACAACCCCCTCCCCCACACAGCAACCCTCCACCTCCACCAAAAGGTGTTAATCACAACTAACAAATGTGAGCTCAGTAAACCCCACTCAATCACTATAAGTTTATTGCAGATTACAGATATTAATCCACTTAAAAAAACTTTCTAAACTTTTAACCATGCAATGTAATGTGCAACAGTCTGCAATATTTACCGAATATAACTTTAGCAAGAGAGTTGCAATAGTCTGCAATATTTACCGAATATAACTTTAACAAGAGAGTTGCAATAGTCTGCAATATTTACCGAATATAAATTTAGCAAGAGAGTTGCAATAGTCTGCAATATTTACCGAATATAACTTTAGCAAGAGAGTTGCAATAGTCTGCAATATTTACCTGTTGACGAAAAGGAGAGACAGGAGTCAATTTTGAATATCAGTTGAAGATGTCACTAATGACATACAGGTATAACACTGCTATTGATTTTAGCTGCCACTTAATAACTAGCCACTTCATATACTAGCCACTGCAGCGTCCTATAGGACTAGCCTCCTGAGCTATATCTCTTCTCTAGTCACAGAGCAAACAGGAAGGCACAGACTATAAAATGGCTGCTTGTTTATATATCCCCCAGATAGGCCAGCCCACTATTTAATTTTTTCTTAATCTGGCAGATAAATCTGGTGTGCTTTTGTGAGCTCGAATTCAATCATACGATACCAGTCGATTTCCGGTCGTAAGGGGCATGAGCTAAATCTCAGGATTGTGTGCGCATCGAATGCAGTAAAAATGCACTTTCGATGAGATTTGTCTCAAGGTGAGCTTCAAGGGAAATCGGGCCCGATCTCGCGTCAAAAGCAATCGCACAAGTGTATGGGTAGCATAAGTTTTAATGAGCTAGTAGCTTTCAGGTATCTTAAGAGCCTCTTAACCATAACCAATGCTGTTTTCCAGGATTCAGTGAAACTGGCTAACACTGCTCACTGCATGTGTGATGTCTGGGCGACTTCCAACCATTACATACATCAGACTCCCAATTGCGGTTTGGTATGGGATAGCTCTCATCTCCTCTAATTCAGATTCTTTGGGTGATTTGTTTGTGTTAACTCTCCATGCCACTGCTCCACTGACCTGTAGGATTTATGAGCCATCAGTGCATGACAATTTTTGGTGTCAATGATGTATTGCTGCTCTTATCAAGTTGCTGCTGCAGTAGCATTCCCTCTTTGATTTTCCCCAAACACCAACCCTGACTGTGATGGACTCACATTCACTCATTAAGTTGAACCATTTTTAATTGCAACTAAAATGTCTAGTGGCCCCTGAGTCCATATACCAGCAGTCTCTCCTATGACTGTCTGCTATGTTCAAGGCTGACTCCCTTTAGTTATAATGCTTTTCCTGTATACCACTTTATTTTTTTTAGTCTACAATCTGAAAGTTTTTTTTTAAATAAAACATTTGGTCTTTTAAACTTTGTGTGCTTAGTATATAAAGCAGATGTTCCAGCAATATTGTCCACAGGTATCTGTTCCTGGAATTGTAGCAGCTTTGCATTTACGATTATCAGTAGTTAATGCAGTGGTATTTTATTCCAATGCTACTACCAGAAAATTAATTCTATGAGTCAGGTTTTGCAACATAGCCATGGCAAACTTTTTGTCATCTACCTTGCCTCCAACAGACACCAATTGCTGGGTGAAAGACAACATCTTATAAATGTATTCAATTATAACCTCAATTAAAGCACAACGAAATTTGCTGCGTTATATAAGAAACTGTTAATAAATTAATAAATAAATAAATAAATACCCTAACATTCACTTAGCTAAGTCCTGTAGCTTTATTCTCCTCATTTGTGTTAGCTGTTTGCAGGGCAACCCACATGTCCTTTGCGTACACCTTCCCATTGATGATGGAATATTCTGCAAGGTAAGCACCAGATTAGGTGGTATAGTGTGTGTGTGTGTGTGTGTGTGTGTGTGTGTGTGTGTGTGTGTGTGTGTGTGTGTGTATATATATATCTATATATATATATATATATATATATATATATATCTGTTTGCAAGCACCGGCACTCAGCCTTCCACAAAAACGTGCCTGGGTGCCCTCCTTGAGACCCCGGCAGGGCCTAAACAGTGAATCCACAATGGCAGGCAGCACTCACAGGGCTGGTTCAATAAGTAGGGAAGAAGAGACATGGAAACTAGTCCCTTAGATCAACGCTTCCATTTATATTTAAACAGTCATCAGGACGGTTGATCTAAGGGACTAGTTTCCGTGTCTCTCCTTCCATACTTATTGAACCAGCCCTGTGAGTGCCGCCTGCCATTGTGGATTCACTATATATATATATATATATATATATATATATAACTCCAAACGTGGAAAAAAGGCACTCCAGAGGCTCAATCAATAGAAAAAGATGTAATTGAATGTGACGTTTCGGGGATAACCCCTTCCTCAAGACATAACCAACAAGTGTAATACATGAACTTACCCATTAATGTACCCCCGAGCCAGCAGCGTCATCCCCCGCGTCTCCCGCCGCCTCTCCCGCCTCCGGCCGCCACTATGCTGCACTTCCGGGTCGTAGCTCTGCCTGGTAGGCATAGCAACCTGGGCCGCTTGCGTTCCTCCCCGGGAGGCTCATTATGCAGTCCGGGCTCAAGAGCGCTGCTGGAGGCCGGAGGCTGACATGGCAACATGGCTCAAAACATGAATCTATAACAAAAAAATACATAAAACAAATGGCAGTGATGCATCGATTACAGATGTATAAATCATTACTACGCCATATAAATGATCACAGAACAGTACCACCTAAGTTCGACCCTATTCTGTACATAGCTACAGGATCACTACATAAGACTATTCCAATTAATTTTATCATTAAGCCCCATAGGGGACATAGTATTAAGTCTAAAGATCCATCTTGATTCGGCTAAAAGCAGAGCTTTCTGACGATCACCGCCCCTTATAGATAAGGGAATGTGATCAATCATGAAGTATCTTAACATGGAAAGAGTATGGCCCTTAGATTTAAAGTGGCGTGCCACGGGCTGATCCAAATTCCTGCCGGCTAATCTAATGGCAGAACGGTGCAGGGCCATCCTGTCCCTGAATGGCCTCGAAGTCTGTCCAACGTAATAGAGCCCACAAGGGCAACAAATCACGTAGACAACAAATTCTGTTCTACAAGTAAGGACATGCCTAATGTCAAATGACTTGTCGCAATGTGGGTGAGAGAATTTCTTACACGGCTGCATATACTTACAGGTAGTGCAATTAAAACAACTATAACATCCAGAAGGCTTATAATATACATTAGGTGTAATCACTTTGCCCATCCCGGAAATATCCGATTTAACCAGCCTGTCGCGGAGATTATGTCCCCTTTTGAATGCTGCCTAGGGTCTAGTTTCCCTAAAACAGGGTAATTCACTATCCGTTTTGATAATTGTCCATAAAGCTTGAGTGGCTTGTTTAATAATTGGGCTTGCTGTGGTAAAATTACTGACCCAAGGGATGAACTTATCTTGATCTCTTAATTTCGGTTGCAACAGTTGTGACCTGGGCATTTCTAATACCGATATTTTTTGTTGGTTCAAAATCTTAGGGTCATATCCACGCGAGATGAATTTCACACTAAGGTCATCCAAACGATCTGATAGCACAGTGTGGTCACTGACTATTCTAGCTATTCTTATCATCTGAGACAGAGGTAGACCACGTTTCAGAGCTAGCGGGTGGTGGCTGTCAGCTCTAAGAAAAGTATTACGGTCAACATCTTTATAAAAGATGTCAGTACTGATGACACCTTCCGAAATCATGACCTTAACATCTAAAAAATAACCAACAAAAAATATCGGTATTAGAAATGCCCAGGTCACAACTGTTGCAACCGAAATTAAGAGATCAAGATAAGTTCATCCCTTGGGTCAGTAATTTTACCACAGCAAGCCCAATTATTAAACAAGCCACTCAAGCTTTATGGACAATTATCAAAACGGATAGTGAATTACCCTGTTTTAGGGAAACTAGACCCTTGGCAGCATTCAAAAGGGGACGTAATCTCCGCGACAGGCTGGTTAAATCGGATATTTCCGGGATGGGCAAAGTGATTACACCTAATGTATATTATAAGCCTCCTGGATGTTATAGTTGTTTTAATTGCACTACCTGTAAGTATATGCAGCCATGTAAGAAATTCTCTCACCCACATTGCGACAAGTCATTTGACATTAGGCATGTCCTTACTTGTAGAACAGAATTTGTTGTCTACGTGATTTGTTGCCCTTGTGGGCTCTATTACGTTGGACAGACTTCGAGGCCATTCAGGGACAGGATGGCCCTGCACCGTTCTGCCATTAGCTTAGCCGGCAGGAATTTGGATCAGCCCGTGGCACGCCACTTTAAATCTAAGGGCCATACTCTTTCCATGTTAAGATACTTCATGATTGATCACATTCCCTTATCTATAAGGGGCGGTGATCGTCAGAAAGCTCTGCTTTTAGCCGAATCAAGATGGATCTTTAGACTTAATACTATGTCCCCTATGGGGCTTAATGATAAAATTAATTGGAATAGTCTTATGTAGTGATCCTGTAGCTATGTACAGAATAGGGTCGAACTTAGGTGGTACTGTTCTGTGATCATTTATATGGCGTAGTAATGATTTTTATACATCTGTAATCGATGCATCACTGCCATTTGTTTTATGTATTTTTTTGTTATAGATTCATGTTTTGATCCATGTTGCCATGTCAGCCTCCGGCCTCCAGCAGCGCTCTTGAGCCCGGACTGCATAATGAGCCTCCCGGGGAGGAATGCAAGCGGCCCAGGTTGCTATGCCTACCAGGCAGAGCTACGACCCGGAAGTGCAGCACAGTGGCGGCCGGAGGCGGGAGAGGCGGCGGGAGACGCGGGGGATGACGCTGCTGGCTCGGGGGTACATTAATGGGTAAGTTCATGTATTACACTTGTTGGTTATGTCTTGAGGAAGGGGTTATCCCCGAAACGTCACATTCAATGACATCTTTTTCTATTGATTGAGCCTCTGGAGTGCCTTTTTTCCACGTTTGGAGTTGTATGTATGCTTTGGACTATGGCACCGGGGCAAGCTGTTTGAATTGGAGTTGAGTGCCGGCTGAATTGTATTTCTATATATATATACCGGTATATATATATATATATATATATATATATATATATATAATAAACATAATGCCTCTGGTGTCCTCTGTAGTTTGGTAATAGTGGAAACAAATTAGCGGCACTCAGGTGGTCTTGAAGTCATTCACTAAAGTGTATTAGCACCAGCGGTGCAATTATGCAGGTACTGTATGCTCGGGTACGGAGTACCCATAAGAATTTGGCAGCGAGTACTCAGTACCACCTGCCACACACTTCGCCATTACCACAATTATAATGTGCCACAAAGCAACAAGACCATGGTGCTTGGCAGCATAACGGCTCCTCCCACTTTGTCAGGGTTACTGAGAGTGCGACAGTGGCTGTATTTTCCTGTTATAATGGAGGCATTACTATATATTGTTATTAAATTGGGGGCATTACTATATATTTCTCTGACGTCCTAAGTGGATGCTGGGACTCCGTAAGGACCATGGGGAATAGCGGCTCCGCAGGAGACTGGGCACAACTAAAGAAAGCTTTAGGACTACCTGGTGTGCACTGGCTCCTCCCACTATGACCCTCCTCCAGACCTCAGTTAGAATCTTGTGCCCGGCTCAGCTGGATGCACACTAGGGGCTCTCCTGAGCTCCTAGAAAGAAAGTATATTTTAGGTTTTTTATTTTACAGTGAGATCTGCTGGCAACAGACTCACTGCAGCGAGGGACTAAGGGGAGAAGAAACGAACCTACCTAACTGGTGGTAGCTTGGGCTTCTTAGGCTACTGGACACCATTAGCTCCAGAGGGATCGACCACAGGACCCGACCTCGATGTTCGGTCCCGGAGCCGCGCCGCCGGCCCCCTTACAGAGCCAGAAGCAAGAAGTGTTCCGGAAAATCGGCGGCAGAAGACTTCTGTCTTCAACAAGGTAGCGCACAGCACTGCAGCTGTGCGCCATTGCTCCTCATGCACACCTCACACTCCGGTCACTGATGGGTGCAGGGCGCTGGGGGGGGGGGCGCCCTGAGGGCAATATAATACACCTTGGTTGGCAAATCATCACAATATATAGTCCCAAGGTTATATATGTAATAAATTACCCTTGCCAGAATCCATGAAAAAAGCGGGTGAAAAGTCAGATGAAAAAGGGGCGGGGCTATCTCCCTCAGCACACTGGCGCCATTTTTTCTTCACAGTGCAGCTGGAAGACAGCTCCCCAGGCTCTCCCCTGTAGTTTTCAGGCTCAAAGGGTTAAAAAGAGAGGGGGGGCACTAAATTTAGGCGCAATATGTGTATACAAGCAGCTATTGGGGGAAAAATCACTCAGTTATAGTGTTAATGCCTGCATTATATAGCGCTCTGGTGTGTGCTGGCATACTCTCTCTCTGTCTCCCCAAAGAACTTTGTGGGGTCCTGTCCTCAGTCAGAGCATTCCCTGTGTGTGTGCGGTGTGTCGGTACGGCTGTGTCGACATGTTGGATGAGGAAGGTTACGTGGAGGCGGAGCAGAGGCCGATAAATGGGATGTCGCCCCCTGTGGGGCCGACACCAGAGTGGATGGATAGGTGGAAGGTATTAACCGACAATGTCAACTCCTTACATAAAAGGCTGGATGACGAAACAGCTGTGGGACAGCTGGCTTCTCAGCCCGCGCCTGCCCAGGCGTCTCAGGCCATCAGGGGCTCAAAAAACGCCCGTTACCTCAGATGGCAGACACAGATGTCGACAAGGAGTCTGACTCCAGTGTCGACGAGGCTGAGACATATACACAATCCACTAGGAACATCCGTTGCATGATCTCGGCAATGAAAAATGTGTTACACATTTCTGACATGAACCCGAGTACCACATAAAAGGGGTTTTATGTTTGGGGAGAAAAAGCTGCCAGTGTTTTGTTCCCCCATCAGATGAGTGAATGAAGTGTGTAAAGAGCGTGGGTTCCCCCGATAAGATAATGGTAATTTCTAAAAAGTTACTGCTGGCGTACCCTTTCCCGCCAGAGGATAGGTCACGTTGGGAGATATCCCCTAGGGTGGATAAGGCACTCACACGTTTGTCAAAAAAGGTGGCACTGCCGTCTTGGGATACGGCCACTTTGAAGGAGCCTGCTGATAAAAAGCAGGAGGCTATCCTGAAGTCTGTATATACACACTCAGGTACTATACTGAGACCTGCAATTGCCTCAGCATAAATAGTGCTGCTGCAGCGTGGTCTGATACCCTGTCAGATAATATTAATACCCTAGACAGGGATAATATTTTGCTAACATAGAGCATATTAAAGACGTCGTCTTATATATGAGAGATGCACAGAGGGATATTTGCCGGCTGGCATCCAGAATTAATGCAATGTCCATTCTGCCAGGAGGGTATTAGAGACCCGGCAGTGGACAGGTGATGCTGCCTTTAAAAGGCACATGGAGATTCTGCCTTATAAGGGTGAGGAATTGTTTGGGGATGGTCTCTGGGACCTCGTATCCACAGCAACAGCTGGGAAGAAAAATTTTTACCTCAGGTTTCCTCACAGCCTAAGAAAGCACCGTATTTTCAGGTACAGTCCTTTCGGCTTCAGAAAAGCAAGCGGGTCAAAGACGCTTCCTTTCTGCACAGAGACAAGGGAAGAAGGAAAAAGCTGCACCAGACAGCCAGTTTCCAGGATCAAAAATCTTCCCCCGCTTCCTCTGAGTCCACCGCATGACGCTGGTGCTCCACAGGTGGAGACAGGTGCGGTGGGGGCGCGTCTCGGGAACTTCAGGGACCAGTGGGCTTGCCCACAGGTGGATCCCTAGGTTCTGCAAGTAGTATCACAGGGATACAAGCTGGAGTTCGAGGCGACTCCCCCTCGCCGTTACCTCACATCAGCCTTGCCTGCTGCCCTCGGAGAAAGGGAGGTAGTACTGGCGGCAATTCACAAGCTGTACTTCCAGCAGGTGAAATCAAGGTACCCCTCCTTCAACAAGGCCGGGGTTACTATTCCAAAGTGTTTGTGGTACCAAAACCAGACGGTTCGGTGAGACCCATTCTAAAATTGAAATCCTTGAACACTTATATACGAAGGTTCAAGTTCAAAATGGAATCGCTCAGGGCGATTATTGCAAGCCTGGAGAATTTCATGGTATCACTGGACATCAAGGATGCTTACCTGCATGTCCCTATTTACCCTCCTCACCAGGAGTACCTCAAAATTGTGGTACAGGATTGTCATTACCAATTCCAGACGTTGCCGTTGGTCTGTCCCCGGCACCGAGGGTATTTACCAAGGTAATGGCCGAAATAATTATCCCGTACTTGGACGATTTCCTTATAAAGGCGAGGTCCAGGGAGCAGTTGTTCGTCGGAGTAGCACTATCTCGGGAAGTGCTACAACAGCACGGCTGGATTCTGAATATTCCAAAGTCGCAGCTGGTTCCTACGACGCGTCTACTGTTCCTGGGTATGGTTCTGGACACAGAACAAGAAAAAAGGGTTTCTCCCGGAGGAGAAGTCCGAGGAGTTGTCGTCTCTAGACAGAGACCTCCTAATACAAATACAGGTGTCGGTGCATCAATGCACGCGAGCCCTGGGAAAGATGGTAGCTTCTTACGAAGAAATTCCATTCGCCAGGTCCCATGCAAGGATCTTCCAGTGGGATCTGTTGGACAAGTGGTCCGGGTCGCATCTTCAGATGCATCGGCGGATAACCCTGTCTCCAAGGGCCAGGGTGTCGCTGTTGTGGTGGCTGCAGAGTGCTCATCTTCTAGAGGGCCGCAGATTCAGCATACAGGACTGGGTCCTGGTGACCACGGATGCCAGCCTTCGAGGCTGGGGGGCAGTCACACAGGGAAGAAACTTCCGAGGACTATGGACAAGTCAGGAGACTTCCCTACACAAAAATATTCTGGAACTAAGGGCCATTTACAATGCCCTAGGTCAGGCTAGACCCTGCTTCAACACCGGCCGGTGCTGATCCAGTCAGACAACATCACGGCGGTCGCTCATGTAAACCGACAGGGCGGCACAAGAAGCAGGATGGCGATGGCAGAAGCCACAAGGATTCTCCGATGGGCGGAAAATCATGTGTTAGCACTGTCAGCAGTGTTCATTCCCGGAGTGGACAACTGGGAAGCAGACTTTCTCAGCAGACACGACCTCCACCCGGGAGAGTGGGGACTTCATCCAGAAGTCTTCCAAATGATTGTACATCGTTGGGAAAGGCCACAGGTGGACATGATGGCGTCCCGCCTCAACAAAAAGCTAAAAAGATATTGCGCCAGGTCAAGGGACCCTCAGGCGATAGCTGTGGACGCTCTGGTAACACCGTGGGTGTACCAGTCGGTGTATGTGTTCCCTTCTCTGCCTCTCATACCCAGGGTAATGAGAATAATTAGAAGGAGAGGAGTAAGTACTATACTCATTGTTCCGGATTGGCCAAGAAGAGCTTGGTACCCAGAACTCCAAGAAATGATCTCAGAGGACCCATGGCCTCTGCCGCTCAGACAGGACCTGCTGCAGCAGGGGGCTTGTCAGTTCCAAGACGTACCGCGGCTGCGTTTGACGGCATGGCGGTTGAACGCCGGATCCTGAAGGAAAAGGGCATTCCGGAGGAAGTTATCCCTACGCTAATTAAAGCTAGGAAAGTGAACGCAAACCATTATCACCGCATATGGCGGAAATATGTTGCGTGCTGTGAGGCCAGGAAGGCCCCAACGGAGGAATTTCAGCTACGTCGATTTCTGCACTTCCTACAGTCAGGGGTGACTATGCGCCTAAAATTGGGTTCCATTAAGGTCCAGATTTCGGCTCTATCGAGTTTCTTCCAAAATAGAACTGACTTCACTGCCTGAAGTTCAGACTTTTTTTAAGGGAGTGCTGCATAGTCAGCCCCCGTTTGTGCCTCCAGTGGCACCGTGGGATCTCAACGTGGTGTTGGATTTCCTGAAGTCGCATTGGGTTGAGCCACTTAAATCCGTGGAGCTAAAATACCTCACGTGGAAAGTGGTCATGCTGTTGGCCTTGGCGTCGGCCAGGCGTGTATCAGAATTAGCGGCTTTATCATGCAAAAGCCCTTATCTCATTTTTTTATATGGATAGGGCGGAATTGAGGACTCGTTCCCAATTCCTTCCTAAGGTGATATCAGTTTTTCATGTGAACCAACCTATTGTGGTGCCTGCGGCTACTTAGGACTTGGAGGATTCCAAGTTACTGGACGTAGTCAGGGCCCTGAAAAATATATGTTTCCAGGACAGCTGGAGTCAGGAAAACTGACTCGCTATTTATCCTGTATGCACCCAACAAGCTGGGTGCTCCTGCTTCTGGGCAGACTATTGCTCGCTGGATCTGTAGCACGGTTCAACTTGCACATTCTGCGGCTGGACTGCCGCACCCTAGATCTGTAGAAGCCCATTCCGCGAGGAAGGTGGGCTCTTCTTGGGCGGCTGCCCGAGGGGTCTCGGCTTTACAAATTTGCTGAGCTGTTACTTGGTCGGGTTCAAACACTTTTGCAAGAGTCTACAAGTTTGATACCCTGGCTGAGGAGGACCTAGAGTTTGCTCATTCGGTGCTGCAGAGTCATCCGCACTCTCCCGCCCGTTTGGGAGCTTTGGTATAATCCCCATGGTCCTTACGGAGTCCCAGCATCCACTTAGGACGTCAGAGAAAATAAGATTTTACTCACCGGTAAATCTATTTCTCGTAGTCCGTAGTGGATGCTGGGCGCCCATCCCAAGTGCGGATTGTCTGCAATACTTGTATATAGTTATTGCCTAACTAAAGGGTTATTGTTGAGCCATCTGTTGAGAGGCTCAGTTATATTTCATACTGTTAACTGGGTATAGTATCACGAGTTATACGGTGTGATTGGTGTGGCTGGTATGAGTCTTACCCGGGATTCAAAATCCTTCCTCATTGTGTCAGCTCTTCCGGGCACAGTATCCTAACTGAGGTCTGGAGGAGGGTCATAGTGGGAGGAGCCAGTGCACACCAGGTAGTCCTAAAGCTTTCTTTAGTTGTGCCCAGTCTCCTGCGGAGCCGCTATTCCCCATGGTCCTTACGGAGTCCCAGCATCCACTACGGACTACGAGAAATAGATTTACCGGTGAGTAAAATCTTATTTTCTATTATACTGGAGGTATCACTATATAGTTCTATTATACTGGAGGCATTACTATATATTTTTTGCCTTGCCTCCAGATAAAAAAAAAGGGGGGGGGGCCTGTCGTGTGGCCACGCCGCTAGTGTAATGTAGCCACTCCCACTAGCAGCATGTGGTCACGCCCCCTCACAACACATGAACACGCCCATTTTTCTGCACTCAGTACCACTAAGAAAATATTTCTACTTGCACCACTGATTAGCACACATAGATACAGGAAACTAACGTTTCTAGGCCAGCCCCGATACCTATATCATACGGAAACTTCTATTTTCACATGATTTTTAATTGAGAGAGGCATTTTAAATAGGTCCATGAGCTTTTAGCATTGGTAGTTCTTGTAGGTGAATTGCAAAGCCATCTAGCTTCCTGTCGTGCAAGAAACTTATGATTTCATAGCCATCAGCTGCAAAAATATCATTGTGCCAGATAACAATTGTGTGATTTTATTTATCACTGACATTGTTGTTCCATCCCAGCTTTGTTTGCTTATGAAAGCTGCAGCGAGGGTGTTTTTTTGTGTGAGAGTGGCTTATGATCTGAGCAGTTAGCAACAGACAGACTCAGCTTTGGTTGTGTTTTTTTTTTTGGGAGGGGGGGGGGGGGGGGCAGCTGTTTATCTCAGCATCTTACCCATGAGAACTCTTTCAATCATCACCAACACGCCGGCTCAGTGGAGATTTTCCTTCCCAGTCCTTCTTAATTGCTCTGAGCTATTTGATTCTTCAAGTCTGCAGCCTGTAAACGGGCTCCTGCGAAACTGAATTCCATCAGTGTGCACACAGACAGGTATTATTACCAGAGGCTATTAAATAAGGAGTCAATTCATTTTGATGAGGTTATATTATATTATTGCAGAACGCCGGTCATGGGTAAGGTATAAGCAGCAGCAAGGGGCACGTGATCATTGGACATAGTATAGCTACCTATAGCGTATCCAGGAAAACAGACTTCTGGGAAATGCAAATTAGACTTATTACTAATGGGCCTAATTCTGAGTTGGTCGCAGCAGCAAATTTGTTAGCAGTTGGGCAAAACCATGTGCACTGCAGGGGGGGCAGATATAACATGTTAGATTTGGGTGAGGTGTATTCAAACTGAAATCTAAATTGCAGTGTAAAAATAAAGCAGCCAGTATTTACCCTGCACAGAAACAAAATAACCCACCCAAATCTAACTCTCTATGCACATGTTATATCTGCCCCCCCTGCAGTGCACATGGTTTTGCCCAACTGCTAACAAACTTGCTGCTGCGATCAAATCAGAATTACCCCCAATGGGGGTCATTCCGAGTTGTTCGCTCGTTATTTTTTCTCGCTACGGAGCGATTAGTCGCAAACTGCGCATGCGCAATGTTCGCAGTGCGCCTGCGCCAAGTAAATTAGCACAAAAGTTTGGTATTTTACTCACGGCCTAACGAGGATTTTTCATCATTCTGGTGATCGGAGTGTGATTGACAGGAGGTGGGTGTTTCTGGGCGGATACTTGCCGTTTTATGGGAGTGTGCGGAAAAACGCTGGCGTTTCTGGGAAAAACGCGGGAGTGTCTGAAGAAACGGGGGAGTGTCTGGGCGAACGCTGGGTGTGTTTGTGACGTCAAACCAGGAACGAAACTGACTGAACTGATCGCAGTGTAGGAGTAAGTCTGGAGCTACTCAGAAACTGCTAAGAAATTTCTATTCGCAATTCTGCTAATCTTTCGTTCGCAATTCTGCTAAGCTAAGATACACTCCCAGAGGGCGGCGGCCTAGCGTGTGCAATGCTGCTAAAAGCAGCTAGCGAGCGAACAATTCGGAATGAGGGCCAATATACGTAAAAGACACGTTACCAGTTTCTAGAACAGGCTGAGGCATGTCCGGTTACTGACGATTGCCTACGTGAGAACACCCCTCACTAACAAGGAGAGATGCATCTGTACTGCACATGACTCTACAATACATAGCCCATATTTTCATCTGCTTGCTCTGGAGCACACAGAGTGTGTAAATACGCAAAAGGAGTTCCGCAAGCGAGTCTACATTCCACCAGGGCCTGATTAAGGGCCACTTGGGCTTGGAGTTAAAAATATTCAAGGGCCTATTGTGAGAAACAAGGCAGGAGTGATCAGTGCTGTGTGGGTGTGGCAAGAGCCATGTGGGCGCGTACACCCCTACACTATCAGCTCCAATGTCATCCTAAATATGTAAAAATATAAAAACTTGCATCATTTTGTGATTTTTTTTTAAATGCAATCTTAATATTTATGGGTGACCATGTGGCCAGCTGGTGGCTAGTGATCATCATGCTGCCATGATGATGGGCCTATTTTTATGTGGAGGCCTGGAGCTCCATCCGCCCCTTAGTGCAAGTGGAGAATAATTTGAGGAGAACTCAGCGGCGAAACTCCTGTAGGAGCCGGAAGTGTTTGTGGGGAACGGCACAGAGTGGGGAGGAGTACAGGCATCGTCAGTCCTGCGCAGTTTGCATACAGCATATCCCCCCTTTCCCCTTCCATGAGCTGGAGTTTCACGTGCGACGCTCACAGTAACTCTTTAATAAGGGAGGGTAGGGTGTCACGAATTTGGACAATTGTCCAAAGGGAGGGGGTAGAGCAGGATAAGATGATTGCCATTGCCAAATTTCTCTTTTATAGATAAGGCAGGGACCTCCTTATCTGTGATAATCATTGCAAGTTGGGAACAGCTGGGAACCAGGACATGGACACGGTCCACGAATAGGGGGAGTGACCACATTGTTTTGGGGGGCATGGTCAAATCTTCTGAGATTTCTTTGGGATTAAGGAAAGCCCTAACAATCCAATACACATGATAATGTTGACTGATGAAAGAGATCCAAATAAACATTAATATTGGGATGCATTCAGAATCCCAGCTGTCGGGATGCTGGTGGTCATGTGACCTACGCCGGGTTCCCAACACTGCTCAGGAGACCAGCACCGAATCATCGACAGCCGGGATGCCAAAGGTGAGCATCGGGGTTCAGGGTTAGGGTTAAGGCCTGAGGGGGAGGGTTAGAATTAGGCACCAGGGGGGGTGGTTAGTCCTAGCCGCCAACCCCCAAAGGTTATCTGTAGCTGACACCCCTAGGGGGGTTAGCCATAGCCGCCACCCCCTGAGGATTAGGGGACTGGGGGGTTAGAAATACTTAGCCTCGCCGATGTCGGTATCTTTACAGTTGGGAAAGGGCTGTTCTTAGGGCAAGGCAAGCCGTGCGATCGTGGTTTAGCTGACCGCATGAAATACTATTGAAAATGTCCCTCCCAAAATGCCGCCTCAGAGGAGACAGTTTTGAAAGATGCTAGAGGTGGCCATTTTGGAAAGGCCATCGCTCTCCTGAAGTGGCAGCTAGGACCGAGTGATGGCTGCAGGAAACCCCTGACAATGAGCAGGTAGTGGGGCAGGATTATTATGTGTGGTTGGCAATGGTGCAAGGGGCATTTACTGTGTGGGACATATGGCGCAAGGGGCATTACTGTGTTGGGCATATGGAGCAAGGGGTATTACTGTGAGTAGCATATGGTGCAAGGAACATTATTGTGTGAGGCATTATACAGTGCTAGGGGCATTACTGTGTGGGGCATAATATGGTGGAACTTCTATTTTCCCATGTTTGCCAATGTCTGGGGGTGTAGGGTCAAAAACTGGGCATTAAGAAAGTAGCTCTTTCCTCCATCTTAGTAAGGCCACACACCCTTTTGGGGCACACGCGCCCTCGATGCGCACTATTATTTACATCTTAGAAGGTCTAGGAGGGGGCGCATTTTTCTACTGTTCGCACTGGGAGCCAAATTGTCTAGAAATAGCCCTGATTTGGGATGCTACTGTCGGTTATGTGACCGCCGGCATCCCGACCAACAGGATATCGTATGTATTCAGTAATATTTATACATCAAAATTAAAATATAACTCAGTAAATATCCGTAGAAAATGTATTATGTTACCTTATATCTCACAGTGGACGGTAAAGAACTCATCCCACCAGTGCCGTAACTAGGCATTTTAGCGCTGTGTGCAAGAAACGGCATTGGCGCCCCCTTATGTAAAATAGGGGCAGTGCGTGCCATAGGCGCGCGCAAAAAATATAGGGGTGTGGCTTCATGGGGAAGGGGTGTGGCCACAAAAATAATACCAATTCATACTACGGTATGCAGTAGTCTCCATTGTTCAAATTACACCACACAGTAGCGCCACTACATCAGGTAGAGCCCCTTTTACACATTACGGCAGCCAGTCCCCCTTTTTACACATTACGGTAGACAGCATCCCCTTTTTACTAGTGATGAGCGGGTTCGGTTCCTCGGAATCCGACCCGCCCGAACTTCACCTTTTTTTTACACGGGTCCGAGCGACTCGGATCCTCCCGCCTTGCTCGGTTAACCCGAGCGCGCCCGAACGTCATCATCCCGCTGTCGGATTCTCGCGAGACTGGGATTCTATATAAGGAGCCGCGCGTCGCCGCCATTTTCACACGTGCATTGAGATTGATAGGGAGAGGACGTGGCTGGCGTCCTCTCCGTAATAGAAAAGACTAAGAGTGACATTGTTATAATTGTGGGGAGGATTGGGGACGGGGAGCAGCCGTTAGGGAGTACAGTGCAGGGTTTTGATTATACCACCAGTGATTTTAATCCTTTGTTTCTCTGCCTGAAAAAAAACGCTCCACCATATCTGTGGCTGTGCTCACTCAGTGTGCTGCACTACTGCATGATATATCTGTGCTGAGTGCACTGCTCTGCTCACACTGCCTAATTGTGGGGACTGGGGAGCAGTTATAGCAAGAGTACAGTGCACAGTTTTGCTGACAGTGACCACCAGTCCAGTATACGTTTGTCTGCCTGAAAAACACTGTGGTGTTTTTTTTTTCTTTCTTCATGCTAATTTGTTTAGCAGTCTGCTGACAGTGTCCACCAGGTCCGTTATACAGTATATTATATATATAAGCACTAAGCAGCAGTACGGTAGGCCACAGCTGTACCTACCTCTGTGTCGTCAGTGCACTCGTCGTCCATAAGTATAAGTAATACTATACTATCCATCCATCTACATTGTATACCTGTGGTGTTTTTTCTTTCTTTCTTCATACTAGTTTAGCAGTCTGCTGACAGTGTCCGCCAGGTCCGTTATACAGTATATTATATATATATATAAGCACTAAGCAGCAGTACGGTAGGCCACGGCTGTACCTACATCTGTGTCGTCAGTGCACTCGTCGTCCATAAGTATAAGTAATACTATACTATCCATCCATCTACATTGTATACCTGTGGTGTTTTTTTTTTTCTTTCTTCATACTAGTTTAGCAGTCTGCTGACAGTGTCCACCAGGTCCGTTATACAGTATATTATATATATAAGCACTAAGCAGCAGTACGGTAGGCCACGGCTGTACCTACCTCTGTGTCGTCAGTGCACTCGTCGTCCATAAGTATAAGTAATACTATACTATCCATCCATCTACATTGTATACCTGTGGTGGCTTTTAGTTGTGCGCAAAATATGGAGAACAAAAATGTGGAGGTTAAAAAAATAGGGAAAGATCAAGATCCAATTCCACCTCATGCTGAAGCTGCTGCCACTAGTCATGGCCGAGACGATGAAATGCCATCAATGTCGTCTGCCAAGGCCGATGCCCAATGTCATAGTACAGAGCATGTAAAATCCAAAACATCAGTAAAAAAATGACCCAAAAATCAAAATTAAAAGCGTCTGAGGAGAAGCGTAAACTTGCCAATATGCCATTTACGACACGGAGTGGCAAGGAATGACTGAGGCCCTGGCCTATGTTCATGGCTAGTGGTTCAGCTTAACATGAGGATGGAAGCACTCATCCTCTCGCTAGAAAAAAGAAAAGACTTGCGGCAAAAGCACAGCAAAGAACTGTGCGTTCTTCGAAATCACAAATCCCAAAGGAGAGTCCAATTGTGTCGGTTGCGATGCCTGACCTTCCCAACACTGGACGGGAAGAGCTTGCGCCTTCCACCATTTGCACGCCCCCTGCAAGTGTTGAAAGGAGCACCCGCAGTCCAGTTCCTGATAGTGAAATTGAAGATGTCAGTGTTGAAGTACACCAGGATGAGGATATGGGTGTTGCTGGCGCTGGGGAGGAAATTGACAAGGAGGATTCTGATGGTGAGGTGGTTTGTTTAAGTCAGGCACCCGGGGAGACACCTGTTGTCCGTGGGAGGAATATGGCCATTGACATGCCTGGTGAAAATACCAAAAAAATCAGCTCTTCAGTGTGGAAGTATTTCAACAGAAATGCGGACAACAGGTGTCAAGCCGTGTGTTGCCTTTGTCAAGCTGTAATAAGTAGGGGTAAGGACGTTAACCACCTCGGAACATCCTCCCTTATACGTCACCTGCAGCGCATTCATAATAAGTCAGTGACAAGTTCAAAAACTTTGGGCGACATCGGAAGCAGTCCACTGACCAGTAAATCCCTTCCTTGTAACCAAGCTCGCGCAAACCACACCACCAACTCCCTCAGTGTCAATTTCCTCCTTACCCAGGAAAGCCAATAGTCCTGCAGGCCATGTCACTGGCAAGTCTGACGTGTCCTCTCCTGCCTGGGATTCCTCCGATGCATCCTTGAGTGTAACGCCTACTGCTGCTGGCGCTGCTGTTGTTGCTGCTGGGAGTCGATCGTCATCCCAGAGGGGAAGTCGGAAGACCACTTGTACTACTTCCAGTAAGCAATTGACTGTCCAACAGTCCTTGGCGAGGAAGATGAAATATCACAGCAGTCATCCTGTTGCAAAGCGGATAACTGAGGCCTTGACAACTATGTTGGTGTTAGACGTGCGTCCGGTATCCGCCGTTAGTTCACAGGGAACTAGACAATTTCTTGAGGTAGTGTGCCCCCGTTACCAAATACCATCTAGGTTCAACTTCTCTAGGCAGGCGATACCGAGAATGTACACGGACGTCAGAAAAAGACTCACCAGTGTCCTAAAAAATGCAGTTGTACCCAATGTCCACTTAACCACGGACATGTGGACAAGTGGAGCAGGGCAGACTCAGGACTACATGACTGTGACAGCCCACTGGGTAGATGTATTGCCTCCCGCTGCAAGAACAGCAGCGGCGGCACCAGTAGCAGCATCTCGCAAACGCCAACTCGTTCCTAGGCAGGCTACGCTTTGTATCACCGCTTTCCAGAATACGCACACAGCTGAAAACCTCTTACGGCAACTGAGGAAGATCATCGCAGAATGGCTTACCCCAATTGGACTCTCCTGGGGATTTGTGGCATCGGACAACGCCAGCAATATTGCGCGTGCATTACATCTGGGCAAATTCCAGCACGTCCCATGTTTTGCACATACCTTGAATTTGGTGGTGCAGAATTATTTAAAAAACGACAGGGGCGTGCAAGAGATGCTGTCGGTGGCCAGAAGAATTGCGGGCCACTTTCGGCGTGCAGGCACCGCGTACAGAAGACTGGAGCACCACCAAAAAAACCTGAACCTGCCCTGCCATCATCTGAAGCAAGAGGTGGTAACGAGGTGGAATTCAACCCTCTATATGCTTCAGAGGATGGAGGAGCAGCAAAAGGCCATTCAAGCCTATACATCTGCCCACGATATAGGCAAAGGAGGTGGAATGCACCTGTCTCAAGCGCAGTGGAGAATGATTTCAACGTTATGCAAGGTTCTGCTGCCCTTTGAACTTGCCACACGTGAAGTCAGTTCAGACACTGCCAGCCTGAGTCAGGTCATTCCCCTCATCAGGCTTTTGCAGAAGAAGCTGGAGGCATTGAAGGAGGAGCTAAAACAGAGCGATTCCGCTAGGCATGTGGGACTTGTGGATGGAGCCCTTAATTCGCTTAACCAGGATTCACGTGTGGTCAGTCTGTTGAAATCAGAGCACTACATTTTGGCCACCGTGCTCGATCCTAGATTTAAAACCTACGTTGGATCTCTCTTTCCGGCAGACACAAGTCTGCAGGGGTTCAAAGAACTGCTGGTGAGAAAATTGTCAAGTCAAGCGGAACGCGACCTGTCAACATCTCCTCCTTCACATTCTCCCGCAACTGGGGGTGCGAGGAAAAGGCTACGAATTCCGAGCCCACCCGCTGGCGGTGATGCAGGGCAGTCTAAAGCGACTGCTGATGCTGACATCTGGTCCGGACTGAAGGACCTACCAACGATTACTGACATGTCGTCTACTGTCACTGCATATGATTCTCTCACCATTGAAAGAATGGTGGAGGATTATGTGAGTGACCGCATCCAAGTAGGCACGTCAGACAGTCCGTACGTATACTGGCAGGAAAAAGAGGCAATTTGGAGGCCCTTGCACAAACTGGCTTTATTCTACCTAAGTTGCCCTCCCTCCAGTGTGTACTCCGAAAGAGTGTTTAGTGCAGCCGCTCACCTTGTCAGCAATCGGTGTACGAGGTTACTTCCAGAAAATGTGGAGAAGATGATGTTCATTAAAATGAATTATAATCAATTCCTCCATGGAGACATTCACCAGCAGCAATTGCCTCCAGAAAGTACACAGAGATCTGAGATGGTGGATTCCAGTGGGGACGAATTAATAATCTGTGAGGAGGGGGATGTACACAGTGAAAGGGGTGATGAATCGGACGATGATGATGAGGTGGACATCTTGCCTCTGTAGAGCCAGTTTGTGCAAGGAGAGATTGCTTCTTTTTTGGTGGGGGCCCAAACCAACCAGTCATTTCAGTCACAGTCGTGTGGCAGACCCTGTCGCTGAAATGATGGGTTGGTTAAAGTGTGCATGTCCTGTTTATACAACATAAGGGTGGGTGGGAGGGCCCAAGGACAATTCCATCTTGCACATCTTTTTTCTTTCATTTTTCTTTGCGTCATGTGCTGTTTGGGGAGTATTTTTTGGAAGGGCCATCCTGCGTGACACTGCAGTGACACTCCTAGATGGGCCAGGTGTTTGTGTCGGCCACTAGGGTCGCTTAGCTTACTCACACAGCTACCTCATTGCGCCTCTTTTTTTTCTTCTTTGCGTCATGTGCTGTTTGGGGAGTATTTTTTGGAAGGGCCATCCTGCCTGACACTGCAGTGCCACTCCTAGATGGGCCAGGTGTTTGTGTCGGCCACTAGGGTCGCTTAGCTTACTCACACAGCTACCTCATTGCGCCTCTTTTTTTTCTTCTTTGCGTCATGTGCTGTTTGGGGAGTATTTTTTGGAAGGGCCATCCTGCCTGACACTGCAGTGCCACTCCTAGATGGGCCAGGTGTTTGTGTCGGCCACTAGGGTCGCTTAGCTTACTCACACAGCTACCTCATTGCGCCTCTTTTTTTCTTTGCGTCATGTGCTGTTTGGGGAGTATTTTTTGGAAGGGCCATCCTGCCTGACACTGCAGTGCCACTCCTAGATGGGCCAGGTGTGTCACAACTGAGGGTTTAAGCTGACGGGAGGAAGCCTCAGTTGTAGGGGCTGGAATGAAGTTAAACTTAGATGGTTTAATCAGAACCCTGGACATGTAAGTGTGGAAGGAAACCCGAAGGTGTGACCATGACAAGCAAGTTAAAAGTCAAATGAAAGTTTATTAAACAGACTCCGTATAATCACAACAGTGTTCACAGTCAGTATTAGCAGTGGCAGATAATACAGTTCCTGGATCACTAAACCATAGAAGGTATAACAGGGCACTGGTAGGTTGCAGAACAGATGTTATAGTCCTTGGGTAGAATAACCTTACCAGGCCAGGCTGTAGTAGTGGAGACAACCAAGGAACACGCCAGTAGGTGTATAAGATGATGCTGGTAACTGGAATGCACTGAAGGAGTCACTGGACGGAACCAGCCAGATGGTGGAGATACGGAGTTAAAACTGAAAGATGCTAGGGTGCGTGGAAACAGATGAAATGAAGAGTGGTTACCGGTGGTAGTGGATACTGCTGGTAAGTAGAAATCCGCTGGGAGAACACCGGCTCTTTAAGGAGGTTGAATTCTGTTGGAAGCAGGTTGCTGGAAACAGATGGGTTAATAGCTGAAAGCTTGGAAGCTGGAAGCAAACGAAGTAATAGCTGAAAGCTGGAGCAGTCACAGAGGATTGCAGAGTCAGGCTGCACCGCAGGATGGAAAGCAGGTGCGGGTCTCTTTGTGGATGCTGGAGACAGGAGCTGGAACCTGGAGAAACAAACCACAGGAGAGAGAGACTGGAACAAGGTATGACATTCAAAGCACTGACATCTATCTGGCCCAGACACAGGATACTTATACCTGCTGCTATGCAGGCATTGGCTGGGCAATTATGCAGATTCCAGAGACGGTGGATTGGAGGAATTGGAGCATGTGATCAAATCCAACATGGCTGCGCCCATGCTGGAACCTGGAGGGAAAACTGGTTTGAAACGAAATGTGCAAACATAATGATAATGGCGGCGCCGGCCGCGGAGGACAGGAGACGCCAGATGACAGTTATATGCTGAGACACCTGGAGGGCAGCAGAGGCCGCGGCAGGCATGATACATGATTCTGAGAACCTGCAGCAATAACACAGTAATAGCGGCGGAGGCCGCGGAGGACGGGAGACGCCATGTTGGATTCAAACATGGTGCCGCTGTGGTAGTGTCTCAGAATGACAGGAGGGATGTGCAGAGTGTTGACACAGATGAAATCCGGATTTGGAACGCTGGGCCAGTCTCAGAAGACACCTAAACGGCAGGTAATGGCGTCCCGATACCCGGATCGTGACAGCACCCCCCCTTTAGGAGTGGCCCCAGGACACTTCTTAGGCTTTAAAGGAAACTTTGAGTGGAAATTTCGGACCAAGGCAGGAGCATGGACGTCTGAGGCATTGGTCCAAGAGCATTCTTCAGGACCATAGCCCTTCCAGTCAATGAGATACTGTAACTGACCGTAACGGAAACGTGAGTCCAAAATCTTGGCCACCTCGTACTCGACTCCCCGTTGAGTCTGAACTTTGGGAGCTGGAGGAAGTGCGGATTGAAACCGATTCAGGATCAGCGGTTTCAATAAGGAAACATGAAATGTCCTGGGTATTTTCAAGAAGGGTGGTAACTGTAATCTGTAGGCAACAGGATTGATGACTTGTTCAATCTTGAAGGGACCGATGTAGCGAGGTGCAAATTTCATGCTGGGAACTCTCAACCTCAAATTTTTCGTGGACAACCACACACGATCACCCACCTTGAGAGCAGGAACCGCTCTACGCTTCCTATCGGCAAACTTCTTATACCTGGATGAGGCTTTAAGCAGGGCTGCGCGGACGTTCCTCCAGTTATTTGAAAACTGACGCAAGGTGACATCCACTGCTGGAACAGAAGTTGCGGGAAGCGGTTGGAATTCTGGGACTTTAGGGTGGAATCCATAATTAATGAAGAATGGTGTAGAAGAAGATGAGGAATGGTATTGATTGTTGTGGCTGAACTCGGCCCAAGGAAGAAGTTGAACCCAGTCATCTTGAGAGGAAGACACATATATATACGGAGGAAGGCCTCCAAGTCCTGATTCACCCTCTCGGTTTGACCATTGGTCTGAGGATGGTAAGCCGTGGAAAACTTTAACTTGACTTGGAGGGCTTGACACAAACTTCGCCAAAATTTGGCTACAAATTGTACTCCACGATCCGAGATGATCTCTTCAGGAAGACCGTGAAGTCGGAAGATCTCTTGTATAAATACTTGAGCCAACTTGGAAGCTGACGGAAGACCGGTGAGAGGGATGAAATGTGCCATCTTGGTGAACCGGTCAACTACCACCCAGATGGTATTAAACTTGTTGCAGATAGGTAGATCGGAAACAAAGTCCATTGACAAATGGGTCCATGGTCGACGGGGAACAGATAATGGAACCAGTTGCCCCGCAGGCGACTGGCGGGAGACTTTGTGTTGGGCACACTTTGGGCAGGAGGCAATAAATTCCATAACGTCCTTTTTCAGAGTTGGCCACCAGTAGGACCTAGAAATAAATTCAAGGGTTTTCTGAATGCCTGTATGTCCAGCAAAACGGGAAGCATGGGCCCAATGCATGAGCTTCTTCCTTAGAACTGGCTTAACAAAACTTTTCCCTGGTGGAGGCGTAGAGTCCATCCCTACCGTGGAGAATGCCAACGGATTAATAATAGGATGCTTGTCTGCAGACTCGGACTCATTTTCTTGCTCCCATGAGCGGGAAAGGGCATCGGCCTTACGATTCTGAGAACCCGGACAGAACTGGAGTTTAAAGTCAAACCTAGAGAAGAAAAGTGCCCATCTGGCCTGACGAGGATTCAGACATTGTGCGCCTTTGAGATATAAAAGATTTTTGTGGTCGGTAAGTATGGTGATTGAGTGGGAAGCACCCTCCAACAGGTATCTCCACTCCTCCAGAGCGAGCTTGATGGCCAGCAACTCCTGATCGCCAATGGCATAGTTGCGCTCAGCTGGGGAGAACTTCCGGGAGAAGAAACTGCAAGGATGTAGATGTCCATCTTTGGCCCTCTGGGATAACACTGCTCCTACTCCAACGGAGGAGGCATCTACCTCTAAGATAAAAGGAGAGTCGGTGTCGGGCTGTTTCAGAACTGGTGCAGAGATGAACCGTTGCTTCAGAAGGTGAAAGGCCTGTGTAGCTTCCTCGGACCACTTGGACGGATTAGCACCTTTCTTGGTTAATGCAGTGATAGGCGCCACAATGGTGGAAAAGTCTCGTATAAATTTTCTATAATAATTGGCGAACCCTAAGAACCTCTGGACCCCTTTGAGGGTTAAGGGTATAGGCCAATTCTGGATTGCTTGGAGTTTCTCAGGATCCATCTCTAGTCCGGAACCGGACACAATGTAACCTAGAAACGGAATGGTTTTAACTTCAAACACACACTTCTCCAATTTACAATAGAGGTGATTGACACGGAGACGGGAAAGAACCTCTTTTACCCAGAAACGATAATCTTCGAGATTATTAGCAAAGATGAGGATGTCATCTAGATAAACCACGACATGGCGGTACAAGATGTCCCTGTAGATCTCATTCACGAAGTGCTGGAAGACTGCTGGAGCGTTGCTCAATCCGAAGGGCATGACGAGGTACTCATAATGTCCGTCACGGGTCTTAAAGGCGGTCTTCCACTCGTCACCCTCACGGATTCAGATGAGATTGTAGGCACCCCTCAAGTCCAGCTTTGTGAAAATGGTTGCACCACTAACTCTATCAAAGAGCTCGGTAATCAGGGGTAAAGGGTATCGGTTCTTGACGGTAATGTCGTTCAGACCTCTGTAGTCGATGCACGGACGCAGACCACCGTCTTTCTTCTTAACGAAGAAGAAGCCTGCGCCGGCTGGAGAAGAAGATGGTCGGATGAAACCCTTCGCCAGGTTCTCTTTGATGTACTCTTCCATGGAGTGTGTCTCAGGCAGAGACAACGGATAAGTTCGGCCTCGTGGTGGAACCTTCCCTGGAATGAGGTCGATTGGGCAGTCCCATTCTCTATGAGGAGGAAGGATATCAGCAGAGGCTTTACTGAACACGTCCGTGAAGTCTTGATATGGAGGAGGCGGAACATCAGATGACCTGGGGAAGGAAGAACAAACAGGAAGAACTTTGGCTAAACAAGTCTCAGCACAGGAGGGACCCCATGCCAGTATTTGCGTAGTCGTCCAGTCAATTGATGGGTTGTGGAGACGGAGCCATGGAAGGCCTAAAACCACTGGATGTGTGGCTCTTGGAATCACTAAAAAAGAAATATACTCAGAATGAAGAACTCCCACTCTCAGACGAACTGGAAGAGTCCTTAAGGAAATGACTGCGTCAAAAATCTTGCTGCCATCCATGGCAGTCAAAGAAATGGACGAGGACAGTCTCTCGGTGGGTAGGGACCACCGTTTAACATAAGCTTCGGTTATGAAATTCCCAGCTGCTCCGGAATCAAGGAGGGCAATGACGTTCCTGTAACGTTGAGCAATTTGGAGCGACACTGGGAGGTTACAGTCATGAGGAGATGGAGAGGAGATCATTACTCCTAGCCGGCCCTCTCCTTGGCGAGCTAGGATCTGGAGTTTCCCGGACGTTTGGGACAGGCGTTGATAGTGTGCGACGGAGCTGCACAGTAGAGACATAGAGACTCGGAGAGGCGTCTTCGGCGCTCAGCGGGAGATAGACGGGAACGACCAATTTGCATAGGCTCATCCTTAGATGGAGATGGTTGACGAGGAGGAGGAGCAGAAGATTTAGGAACGGATGATCTTCCTCGCTCGGTTGCTCTCTCTCTGAACCGTAGATCAACCTTCGTGCATAGTGAAATTAGCTCATCCAACTTAGAAGGCAAGTCTCTGGTAGCTAACTCATCTTTAATGCGTTCTGACAAGCCATGCCAGAATGCAGCATACAGGGCCTCGTCGTTCCAGGCCAGTTCAGATGCCAGGATTTTGAACTGTATAAGATACTGTCCCACAGTACGTGTTCCCTGGCGTAGACGGAGAATCTCAGATGAAGCAGAGGAAACCCGGCCCGGCTCGTCGAAGATGCGCCTGAATGATGCTACAAAGTCAGTATAGGAGGACAGCAGGGGATCAGACTTCTCCCATAACGGTGATGCCCAATCAAGGGCTGAGCCACTGAGGAGAGAAATAATATAAGCAACTTTGGTACGGTCACTGGGGAAGTTGCCAGATTGAAGCTCAAAATGGATTTCGCATTGGTTGAGAAATCCCCTGCAGAACCTTGGAGATCCGTCAAATTTTGCTGGCGTTGGAAGATGAAGACGTGGTATGAAAATGGGCAAGGTGGGTGGGGTTACAGCTGGAGTCACTGTGGTGGACGCACCAGACGTGCCAGGTCCACGGAGGGTCGTCTGAATCCCATCCAGCCGAGTAGAGAGATCCTGGAGACAGCGGATGATGTGACCTTGTGCAGCCTCCTGATGTTCGAGTCTGGCTGCCAGTTCTTGCATAGGTCTAGCCGCTTGATCCTGGTCTCCGGCTGGATTCATATGGTCAGTGCTTACTGTCACAACTGAGGGTTTAAGCTGACGGGAGGAAGCCTCAGTTGTAGGGGCTGGAATGAAGTTAAACTTAGATGGTTTAATCAGACCCCTGGACATGTAAGTGTGGAAGGAAACCCGAAGGTGTGACCATGACAAGCAAGTTAAAAGTCAAATGAAAGTTTATTAAACAGACTCCGTATAATCACAACAGTGTTCACAGTCAGTATTAGCAGTGGCAGATAATACAGTTCCTGGATCACTAAACCATAGAAGGTATAACAGGGCACTGGTAGGTTGCAGAACAGATGTTATAGTCCTTGGGTAGAATAACCTTACCAGGCCAGGCTGTAGTAGTGGAGACAACCAAGGAACACGCCAGTAGGTGTATAAGATGATGCTGGTAACTGGAATGCACTGAAGGAGTCACTGGACGGAACCAGCCAGGTGGTGGAGATACGGAGTTAAAACTGAAAGTTGCTAGGGTGCGTGGAAACAGATGAAATGAAGAGTGGTTACCGGTGGTAGTGGATACTGCTGGTAAGTAGAAATCCGCTGGGAGAACACCGGCTCTTTAAGGAGGTTGAATTCTGTTGGAAGCAGGTTGCTGGAAACAGATGGGTTAATAGCTGAAAGCTTGGAAGCTGGAAGCAAACGAAGTAATAGCTGAAAGCTGGAGCAGTCACAGAGGATTGCAGAGTCAGGCTGCACCGCAGGATGGAAAGCAGGTGCGGGTCTCTTTGTGGATGCTGGAGACAGGAGCTGGAACCTGGAGAAACAAACCACAGGAGAGAGAGACTGGAACAAGGTATGACATTCAAAGCACTGACATCTATCTGGCCCAGACACAGGATACTTATACCTGCTGCTATGCAGGCATTGGCTGGGCAATTATGCAGATTCCAGAGACGGTGGATTGGAGGAATTGGAGCATGTGATCAAATCCAACATGGCTGCGCCCATGCTGGAACCTGGAGGGAAAACTGGTTTGAAACGAAATGTGCAAACATAATGATAATGGCGGCGCCGGCCGCGGAGGACAGGAGACGCCAGATGACAGTTATATGCTGAGACACCTGGAGGGCAGCAGAGGCCGCGGCAGGCATGATACATGATTCTGAGAACCTGCAGCAATAACACAGTAACGGCGGCGGAGGCCGCGGAGGACGGGAGACGCCATGTTGGATTCAAACATGGTGCCGCTGTGGTAGTGTCTCAGAATGACAGGAGGGATGTGCAGAGTGTTGACACAGATAAAATCCGGATTTGGAACGCTGGGCCAGTCTCAGAAGACACCTAAACGGCAGGTAATGGCGTCCCGATACCCGGATCGTGACAAGGTGTTTGTGTCGGCCACTAGGGTCGCTTAGCTTACTCACACAGCTACCTAATTGCGCCTCTTTTTTTTCTTCTTTGCGTCATGTGCTGTTTGGGGAGTATTTTTTGGAAGGGCCATCCTGCGTGACACTGCAGTGCCGCTCCTAGATGGGCCAGGTGTTTGTGTCGGCCACTAGGGTCGCTTAGCTTACTCACACAGCTACCTCATTGCGCCTCTTTTTTTCTTTGCGTCATGTGCTGTTTGGGGAGTATTTTTTGGAAGGGCCATCCTGCCTGACACTGCAGTGCCACTCCTAGATGGGCCAGGTGTTTGTGTCGGCCACTTGGGTCGCTTAGCTTAGTCATCCAGCGACCTCGGTGCAAATTTTAGGACTAAAAATAATATTGTGAGGTGTGAGGTGTTCAGAATAGAATGAAAATGAGTGTTAATTATGGTTATTGAGGTTAATAATACTATGGGATCAAAATGACCCCCAAATTCAATGATTTAAGCTGTTTTTTAGGGTTTTTTGAAAAAAACACCCGAATCCAAAACACACCCGGATCCGACAAAAAAAATTCGGTGAGGTTTTGCCAAAACGCGTTCGAACCCAAAACACGGCCGCGGAACCGAACCCAAAACCAAAACACAAAACCCGAAAAATTTCCGGTGCACATCACTACTTTTTACACAGTACGACAGACAGCGTCCCCTTTTTACACATTACGGCAGCAGGCACCCCCCTTTTTACACATTACGGCAGACAGCGTGCCCTTTTTACACATTACGGCAGACAGCATCCCCCTTTTTACACATTACGACAGACAGCGCCCCCCTTTTTACACATTGCGGCAGACAGCGTCCCCTTTTTACACATTACGGCAGACATCATCCCCCTTTTTACACATTACGGAAGACAGCGTCCCCTTTTTACACATTACGGCAGACAGCATCCCCCTTTTTACACATTACGGCAGACAGCGTCCCCTTTTTACACATTACGGCAGACTAGATAGATAGATAGATACAGTGGCGGAACTGTGGGAGGCAGTGGAGTCGGCTGCCGCCGGGCTCCTGACCGCAAGGGGGCACATCTCCTCCACTGTCTCCCGCTGCCTGAGGACTGTGCTGCTATTGCAGATGGAGGAGCTGTGTCAGTGACACGGAAGCTGCCTCCTGTAGAGAGAGCTGGCACTGGCTGTAGCTAGGGGGAGCTCCAGAGCACAGCTCCTCCCGGGCCCTTCTAGTTAAGTAAGCCAGCTGAGGGAAGCTCTCTGCTCCTCCGTGCTCCGTGAGCTTGATGATAGACAAAGGTAGGCACTGTGTGGGGGAGAGGTGGATTTGGGGGGGAAGCACTGTGTTTTGTGTGTGCTTGTTTTTAAGTGAGGTGTGGGTGTGTTTTTAAGGAAAGTTGTGCATTCAAGTAAAAAAAAGGCATATGTGTATGTGTGAGTGTGAGTGAGTGAGTGAGTGAGTGATGTGAGAAGCATGTATGTGTGTGTGTGTGTGTGTGTGTGTGTGTGTGTGTGTGTAAGTGAGAGGCATGTGTGTGTGTGTGTGTGTGTGTGTGTGTGTGTGTGTGTGTAAGTGAGAGGCATGTATGTGTGTGCAAGTGGGAGGCATGTATGTGTGTGTGAGAGAGGCATGTGTGTGTGTAAGTGAGAGGCATGTGTGTGTGTGTGTGTGTGTGTGTAAGTGAGAGGCGTGTGTGTGTGTGTGTGTGTGTGTGTGTGTGTGTGTGTGTGTGTGTGTGTGTGTGTGTGTAAGTGAGAGGCATGTGTATGTAAGTGGGAGGCATGTGTGTGTAAATGAGAGGCATGTGTGTGTGTAAGTGAGAGACATGTGTGAGAGGCATGTGTGTATGTAAGTGAGAGGCATGTGTGTGTGAGAGGCATGTGTATGTAAGTGAGAGGCACGTGTGTGAGAGGTGTGTTTGTGTGTAAGTGAGAGGTATGTGTGTGAGAGGAAAGGATTAAAGGAGGCATTTGAGCATTTCTACAGGACTATGTACAGAGCACACACCTGGTCTGGGTACACACTACCTTATAAATATATGGAGGGGTGTCCGTTCTGAATGTGTGTGTTTGTGTGTGTGTGTGTGTGTGTGTGTGTGTGTGTGTGTGTGTGTGTGTGTGTGTGTGAAAGGCGTGTGTGTGTGTGTGTGTGTGTGTGTGTGTGTGTGTGTGTGTGTGTGTGTGTGTAAGTGAAAGGCATGTGTGGGTGTTTAAGTGAAAGCGGCGTGTGTGTGTGTTTTTAAGTAAAGGAGGTGTGTGTGTGTGAGAAAGCGGCGTGTGTGTTTAAGTGAAAGAAACTGTGTGTGGGTGTTTAAGTGAATGAGGCGTTTGTGTGTTTTTTTTATATATATCTAGTGTTCACGCTAGGTGTCTTTCACAGGATGCTGCGCCCTGCCCCTTAGACAGCTGAATCCCGCCCTGCCCGTTTTTGTGCGCCCTGCCGTTTGCTGCCTGCCGGACCCCGCCACGCCGCCGGACCCAGCCGTGCGCCGCCGGACCCGGTAAGCACATGAGAGTCCCCCTGGGCTAAATTAACCTTGTAAGTATTTTGCAGCTGTTAACTTCAATCTCAGTGCTCTCTACCTGGTGCAGTGTGCCTCAGTGCTCTCTACCTGGTGCAGTGTGCCTCAGTGCTCTCTACCTGGTGCAGTGTGCCTCAGTGCTCTCTACCTGGTGCAGTGTGCCTCAGTGCTCTCTACCTGGTGCAGTGTGTATAATGTGCTCTATCTGGCGCAATATGTATAACGTGCTCTACCTGGCGCAGTATTAGGTGCACTACCGTGTGGTGTAATGTGAATTGCCACTATTATGTGGCCACGCCCCTTCTCCACAAAACAACGCCCCTAGATTTTTGATGCGCGCCTTCGGCGCGCACTGTCCATGTTTTCGCCTATAGGAATGGGAGCACCAAGCATTATAGTATGTACCTAAGTTTGCCCATCTAACTTAAAAATGTGCCCTCCTGAATGTAAAAATGTGCCCTCCCCGTGATCAGCACCCTGCCCTAAAAAAATCCTAGAGTGAACACTAGTTATATCGGCACACCGCTGCGCCAAAGCATCTCCATCGAGACCCGCTGGCGGGTGAGGGAGCACTGTAGGTGTACTATAATGGTATGCTGGTGTCTGTTTTATTGTAATGACTGACTTGGTGTGCGTCCACTTTCTATGTGTATCTATATTACTATTGGGAAAGGTACCTGAGCACGCTGCTACTGTTCACCCTTAGTGCCGGATAGCTACATATGGTATGTGTATATGTAGGGGGGCACCAACATTTATCATGCCTCCGGGCGACTGGGACGAACTTACGCCACTGGATAGATAGATAGATAGATAGATAGATAGATAGATAGATAGATAGATAGATAGATAGATAGACAGATAGACAGATAGATAGACTTGATCTTTTGGAAATCCGTGAAGTGCCGCCTGATTCCTGATCTAGGAGACGACCAGTGGGTCTTACCCAGGGAACCATCTTTTATCTAGACAGACAGACAGACAGACAGACAGACAGAGACAGACAGACAGACAGATAGATAGATAGATAGATAGATAGATAGATAGATAGATAGATACCATCAGTTAGGCAGATACCGGGCAGGGGAGGAGGAGGGGGGAGGGGGACTCGAGCCGCAGCAACGGAGTGTAATTGGTATCGGCGCCGCTGCAGCTGTCCCTCTCCTTCCGCATTGGCTGGCCGCCACCGCTGTGAATGCTGGGATGAGGGAAGCGCATCCCAGCATTCACAGCAGTGCCGGCCACCCAATACGGAAGGAGAGGGACAGCTGCTGCGGCGCCACCACCAATTACATAGCGCTGCTGCGGCTCCAGTCCCCCTCCCTCCTCCTCCTCCCCTGCCTCCGCAGCTGCTCCTCTTCTCCTCCAGCGCGGCGCACACAGCACAGGCGGCTTGTAATGAGTCAATTTGACTCATTACAAGCCGCTGACATAGAATGCTGGACGTTGCGCCTTCAGGGTGACTGCGCTGTGTGCCAGGCACACCTGGCACACACGTAGTTACGGCTCAGCATCCCACATCCACAGTATACTGCCACATGGCAAAGGGGAATGCGGAATCATCCAGCAGGCATCACTAAGGGTAGAAGGTGTAGAGAAGGGTACAGAGCCCTACAGCTGTCCCATAACAACTGCATCAAGTATTTTATAATAGTATAAAGTATATTGTTATAGGTGAGTGGTTATGTTGCAGGGCATAATAGATTAATTAGGATTCTTTTCTTCTTTTTTTTACTGTGCAATTCTGCGGCAGTGCGGCTGCGCCTAATGCCAGCACTGTAATTGTCTGTACCACTCACCCACTCACTGTTGCAGACAGTCTGCAGAGCAGCGATGACTGATTTAGTCATCATCGCTGCTGAGCACTGCCTGAGCTGCAGCGTCACCGTGTCTGGCCCCTCCTCACTCCGTCCTGCTTATGCTGCTGCGCGATGACAGAGAATCTGACATGAGCAGTAGGCATTCCACTCCAGGACATTGAGAGGGCCATCAGGGTGCCATTTTCAGCAGCAGAGCACGGTGCCTCACACCTCATGCACTGTAATTCATTGAAAGTGACTTCCTGCAGAACTTGAAGTTTGACGATATAATCGACAAGTTTGCAGCTTCTAAAGCAAGAAAAAGGAGCTTGATGTAAACTGTTTGACGACTATATTTAATGTATAATTTCTTATTGTCATTAATATATTAATGTTTCTATAGAATAAAAAAAATTGTATCAGCAAACAGTAATTGAATCTGGTAAATTTTGACACATATTACAGATTTTTAGCTGAATATGAGCGAAAAAATTGGTGGTGGGGGGTAGGGATCGGGGGGCGGCTGGAACCCTTAATCAGGCCTGGTCTGTATGATATAATGTTGTTATCATTTCAAATTGTAAATTAAACAAAAATAAATTTAATGATGTGCACCGGACATTTTTCGGGTTTTGTGTTTTGGTTTTGGATTCGGTTCCGCGGCCGTGTTTTGGATTCGGACGCGTTTTGGCAAAACCTCCCTGAAATTTTTTTGTCGGATTCGGGTGTGTTTTGGATTCGGGTGTTTTTTTACAAAAAACCCTCAAAAACAGCTTAAATCATAGAATTTGGGGGTCATTTTGATCCCATAGTATTATTAACCTCAATAACCATAATTTTCACTAATTTTCAGTCTATTCTGAACACCTCACACCTCACAATACTATTTTTAGTCCTAAAATTTGCACTGAAGTCGCTGGATGACTAAGCTAAGCGACCCAAGTGGCCGACACAAACACCTGGCCCATCTAGGAGTGGCACTGCAGTGTCAGACAGGATGGCTCTTCAAAAAAATAGTCCCCAAACAGCACATGATGCAAAGAAAAAAAGAGGCGCAATGAGGTAGCTGTGTGACTAAGCTCAGCGGCCCAAGTGGCCGATACAAACACCTGGCACATCTAGGAGTGGCTATGCAGTGTCAGACAGGATGGTACTTCAAAAAAATTGTCCCCAAACAGCACATGATGCAAAGAAAAAAAGAGGTGCACCAAGGTCGCTGGATGGCTAAGCTAAGCGACACAAGTGGCCGACACAAACACTTGGCCCATCTAGGAGTGGCACTGCAGTGTCAGGCAGGATGGCACTTCAAAAAAATAGTCCCCAAACAGCACATGATGCAAAGAAAAATGAAAGAAAAAAGAGGTGCAAGATGGAATTGTCCTTGGGCCCTCCCGCCCACCCTTATGTTGTATAAACAGGACATGCACACTTTAACAAACCCATCATTTCAGCGACAGGGTCTGCCACACGACTGTGACTGAAATGACTGGTTGGTTTGGGCCCCCACCAAAAAAGAAGCAATCAATCTCTCCTTGCACAAACTGGCTCTACAGAGGCAAGATGTCCACCTCCTCCTCATCGTCCGATTCCTCACCCCTTTCACTGTGTACAGCCCCCTCCTCACAGATTGTTAATTCATCCCCACTGGAATCCACCATCTCAGGTCCCTGTGTACTTTCTGGAGGCAATTGCTGGTGAATGTCTCCACGGAGGAATTGATTATAATTTTTTTATTTTGATGAACATCATCTTCCCCACATTTTCTGGAAGTAACCTCGTACGCCGATTGCTGACAAGGTGAGCGGCTGCACTAAACACTCTTTCGGAATACACACTGGAGGGTGGGCAACTTTGGTAAAATAAAGGCAGTTTCTGCAAGGGCCTCCAAATTGCCTCTTTTTCCTGCCAGTATCTGTACGGACTGTCTGACGTGCCTACTTGGATGCGGTCACTCATATAATCCTCCACCATTGTTCAATGGTGAGAGAATCATATGCAGTGACAGTAGACGACATGTCAGTAATCGTTGGCAGGTCCTTCAGTCCGGACCAGATGTCAGCACTCGCTCCAGACTGCCCTGCATCACCGCCAGCGGGTGGGCTCGGAATTCTTAGCCTTTTCCTTGCACCCCCAGTTGAGGGAGAATGTGAAGGAGGAGATGTTGACGGGTCACGTTCCGCTTGACTTGTCAATTTTCTCACCAGCAGGTCTTTGAACCTCTGCAGACTTGTGTCTGCCGGAAAGAGAGATACAACGTAGGTTTTAAATCTAGGATCGAGCACGGTGGCCAAAATGTAGTGCTCTGATTTCAACAGATTGACCACCCGTGAATCCTGGTTAAGCGAATTAAGGGCCCCATCCACAAGTCCCACATGCCTAGCGGAATCGCTCTGTTTTAGCTCCTCCTTCAATGTCTCCAGCTTCTTCTGCAAAAGCTTGATGAGGGGAACGACCTGACTCAGGCTGGCAGTGTCTGAACTGACTTCACGTGTGGCAAGTTCAAAGGGTTGCAGAACCTTGCACAACGTTGAAATCATTCTCCACTGTGCTTGAGTCAGGTGCATTCCCCCTCCTTTGCCTATATCGTGGGCAGATGTATAGGCTTGAATGGCCTTTTGCTGCTCCTCCATCCTCTGAAGCATATAGAGGGTTGAATTCCACCTCGTTGCCATCTCTTGCTTCAGATGATGGCAGGGCAGGTTCAGGATTGTTTGGTGGTGCTCCAGTCTTCTGTACGCGGTGGCTGAATGCCGGAAGTGGCCTGCAATTCTTAGGGCCACCGACAGCATCTCTTGCACGCCCCTGTCGTTTTTTAAATAATTCTGCACCACCAAATTCAATGTATGTGCAAAACATGGGACGTGCTGGAATTTGCCCAGATGTAATGCACGCACAATATTGCTGGCGTTGTCCGATGTCACAAATCCCCAGGAGAGTCCAATTGGGGTAAGCCATTCTGCGATGATCTTCCTCAGTTTCCGTAAGAGGTTGTCAGCTGTGTGCCTCTTCCGGAAAGCGGTGATACAAAGCGTAGCCTGCCTAGGAACGAGTTTGCATTTGCGAGATGCTGCTACTGGTGCCGCTGCTGCTGTTCTTGCTGCGGGAGGCAATACATCTACCCAGTGGGCTGTCACAGTCATATAGTCCTGAGTCTGCCCTGCTCCACTTGTCCACATGTCCGTGGTTAAGTGGACATTGGGTACAACTGCATTTTTTAGGACACTGGTGACTCTTTTTCTGATGTCTGTGTACATTTTCGGTATCGCCTGCCTAGAGAAATGGAACCTAGATGGTATTTGGTACCGGGGACACAGTACCTCAATCAAGTCTCTAGTTGCCTCTGAATTAACGGTGGATACCGGAACCACGTTTCTCACCGCCCAGGCTGCCAAGGCCTGAGTTATCTGCTTTGCAGCAGGATGACTGCTGTGATATTTCATCTTCCTCGCAAAGGACTGTTGGACAGTCAATTGCTTACTGGAAGTAGTACAAGTGGTCTTCCGACTTCCCCTCTGGGATGACGATCGACTCCCAGCAGCAACAACAGCAGCGCCAGCAGCAGTAGGCGTTACACTCAAGGATGCATCGGAGGAATCCCAGGCAGGAGAGGACTCGTCAGACTTGCCAGTGACATGGCCTGCAGGACTATTGGCTTTCCTGGGTAAGGAGGAAATTGACACTGAGGGAGTTGGTGGTGTGGTTTGCAGGAGCTTGATTACAAGAGGAAGGGATTTAGTGGTCAGTGGACTGCTTCCGCTGTCATCCAAAGTTTTTGAACTTGTCACTGACTTATGATGAATGCGCTGCAGGTGACGTATAAGGGAGGATGTTCCGAGGTGGTTAACGTCCTTACCCCTACTTATTACAGCTTGACAAAGGCAACACACGGCTTGACACCTGTTGTTCGCATTTGTGTTGAAATAATTCCACACCGAAGAGCTGATTTTTTTTTGTATTTTGACCAGGCATGTCAATGGCCATATTCCTCCCACGGACAACAGGTATCTCCCCGGGTGCCTGACTTAAACAAACTACCTCACCATCAGAATCCTCATTGTCAATTTCCTCCCCAGCGCCAGCAACACCCATATCCTCATCCTGGTGTACTTCAACAGTGACATCTTCAATTTGACTATCAGTAACTGGACTGCGGGTGCTCCTTCCAGCACTTGTAGGGGGCGTGCAAATGGTGGAAGGCGCAAGCTCTTCCCGTCCAGTGTTGGGAAGGTCAGGCATCGCAACCGACACAATTGGACTCTCCTTGGTGATTTGTGATTTAGAAGAACGCACAGTTCTTTGCTGTGCTTTTGCCAGCTTAAGTCTTTTCATTTTTCTAGCGAAAGGATGAGTGCTTCCATCCTCATGTGAATCTGAACCACTAGCCATGAACATAGGCCAGGGCCTCAGCCGTTCCTTGCCACTCCGTGTCGTAAATGGCATATTGGCAAGTTTACGCTTCTCATCAGACGCTTTAAATTTTGATTTTTGGGTCATTTTATTGAACTTTTGTTTTTTTGATTTTACATGCTCTCTACTATGACATTGGGCATCGGCCTTGGCAGACGACGTTGATGGCATTTCATCGTCTTGGCCATGACTAGTGGCAGCAGCTTCAGCACGAGGTGGAAGTGGATCTTGATCTTTCCCTATTTTAACCTCCACATTTTTGTTCTCCATTTTTTAATGTGTGGAATTATATGCCAGTATCAATAGCAATGGCCTACTACTATATATACTGCGCACAACTAAAATGCACAACAGGTATAGAATGTAGATGGATAGTATACTTGACGACACAGAGGTAGGTACAGCAGTGGCCTTCCGTACCGTACTGCTATATATACTGGTGGTCACTGTGTCAGCAAACTGCAAAACTAAAATGCACCACAGGTATAGAATGTAGATGGATAGTATACTTAATGACGACACAGAGGTAGGTACAGCAGTGGCCTTCCGTACCGTACTGCTATATATATTGGTGGTCATTGTGTCAGCAAACTGCAAAACTAAAATGCACCACAGGTATAGAATGTAGATGGATAGTATACTTAATGACAACACAGAGGTAGGTACAGCAGTGGCCTTCCGTACCGTACTGCTATATATAGTATACTGGTGGTCACTGTGTCTGCAAACTGCAAAACTAAAATGCACCACAGGTATAGAATGTAGATGGATAGTATACTTAATGACGACACAGAGGTAGGTACAGCAGTGGCCTTCCGTACCGTACTGCTATATATACTGGTGGTCACTGTGTCAGCAAACTGCAAAACTAAAATGCACCACAGGTATAGAATGAAGATGGATAGTATACTTAATGACGACACAGAGGTAGGTACAGCAGTGGCCTTCCGTACCGTACTGCTATATATACTGGTGGTCACTGTGTCAGCAAACTGCAAAACTAAAATGCACCACAGGTATAGAATGTAGATGGATAGTATACTTAATGATGACACAGAGGTAGGTACTGCAGTGGCCTTCCGTACCGTACTGCTATATATAGTATACTGGTGGTCACTGTGTCAGCAAACTGCAAAACTAAAATGCACCGCAGGTATAGAATGTAGATGGATAGTATACTTAATGACGACACAGAGGTAGGTACAGCAGTGGCCTTCCGTACCGTACTGCTATACATAGTATACTGGTGGTCACTGTGTCAGCAAACTGCAAAACTAAAATGCACCACAGGTATAGAATGTAGATGGATAGTATACTTAATGACGACACAGAGGTAGGTACAGCAGTGGCCTTCCGTACCGTACTGCTATACATAGTATACTGGTGGTCACTGTGTCAGCAAACTGCAAAACTAAAATGCACCACAGGTATAGAATGTAGATGGATAGTATACTTAATGACGACACAGAGGTAGGTACAGCAGTGGCCTTCCGTACCGTACTGCTATATATAGTATACTGGTGGTCACTGTGTCAGCAACCTGCAAAACTAAAATGCACCACAGGTATAGAATGTAGATGGATAGTATACTTAATGACGACACAGAGGTAGGTACTGCAGTGGCCTTCCGTACCGTACTGCTATATATAGTATACTGGTGGTCACTGTGTCAGCAAACTGCAAAACTAAAATGCACCGCAGGTATTGAATGTAGATGGATAGTATACTTAATGACGACACAGAGGTAGGTACAGCAGTGGCCTTCCGTACCGTACTGCTATACATAGTATACTGGTGGTCACTGTGTCAGCAAACTGCAAAACTAAAATGCACCACAGGTATAGAATGTAGATGGATAGTATACTTAATGACGACACAGAGGTAGGTACAGCAGTGGCCTTCCGTACCGTACTGCTATATATAGTATACTGGTGGTCACTGTGTCAGCAAACTGCAAAACTAAAATGCACCACAGGTATAGAATGTAGATGGATAGTATACTTAATGACGACACAGAGGTAGGTACAGCAGTGGCCTTCCGTACCGTACTGATATATATACTGGTGGTCACTGTGTCAGCAAACTGCAAAACTAAAATGCACCACAGGTATAGAATGTAGATGGATAGTATACTTAATGATGACACAGAGGTAAGTACAGCAGTGGCCTTCCGTACCGTACTGCTATATATACTGGTGGTCACTGTGTCCGCAAACTGCAAAACTAAAATGCACCACAGGTATAGAATGTAGATGGATAGTATACTTAATGACGACACAGAGGTAGGTATAGCAGTGGCCTTCCGTACCGTACTGCTATATATACTGGTGGTCACTGTGTCAGCAAACTGCAAAACTAAAATGCACCACAGGTATAGAATGTAGATGGATAGTATACTTAATGACGACACAGAGGTAGGTACAGCAGTGGCCTTCCGTACCGTACTGATATATATACTGGTGGTCACTGTGTCAGCAAACTGCAAAACTAAAATGCACCACAGGTATAGAATGTAGATGGATAGTATACTTAATGATGACACAGAGGTAAGTACAGCAGTGGCCTTCCGTACCGTACTGCTATATATACTGGTGGTCACTGTGTCCGCAAACTGCAAAACTAAAATGCACCACAGGTATAGAATGTAGATGGATAGTATACTTAATGACGACACAGAGGTAGGTATAGCAGTGGCCTTCCGTACGGTACTGCTATATATACTGGTGGTCACTGTGTAAGCAAACTGCAAAACTAAAATGCACCACAGGTATAGAATGTAGATGGATAGTATACTTAATGACGACACAGAGGTAGGTACAGCAGTGGCCTTCCGTACCGTACTGCTATATATACTGGTGGTCACTGTGTCAGCAAACTGCAAAACTAAAATGCACCACAGGTATAGAATGTAGACGGATAGTATACTTAATGACGACACAGAGGTAGGTACTGCAGTGGCCTTCCATACCGTACTGCTATATATACTGGTGGTCACTGTGTCAGCAAACTGCACAACTGAAATGCACCACAGGTATAGAATCTAGATGGATAGTATACTTGACGACACAGAGGTAGGTACAGCAGTGGCCTACTGTACCCTAATGCTATATATTATATACTGGTGGTCACTGGTCAGCAAAACTCTGCACTGTACTCCTTCTATATAATATTATACTGGTGGTCCCCAGTCCCCACAATAAAGCAGCACACTGAGCACAGATATGGAGTGTTTTTCAGGCAGACAACGTATACTGGTGGTCACTGTCAGCAAAACTCTGCACTGTACTCCTGCTATATAATACAGCTGCTCCCCAGTCCCCACAATTAAGCAGTGTGAGCACAGATATATGCAGCACACTGAGCACAGATAAGGAGCGTTTTTTTCAGGCAGAGAACGGATAAAACTGGTGGGAACTGATCAGCAAAACTCTGCACTGTACTCCTCCTATATTATACAGCTGCTCCCCAGTCCTCCCCACAATTAAGCAATAAAGCACAATCAAGTTCAATAATAACGGAGAGGACGCCAGCCACGTCCTCTCCCTAACATTTCCAATGCACGAGTGAAAATGGCGGCGACGCGCGGCTGCTTATATAGAATCCGAATCTCGCGAGAATCCGACAGCGGGATGATGACGTTCGGGCGCGCTCGGGTTTACCGAGCCATACGGGAGAATCCGAGTATGGCTCGGACCCGTGTAAAAAGGGTGAAGTTCGGGGGGGTTCGGTTTCCGAGAAACCGAACCCGCTCATCACTATTAGATACTGATCTGTTAAGAGTTTGTTTTTTCCTGTGGAAAGAGATCTGATGATCCAGAGTCGGATCAGATTTGCAACAGTGTAAACCGGTCGAAACCGGTCGAGATGGTTGCGGCCTACGAGGCCATTCGATGAGCAGGTCAAATGCTAGAGTTGTTTTTGCGGGACCAGTTGGACATGTGGTCCGGGTATTACCTGCACATGCACCGGAAAATAATCCTATTTTCCAGGACCAGGATATATCTCCTGTGGTGGCTTCACAGTTCTCACCTCCTAAAGGGACGAAGGTTCGGGATCCAGGATGAGATCCTGGTGTCCATGGATACATGTCTCCGAGGCTGGGGAGCAGTCTTACCAGGGGAAGATTTTTCAGGGGGAAAGGTCAAGCCGGGAAGCTGGTCTGCAATAAGCATTCTTGATTTAAGAGCTATTTACAACGGAACATCTTCTTCGTGTTCTGCCCGTCTTAATTCTGTCCGACAACTAAACAGCAGTGGCGTAAGTAAGCCGCTAGGGCGGAACGAGGAGCAAAGCGGAAATGGTAGAAGCCGAAAAAGTTTCCGATGAGTGGAAAGGCATGTAAACGCTCTATTAGAGGTCTTCGTTCCGGGTGAAGACAACGGAGAAATAGACTTCCTCAGCAGACACGATCTCCATCCAGGAGAGTGGGGTCTTCATCAAGAAGTTTTCACGGAAGTGACAAGTCTTTGGGGAATTCCTCGATTAGACATGATGGCGTCTCGCCTCAACAAGAAACTTCAGGGATATTGTTCCAGGTCAAGAGACACTCTTGACCTGGGTGTTTCAGTCGGTCTACGTGTTCCCTCCACTTTCACTCTTTCCGAGGGTGACAAACATAAGAAAAACAAAGGTTCAGGTGATCCTGATTGTTCCTGTCTAGCCAAAGAGGGATTGGTATCCAGATCTTCAAGACTTACTCAGAGAAGATCCCTGGCCTCTTCCTCTACGAGAGGACCTCTTACAGCAAGGACCGGGCGTGTATCAAGACTTACCGGGGCTGCATTTGACGGCTTGGCGGTTGAACGCCATATCCTAAAAAGTAACGGCGAAGCTTTACCACCGTATTTGGAGGAAGTATGTGTCTTGGTGTGAATCAAAGAAGGCTCCTACGGAAGAATTTCAGCTGGGTTGTTTTTCTCCATTTTTTGCAAGCAGAGGTGGATGCAGGCCTATAGTTAGGCTCTATTAAAGTGCAGATTTCGGCCTTATCAATTTTCTTTCAAATATAATTGGCCACCTTTCCAGAAGTTCAGACTTTCTTGAAAGGAGTGCTGCACATCCAACCTCCATTTGTGCCCCCAGTGGCACCATGGGACCTTAACGTGGTGTTGCAGTTTCTTATGTCACACTTTACGAAAGGTTGGGTAAAAATTTCTCACTTGGAAAGTGGTCATGCTATTGGCCTTGGCGTCCGCAAGGCAGGTGTCGGAATTGGCGGCTTTGTCTCACAAGAGCCCCTATTTGATATTCCATGTGGATAGAGCGGAATTGAGAACTCTGCAACAATTTCTGCCAAAAGTGGTTTCTGCGTTTCACAGGAACCAGCTTATTGTGGTGCCTGGGGCTACTTAAGCTTGGCTGATTCGAAGTCTCTCGTTGTAGTCAGAGCTTTGAATATTTATGTCGCCAGAACGGCTCAGATTGGGGAAACAGACGCTCTGTTTATCCTGTATGCTCCCAACAATAGTGGGGCACCTGCTTCTAAGCAGACTGTTACACGCAGGATCTGTGATACGATTCGGCATGCTCATTCTACGGCTGGATTGCCGGTACCGAAGTTGGTGAAGGCCCATTCTACCAGGAAAGTGTGCTCTTTCTTGGGGCAGATGCCCGAGGAGTCTCGGCGGTTCAACTTTGCCGAGCAGCTACTTGGTCGGGTTCAAACGCTTTGCTAAGTTCTACAAGTTTGATACCCTGGCTGATGAGGACCTCATGTTTGCTCAATCGGTGCTGCAGTGTCGTCCGCACTCTCCCGCCCGGTCTGGAGCTTTGGTATAGACCCCAGAGTCGGACTGGCCCACAGGGGTACCAGGGAAACCACCGGTAGGCCCCAATGCCTGTGAGCCCACTCCTTCCTCTAGGGATCAGGTTCCAGACTGTGCACTTGTATTATACATAGTAGATATGTTGCATTACACTGCACTAAACTATTGTGTATTTCAAGCATCTGTGGAGGTTTGCCACACCCCCTTTGTAGGCTGGCCACACCCCAAAGTATGGGCCCCTCTAACTGCATTCCCCTGGTGGGCCCTACTTGCCCCAGTCCGACACTGATAGACCCCATGGTCCTTTTGGAGTCCCCAGCATCCTCTAGGACTTATAAGAGAAAATAGGATTTTAATACCTACCGGTAAATCCTTTTCTCTTAGTCCGTAGAGGATGCTGGGCGCCCGTCCCAGTGAGTACTGTATTTGCAGCTATTGGTTGTTGTTACACTCATGTGGTGTTTCTTTTCAGTCAAGTCTGTTGCTGCTGTTATTCATGCCATGGCATGCGGTATGTGATTATTGGTCGTGTTTACACACAGGTTGTGTTACATTTTCGGTCAGCATATTGCTGTATATTTTTCATGCCGCCGGCTGGTGTTCTATTGAATGCCACGTTCTGCGGCATGTTCGAGGTGTGAGCTGGTATGACACTCTCCGTGTTTAAACAATAAATTCTTTCCTCGAAATGTCCGTCTCCCTGGGCACAGTTTTCTAACTGAGGTCTGGAGGAGGGGCATAGAGGGAGGAGCCAGTTCACACCCATTCAAAGTCTTATTGTGTGTCCATGTCTCCTGCGGATCCCGTCTATACCACATGGTCCTTTTGGAGTCCCCAGCATCCTCTACGGACTAAGAGAAAAGGATTTACCGGTAGGTATTAAAATCCTATTTAAGATGGGATGTTGCCCATAGCAACCAATCAGATTCTACTTCTCATTTATCTAGCACCTTCTAGAAGATAATACCTGGAATCTGATTGTTTGTGTCACGTCTAGCAAAGTTTGGGGATCCGGCAGTTGAGACTTGCCCAAGGAGGTAGCAGGCTGGGGAAGAACAAAATGAGGGGGTTGGATATAGTTCCTTTGCATGGGATACGGAGCAATGAAGGATGTAGGCGGAGTTTGAGAGTCAATGAAAAGTATTTATTATGTACAGAGCAGAGGTAGAAAACTGAGGTTGATGAACGGTGACTTGAGAACGTGGTCGTAGACAAAGAACTGTGGAACTGTGGGTGAGAGTAAAACGAGGCTGAAGACAAGAACCGTGGACTGCGACTTATGAGATGAAACTGCGGTAGAGGAGCTGAGAACTGTGGACGGTAGTTTGGGTCGTGACTGGAGACTGAGAACTGTAGACTGTGGCTTGTAAGATGAAGCTGGAGATAACGAGCTGAGGACTGTGAATGGTGGTTCGAGGACTTGGCTGGAAGCAAGGATCTGCGGACTGTGGCTTGGAGGACGAGGCAAGAGACCCGGGGTCATCCGTGCCCAAAGGGTCTTACTGAACCGGGTTTTCCAAGAGCGTCTCCACGGGCAGCAGCAGGCTAGGAACGGGAAAACTGCAGCAGCAACTGAGAACTGGCAAAGCAGGGTTAGAAGTACCAGAATACAGCAGGAATCCAGGGAGCACAGGCTAAAGCACCTACAACAGGGTTGTAACTTGAAGCACTGGCATCCCTGTCCTAAACCAGCCCCCTTTTATAGGAAGAAGTCTCCCTGGATTGGCTGGAAAACTAGGAACAGGAATTATGTCAGAAACTTGGTCTCCAACATGGCGGCGCCCAGTAATGCAGACCTTTTCTGACAACATGCTACTCACTGCCCCTGGTCTCCTGGGCAACGGCTTAGCGAGAGCGAGCTGCTGCAGTGGCGTCCCGCCGCCACGAGCGGACCCCCTCAACGCCATTACCGCTGCCTGTACCCTTGAACCCAGCGCCGCAGCCCTCCACCGCCGCTGCCCGGCCGCCCGTGAAGCCCGCCCCGCGGCCCCAGCGTTCCGGTAAGACCCCAGACGCTGACAGTACCCCCCCTTTTGCGGGCGGACTCCGGACACCTATAAGGTTTAGCTGGAAATTTGGCATGAAATGTCCGAAGAAGTCTTGGGGCATGGACGTCCTCTGCCTCTACCCAGGACCTTTCCTCAGGTCCATATCCCTTCCAATCAACTAGGTACTGGAGGTGACCATATCGTTTGCTGGAGTCGAGGATATTATGAATCTCAAATTTGTCTCCTTGTGTTGACTGGATCTTGGGTGATTTAGGTAGAGCAGCTCTGAATCGATTGAGTACCAACAGTTTTAAGAAATATGAAAAGCGCTAGGGATTCTTAAATGTGGAGGTAACTTCACCTTGTAAGCCACAGGATTCAAAACTCTTTCGATTCGGTAGGGCCCAATAAACCTGGGAGCAAACTTCTTAGTAGGAACCTTCAATCTTAGGTTACGTGTGGAAACCCAAACCCGATCTCCCACTTTAAGACTTGGTACCGCTTTTCGCTTTAGATCTGCGTAGGTCTTATACTTCTTGGATGTCTTGAGCAAGGCCTTGTGAATTTGTTTCCAGGTTTCAGTAAATTGTCTAAGTGTTGACTCTGCGGCAGGAACCTCGAGTGTAGGCAGAAGTTGGAAGTCAGGAACTTTCGGATGATAACCATAATTAATGAAAAATGGAGAAGATTTTGTGGCAGAGTGATAAAGATTGTTATGGGCAAATTCTGCAAATGGGAGGAAGTCCAGCCAGTCGTCCTGAGAGGAGGACATGAATAAACGCAGAAATGTCTCCAGGTCCTGGTTCACTCTTTCTGTTTGACCATGATATCCTGAGGAAAAATTCAATTTCACGCCAAGAGCAGAACATAGGGATCTCCAAAACTTGGCCACAAACTGGGGACCTCTATCAGATACGATTTCCTGCGGTAATCCATGGAGACGAAAAATCTCTGCTATGAATAATTTTGCCAGATGGGATGCTGATGGAAGACTGGCCAGGGGAACAAAGTGTGCCATTTTAGAAAATCGATCGACTATGACTCATACGGTGTTCCGTCCGCCAGACACAGGCAAATCAGTAATAAAGTCCATAGAAATATGTGTCCATGGTCTTTGCGGTACAGGTAGCGGATGAAGTAACCCGGCTGGAGGACCTTTAGGACTTTTATGCTGAGCACACTTTGGACAGGCAACCACAAATTCCTGTACATCAGTCCTGAGATGAGGCCACCAGTAGGAGCGCTGAATGAATTTGAGCGTTTTATGACCACCCGCATGGCCCATGAAGAAGGAGGAGTGAGCCCATGTAAGCAGTCTCTTGCAAAGATTTGGAGCAACGAAGATCTTTCCTGGAGGAGGAAGTGGAGAGGTATTGGTTGCTGAAAAAGAGGTGGAGTCTAAGATGTATTGTTCTTTTGAACGGTCAGAGGGTTCTTCAGAACTCAAGGAACGAGATAATGCATCTGCCTTTTTGTTGAGGGACCCTGGGCGGTAACTAAGTTTAAAGTTGAAACGGGTAAAGAAGAGTGCCCATCTTGCTTGACGTGGATTCAGACATCGGGCTGACTGTAGATACAGGAGGTTCTTATGATCCGTGGTTACCGAGATTGGATGCTGAGCTCCCTCCAACAAATACCTCCACTCCTCAAAGGCTAACTTAATTGCTAGTAATTCTTGTTCCCCAATAGCGTAATTCTGCTCAGCGAGGGAGAATCTTCGCGAGAAGAATGCACAAGGATGGACTTTCTTGTCCTCGAAGAGCTGAGATAAAACTGCTCCCACTCCTACCGTGGAGGCATCGACTTCCACCAGGAACGGACGACTGAGATCAGGTTGTCGAAGAACAGGAGCGGTCATGAAGGCCTTCTTTAACGATGAAAAGGCTTCTAAAGCCTCTGGAGACCATTTGGCTGGATCGGCTCCTTTCCTGGTTAATGCTGTTATTGGGGCTATGACAGAGGAATAATTCTGAATGAATCTTCGGTAGAAGTTAGCGAACCCCAGGAAACGTTGAACTCCCTTAAGGGAAGCTGGAAGCGACCAATCCTGAATCGCTTGGACTTTAGCGGGGTCCATCTGCAATTTCTGCCCTGAAAGGATGTAACCGATGAATGGAATCGTGGGTACTTCGAAGGTGCACTTCTCAAGCTTACAAAATAGTTGATTCCTCCGTAAACGAGTTAGAACTTCTTTGACTTGTTCTCGATGGGTCTTCAGATCCCTAGAAAAAATGAGGATGTCATCCAAGTAAACCACCAAACAGTCATAGAGGAGATCTCTGAAGATTTCAATAACGAATTCTTGAAAGACGGCTGGGGCGTTACATAGGCCGAAAGGCATTACCAGATATTCGTAGTGGCCGTCGCGGGTATTAAAAGTCGTCTTCCATTCGTCACCTGGGCGAATACGTATAAAGTTGTAGGCTCCCCGTAAGTCCAGCTTAGTGAATACAGTAGCTCCTTTAACACGGTCGAACAGTTCTGGAATTAGAGGTAATGGATATCTGTTCTTAATTGTAATGTCATTGAGACCTCTATAGTCAATACAGGGCCGCAGATCCCCATCCTTCTTTTTGACAAAGAAAAACCCTGCGCCAGCCGGAGAGGTGGATGACCTAATGAACCCTTTTTCCAAGTTCTCCCGGATATACTCCGACATGGCCTGAGTCTCAGGGAGTGAGAGCGGGTAGATTCGACCTCGGGGAGGAGTCTTGCCGGGTACCAGATCAATGGGACAATCCCAAGTGCGATGCGGAGGCAAGGTGTCCGCCCCATGCTTACTAAAAACATCTTGGAAGGTCTGGTATTCTGCAGGGAGGCTGGAAGGACTAGAAGAGCAGAGAGGTCTTACAGAGGGCAAACAGTTCTGGAAGCAGTTTCGTCCCCAGGAAAGAACATCCATGGTTTGCCAATCTATGTGGGGATTGTGTCTACTTAACCATGGAAATCCTAGGATCAGTTCGTGAGAGGCTTTGGGAATTACTAGGAAAGAGATGTTTTCCGAATGAAGAGCTCCAACCTTCATCTTAAGAGGAATTGTACGAAGAGTGATAATTCCCTCAGGAATATGACTTCCATCCACAGCAGTAATTGAGATGGTACGATCCAAACGGACCATTTGTATCCCAAATCGTTTGACCAGAGCTGATGTAATAAAACTTTCGGCGGCTCCGGAGTCGAGTAGTGCAGGGATGAGAAGAGAGGAAGAAGGAAGCTCCAGGTGGGTTAACAAGACTGACTCTTTCTTGGCAAGTAATTCTGAAAATTCTCCTAGCTTGACCTCTCCGGCACAAGCTAGGAGCGGGCGTTTCCCGGACGTTGGCTACAAGATTTAACAAAATGATCAGATTCACCACAGTACAGGCATAAGTTCCCTTGTCGCCGTCTCTGACGTTCCTCGTTGGAAAGACGGGAATGATTGATCTGCATGGGTTCCTCAGTAGTTGGAGTTGATGGTGTTGGTGGAGGAACGACTCGAGGCCTGGGACGATCTGACCGTGATTTCTCCATACAGCGTTCTCTGTATTTTAAGTCTAATTTATTGCATAGGGAAATTAACTTATCCAACTTATCAGGTACGTCCTGAGTCGTGAGGTCATCTTTGATCTTCTCGGAGAGACCGCTCCAGAAAGCTGCGATGAAAGCCTCCTCATTCCAGTTCAGTTCAGAGGAGAGAGTATGAAACTGGATCACGTACTGACTGACCGTACGCGTGCCCTGACGCAGGCGCAGGATCTCCAATGAGGCAGCAGAAGTCCTGCCCGGTTCGTCGAAGATTCTTCGAAAGGCAGCTACAAACTCCGAGTAGTTAGACAGGATTGGATCCGACCTCTCCCACAATGGTGACGCCCATTCCAACGCTTGCCCAGTAAGTAAAGAATTGATATAGGCTACCTTGGTTCGTGCTGATGGGAAACTGGACGACTGTAGTTCGAACTGGATTTCACACTGGTTAAGAAACCCACGGCATTGCTTTGGATTCCCATCAAATTTACTGGGAGATGGCAAATGCAACCGTGGAAGTGGGCCTGGCACAGGAGGAAGCGGAACCGGAGGTGCTAATGTGGGAGCAGCTGTAGGAACTTGAGGAGCCGTCATGGCAACACAGAGAGAATCGAGACGTTCGGACATACTCTGCATGAACTGCACAATTTGAGATTGTGTGGCCTCCTGCTTACTTAAACGAGACCAGATATCTGCGGTTGAATCTCCTCCTGAGGCCTGATCACCCGTCGAATCCATTTGGCCAGTGCTTACTGTCACGTCTAGCAAAGTTTGGGGATCCGGCAGTTGAGACTTGCCCAAGGAGGTAGCAGGCTGGGGAAGAACAAAATGAGGGGGTTGGATATAGTTCCTTTGCATGGGATACGGAGCAATGAAGGATGTAGGCGGAGTTTGAGAGTCAATGAAAAGTATTTATTATGTACAGAGCAGAGGTAGAAAACTGAGGTTGATGAACGGTGACTTGAGAACGTGGTCGTAGACAAAGAACTGTGGAACTGTGGGTGAGAGTAAAACGAGGCTGAAGACAAGAACCGTGGACTGCGACTTATGAGATGAAACTGCGGTAGAGGAGCTGAGAACTGTGGACGGTAGTTTGGGTTGTGACTGGAGACTGAGAACTGTAGACTGTGGCTTGTAAGATGAAGCTGGAGATAACGAGCTGAGGACTGTGAATGGTGGTTCGAGGACTTGGCTGGAAGCAAGAATCTGCGGACTGTGGCTTGGAGGACGAGGCAAGAGACCCGGGGTCATCCGTGCCCAAAGGGTCTTACTGAACCGGGTTTTCCAAGAGCGTCTCCACGGGCAGCAGCAGGCTAGGAACGGGAAAACTGCAGCAGCAACTGAGAACTGGCAAAGCAGGGTTAGAAGTACCAGAATACAGCAGGAATCCAGGGAGCACAGGCTAAAGCACCTACAACAGGGTTGTAACTTGAAGCACTGGCATCCCTGTCCTAAACCAGCCCCCTTTTATAGGAAGAAGTCTCCCTGGATTGGCTGGAAAACTAGGAACAGGAATTATGTCAGAAACTTGGTCTCCAACATGGCGGCGCCCAGTAATGCAGACCTTTTCTGACAACATGCTACTCACTGCCCCTGATCTCCTAGGCAACGGCTTAGCGAGAGCGAGCTGCTGCAGCGGCGTCCCGCCGCCACGAGCGGACCCCCTCAACGCCATTACCGCTGCCTGTACCCATGAACCCAGCGCCGCAGCCCTCCACCGCCGCTGCCCGGTCGCCCGTGAAGCCCGCCCCGCGGCCCCAGCGTTCCGGTAAGACCCCGGACGCTGACAGTTTGCTATGGGCAACATCACATCTTAAATAGAACTCCCATCTTAGTAAATTTACCCCCTGATCGTAGATGTGCTAGTCCGCCCCGCATGTCGGGCCCCCCTCCCCCCGCACAAGTACAAAAGCATTGCACAGCGGCGATGCTTTTGTACTGGAAGAGTAGCTCCTTACCAGTGCAGATCCTGCACACTGGCAGGGAGCTACTCGTCGCTGCCCGGGTCGTAGCGGCTGCATGTGACGTCACGCAGCCGCCGCGGCCTGCCCCCCAACGGTCCAGGCAAGCCTGTGTTGCCCGGACTGCGCCCCTAGACGGCTGCCAAACGCCGCCGACCCGCCCCCTCCCGCCTCTGCCTGTCAAACGCACAGCAGTGATCTGGTCTGAATTAGCCCCAATGTTCTACTCTGACAGTGATTATGCAGTGCGTGCGCTATGGGCTTAATTCACATTTGCACGCACATGAAATTGCGATTTGCCAGGCTACGGAACAGCTAATGTTAGTAAGAGAAACTGCCACCCAGAAATTAAATGAAGCGCACACCGGACTCATCGCAAACTCATTCTTAATTGCGTACACATTCTCAGCCTACATATAAAAACGAAGAACATCAGAGCTAAGTGTTGGCGGCCTATGGCTACCCAGACTGGACACAGCAGTACAGATGCAGACACCATGTTTTTGCATGTACAAGCTCGCAGCTGCCGAATCCTCATTGGGAGCGGGATCTCGGCGGCACCTTGGAGCATGCACATTGCGATCGCAGCACATGCACAGTCTGCTAATAATCGCCCCGTTGCAAGAATATCGGCCACTGCGCACAAACAGGAATTAGGCCCTATGAACGTTTGGGGTCCGAGTCCTATGATGTATGTGTGTGCTGTGGCTATTCCTATGCGCCTTCTATGGAATGAGGTTTAAAGCCCAGATTTAGGAGTTGTCTGCTGCAGCAACGTTAACGTCTTTTGCTGCAGTCGCGTCTGCAAACGCTAATGATAGTAAAAGCGCTTCTCCTTATCTGCAATTGTGCTCCTAAGTGCGCAAGGACTGAGGATCGCCCACTTTGAGCAACTGCAGTTGCAACCCCCAGACACACCAATGGGACTTGTACCTGCTCCATGCTATGTGCAGAATCTCTGTCAGCGTACGGCCTCCAATGTGAGCAATTAATCATCTGAGGAGCTCACAATCACTCCTACGACACACCTGGGACATAACACAACAAGCCCATACGACAGACCATCTTTGTGCGTCTGTTTAGTGTCCTCAGTCACCACCCAGGAATGCCCAATACATTCTTGACACCAGTGCAGCTCAATCGGTCCTGCGGGGTGCATGCACGGTGTGGCATTTTGGTGCCTTAGATGCATCCGCAGTCACAACAACTAATAAACCTGAAACATCGGCATCGCGTGCGACTCAGGATGGGTTAATGCAACACTATCAGGGCTGTGGGTCATTGTGTTTATTTTTAGCTTTTGCTACTTGTCTCTGTAGCTTCCATATTGGCGTTGTCCTCCACACTCCGCATGGAATCAGATGACAATGAGGCAATAAACACGTCTCTCGTCTACAGCTGCTGTGATTAGAAAGGAAATGTACGCTGACAAGAAACATTCAGTCTTGTTTTCCACAGCCAATACCGCGAGGCAGCCAAGATCCTAAACACGGCAGTAATAGCAGGAACTCATCAAGAGATGTTCAAAGAGGAAGCCTATCTTCTTGCCATTCAGGGGATAAATGCATCATTTGCCTCATACAAAAACAAGGAGGTTTTTTTTTTCCCCAGCTCTATGTTTGGATTCAGCTGTTCAGCGCTATCGCCTGAATCCTATTATTCTGCAATGCGTGCCTGCGGCACCTTGTCCCTTTTTTCCCCACAATCAGAATGTCCGCAGAGGCCTATGGATAAAAGGCTCTGGGGATATATATTTTCCTGATGTTAACATATTCTTTGTTTTCTATTAGTTTTATTTAATAACATTGAATGTCATTCACAAACTGTACAAAACAGCGCCCTTATGTTCCAGATGACATTTGTGATGTAATTTGCCTATTTCTCCTATTATTATTTTTTTGTTGCAAACTGCGCCTCCATATATATAAGGGAGGGATGCGTAATCAGTGCTATCACCCAGGACTCAGGGTGCCTGGAAAGCTCCCTGCAGTCAGTAATGCTCCTGCAGAGCCAACTAGAGTGTCCAAAGGATGTTCCGGGAATACATCCAGCAGCCTAAAGAGCAGCGGATGCTCTACTTCCTAGTGCCAATGGCCTCGCCCCCTTGGTGTGACATCACAGGCCAGTGGTGGGGCCGACACAGGGTGACTTAGAGACGTAGACTAACACGGGGAGGCAGATTTCATGCACACACAATTAATTTTTTTCACTGTAGTAGAAGTGGGCAGGACGTAATAATGCAATTTGATTTGAGTCACGTCATTGTGGCCCTTTCTCCCATTACAAAATGCTGCAAATTGCATAACATTGCACCTGGCCAGGATCGTGATTAGGGATGGCCATCAACCATGTATGGTTAGCAGCCAGGGGGTATATTTACTAAAGTTCGATTTGGGATTCATTTTTTAGGAACCTTAAAAATCGTCAGAATTCGATTCTATTGATACTGAAATATCCCTTACAAAATCCCTCATTTACGAAAAATCAATTATGCATTCCATTTTCAAATCAAACTCAATTTTGATCGATTTTTGGAAGGGATTTTGAGTTGAAATTCCCTTCCCTTCCAAAATCAAACCTCAATTCCCCTTTAAAATCCCCAGCAAAATCGAACAGAACTTCCTCATTGCTTCCTATTGGTCCAAATGTATCACATGCACACTAATTAAAGGGGGAGACATTCCTACAGCCAGACTGCTCCACATGCTTTTGGGTACTTTAAAAGTCATCACAATCAATTTCCTACCAATAGACTAGTGTTTAGAAGCACCAATCGAATATCTAACATGTTTCGATTAATTTGGGGATTTGAATTTTGAGGTAGAGTTCGATTTTAGACAGATTTGAAATCGAATTTTAGTAAATGAGCGCATCCTATCTTCGACTATGGGAAAACCTTGATTTTTTTCAGATATTCGATTTTGAGTGGGATTTGAGTTGAATTCAGTTTTAAAATCGATTTGACATTCAATTTTGCATTTAGTAAATCTCTTCAATCAAAATTGAATGGAAATCGAATGCCAAATCCCTAAAAACTCAAAATTTAATTTTAGTGAATATACCCCCAGGAGTGATTTGCCACCTATGGTCAATGGGACGGGCTGATTGGAATGATCTGATGGTTCTCCTCCTTTGATGGCAGAGATGAGTGCACAGTACTTTTCCCGGCTCCCTGTTGTGACGCTTAGCCCCACCCCATTCCTTGACTGGCCCACCGTATTCCATGATGTAAAGCACTAATTGCACTATTGATGGTGACCCCCCTGCAGTTGCCACTGGATCTTCCAGGAGGAGGGTCCCAGAAAGTCAGCAACTACACTTCATTTTTTTTTTCCAGCTGTAAACAAGACTAAAGTGATAATAGAAAGGAAGCTCTCAGGGGAGCAGAAGCTGATGGCAGGGGCTGGGCGGAATCAAGGTGTTTCTTGCAATAGTTGCCTACTCTCCTGGAATATCTGGAACACTCCTGAATTTTTTTCTATTTTTTTTAATATTATTCACTAAAGCAGTGGTTCCCAAACTGTGTGCCGTGGCACCCTGGGGTGCCTCAGGACACTTGCAGGGGTGCCTCGGGTTGGTGATCCAGGACCAATTCAAAATATTTATTACCCATGTAATAGGCAAAACTAGTACTTGTGGCTGCCAATCATAAACTATGTGTACAAACAGAAGCAAATCTTGTCCCTCACCACAAAACTGAACCGAAGTATGACATATAAACATAATTTACTTAATTTCATATTTTTTATAAATTTCCCAATAAAAAACGTTTGACCTAGGGGTGTCGTGATAAAAATTCTGATACTCTAGGGCGCCGTGATTTAAAAAAGTTTGGGAACCACTGCACTAAAGCAAAATTATAATACACCACAAAATGTAGCAAAACCAAAAAAAATCAATAGTATAATCGTCATATACTAAGAAGTATAGCAGAAACAATAATGGATTTGATGTTTAAGCACAGGTGCTTTAGGAGAGGAGGAAGCCCATGTGCAGTCTACGATTGGGCCCCCTCCTCTCCGGTGGTGCAGTAAACTCTGGCACTGACCATCAGACGCACATTGGTCAATCATCATACTATAAGCCATACTAAAAACTGTGGTACTGTCGTATAAGTCCAGTGGTACTGTCGTATAAGTCCAGTGGTACTGTCGTATAAGTCCAGTCCAGTGGTACTGCCGTATAAGTCCAGTGGTACTGCTGTATAAGTCCAGTCCAGTGGTGCAGCCGTATAAGTTCAGGGGTACTGCTGTATAAGTCCAGGGGTACTGCCGTATAAGTCCAGTCCAGTGGTGCAGCCATATAAGTCCAGGGGTACTGCCGTATAAGTCCAGGGGTACTGCCGTATAAGTCCAGTCCAGTGTTGCAGCCGTATAAGTTAAGGGGTACTGCCGTATAAGTCCACCAATATTGTGTGTGCATTACATCTGGGCAAATTCCAGCACATCCCATGTTTTGCATATACAATTAATTTGGTGGTGCAGAATTTTTTTTTAAATTACAGAGGCATACAGGAGATGCTGTCTAGAGATGAGCGGGTTCGTTTCTCTGAATCCGAACCCGCCAGAACTTCATGTTTTTTTTCACGGGTCCGAGCGACTCGGATCTTCCCGCCTTGCTCGGTTAACCCGAGCGCGCCCGAACGTCATCATGACGCTGTCGGATTCTCGCGAGGCTCGGATTCTATCGCGAGACTCGGATTCTATATAAGGAGCCCGCGTCGCCGCCATTTTCACACGTGCATTGAGATTGATAGGGAGAGGACGTGGCTGGCGTCCTCTCCGTTTAGAATTAGAATAGATTAGAGAGACACTTGATTTACTAATTTTGGGGAGCATTAGGAGTACTCAGTAGTGTACAGTGCAGAGTTTTGCTGATAGTGACCAGTGACCACCACTTTTATTTATAATCCGTTCTCTGCCTGAAAAAAGCGATACACAGCACACAGTGACTCAGTCACATACCATATCTGTGTGCACTGCTCAGGCTCAGGCCAGTGTGCTGCATCATCTATTATCTATATATAATATTATATATATCTGTCTGACTGCTCAGCTCACACAGCTTATAATTGTGGGGGAGACTGGGGAGCACTACTGCAGTGCCAGTTATAGGTTATAGCAGGAGCCAGGAGTACATAATATATTATATAGTGAGTGACCACCAGACACACAGTGCAGTTTATTTAATATATCCGTTCTCTGCCTGAAAAAAGCGATACACACAGTGACTCAGTCAGTCACATACCATATCTGTGTGCACTGCTCAGGCTCAGGCCAGTGTGCTGCATCATCTATATATATATTATATATCTGTCTGACTGCTCAGCTCACACAGCTTATAATTGTGGGGGAGACTGGGGAGCACTACTGCAGTGCCAGTTATAGGTTATAGCAGGAGCCAGGAGTACATAATATTATATTAAAATTAAACAGTGCACACTTTTGCTGCAGGAGTGCCACTGCCAGTGTGACTAGTGACCAGTGACCTGACCACCAGTATATAATATTAGTAGTATACTATCTCTTTATCAACCAGTCTATATTAGCAGCAGACACAGTACAGTGCGGTAGTTCACGGCTGTGGCTACCTCTGTGTCGGCACTCGGCAGCCCGTCCATAATTGTATATACCACCTAACCGTGGTTTTTTTTTCTTTCTTTATACATACATACTAGTTACGAGTATACTATCTCTTTATCAACCAGTCTATATATTAGCAGCAGACACAGTACAGTGCGGTAGTTCACGGCTGTGGCTACCTCTGTGTCGGCACTCGGCAGCCCGTCCATAATTGTATATACCACCTAACCGTGGTTTTTTTTTCTTTCTTTATACATACATACTAGTTACGAGTATACTATCTCTTTATCAACCAGTCTATATATTAGCAGCAGACACAGTACAGTGCGGTAGTTCACGGCTGTGGCTACCTCTGTGTCGGCACTCGGCAGCCCGTCCATAATTGTATATACCACCTAACCGTGGTTTTTTTTTCTTTCTTTATACATACATACTAGTTACGAGTATACTATCTCTTTATCAACCAGTCTATATATTAGCAGCAGACACAGTACAGTGCGGTAGTTCACGGCTGTGGCTACCTCTGTGTCGGCACTCGGCAGCCCGTCCATAATTGTATATACCACCTAACCGTGGTTTTTTTTTCTTTCTTTATACATACATACTAGTTACGAGTATACTATCTCTTTATCAACCAGTCTATATATTAGCAGCAGACACAGTACAGTGCGGTAGTTCACGGCTGTGGCTACCTCTGTGTCGGCACTCGGCAGCCCGTCCATAATTGTATATACCACCTAACCGTGGTTTTTTTTTCTTTCTTTATACATACATACTAGTTACGAGTATACTATCTCTTTATCAACCAGTCTATATATTAGCAGCAGACACAGTACAGTGCGGTAGTTCACGGCTGTGGCTACCTCTGTGTCGGCACTCGGCAGCCCGTCCATAATTGTATACTAGTATCCAATCCATCCATCTCCATTGTTTACCTGAGGTGCCTTTTAGTTGTGCCTATTAAAATATGGAGAACAAAAATGTTGAGGTTCCAAAATTAGGGAAAGATCAAGATCCACTTCCACCTCGTGCTGAAGCTGCTGCCACTAGTCATGGCCGAGACGATGAAATGCCAGCAACGTCGTCTGCCAAGGCCGATGCCCAATGTCATAGTACAGAGCATGTCAAATCCAAAACACCAAATATCAGTAAAAAGCCTCTTTTTTTCTTTGCGTCATGTGCTGTTTGGGGAGGGTTTTTTGGAAGGGACATCCTGCGTGACACTGCAGTGCCACTCCTAGATGGGCCCGGTGTTTGTGTCGGCCACTAGGGTCGCTAATCTTACTCACACAGCTACCTCATTGCGCCTCTTTTTTTCTTTGCGTCATGTGCTGTTTGGGGAGGGTTTTTTGGAAGGGACATCCTGCGTGACACTGCAGTGCCACTCCTAGATGGGCCCGGTGTTTGTGTCGGCCACTAGGGTCGCTAATCTTACTCACACAGCTACCTCATTGCGCCTCTTTTTTTCTTTGCGTCATGTGCTGTTTGGGGAGGGTTTTTTGGAAGGGCCATCCTGCGTGACACTGCAGTGCCACTCCTAGATGGGCCCGGTGTTTGTGTCGGCCACTAGGGTCGCTAATCTTACTCACACAGCTACCTCATTGCGCCTCTTTTTTTCTTTGCGTCATGTGCTGTTTGGGGAGGGTTTTTTGGAAGGGCCATCCTGCGTGACACTGCAGTGCCACTCCTAGATGGGCCCGGTGTTTGTGTCGGCCACTAGGGTCGCTAATCTTACTCACACAGCTACCTCATTGCGCCTCTTTTTTTCTTTGCGTCATGTGCTGTTTGGGGAGGGTTTTTTGGAAGGGACATCCTGCGTGACACTGCAGTGCCACTCCTAGATGGGCCCGGTGTTTGTGTCGGCCACTAGGGTCGCTAATCTTACTCACACAGCTACCTCATTGCGCCTCTTTTTTTCTTTGCGTCATGTGCTGTTTGGGGAGGGTTTTTTGGAAGGGACATCCTGCGTGACACTGCAGTGCCACTCCTAGATGGGCCCGGTGTTTGTGTCGGCCACTAGGGTCGCTTATCTTACTCACACAGCGACCTCGGTGCAAATTTTAGGACTAAAAATAATATTGTGAGGTGTGAGGTATTCAGAATAGACTGAAAATGAGTGTAAATTATGGTTTTTGAGGTTAATAATACTTTGGGATCAAAATGACCCCCAAATTCTATGATTTAAGCTGTTTTTTAGTGTTTTTTGAAAAAAACACCCGAATCCAAAACACACCCGAATCCGACAAAAAAAATTCGGTGAGGTTTTGCCAAAACGCGTTCGAACCCAAAACACGGCCGCGGAACCGAACCCAAAACCAAAACACAAAACCCGAAAAATTTCAGGCGCTCATCTCTAATGCTGTCGGTGGCCCGAAAAATTGTGGACCACTTTCGACATTCAGCCACTGTGTGCCACTCCTAGATAGGCCAGGTGTTTGTGGCGCACACTTGTGTCGCTTAGCAAAGTTATCCAACTACCTCATTGCACCTCTTTTTCTTCTTTGCATGATGTGCTGTTTGGGGCCTAGTGTTTAAAAGTGCCATCCTGTCTGACACTGCAGTGCCACTCCTAGATGGGCCAGGTGTTTGTGCCACACACTTGTGTCACTTAGCAAAGTCATCCAGCTACCTCGGTGCAACCTTTTGGCCTAAAAACAATATTGTGAAGTATGAGGTGTTCAGAATAGAGTGGAAATGAGTGGAAATGAATATTATTGAGGTTAATAATACCGTAGGATCAAAATTACCCCCAAATTCTGTGATTTTAGATGTTTTTGTGTTTTTTTCAAAAATCATCCAGATCCAAAACCAAAACCCGAAAGGGTGGTTTTGGCAAAACTAATCCAGATCCAAAACACGAGTGAGGATTCAGATCCAAAACCAAAACACGAAAAGTGCCCGCCGCACATCTCTATTAAATATGCAATAATAAATTGCCCACTTTGAATATTACACACTGGGGCTGACGCAGTTTGTGTTCACTAAAACAAGCTGCAATTGTGTGGGCATGCAAAGCAGCAAATATCGCTGGCATCATTAGTATACAGTATGGTATAAAATATGCTCTACCCCCCCACTATGCAACAGAAAAACTTTGGATACAGGAGATTACACATTTTATTTCTCTTGCATTTAATACATTCCAAGTGATATAGGCTAAACAGAGGAACAGTAGCATGGACTAATGCCAGTACAATAAAGGATTCAGTGAGGAAATACTAATTATTGGCATGCTCATAAATACTATAAAGCTGGGTACACATTCAGCGATGTTAATGAAGGACAGAACAATTATGTTCCGTCCCTCAATTAGCATACTAGAGGATGCTGGCGATATCGTCAGGTTTGATGTGCAGCATCCATCTCTATTGCTCATGTGCGAATCACTGGAAAATGGCCGCCGTGGCCATTTTCCCAGTGATAAAACACACAAATATCCCAACACGCTATAAAAGCAGCAGGTCAGGGTTGTCAGCCCCAAATGGTGCAAAAAAAAATAATAATACAGTATTTATAACCAGCACTAAGTTGTTAATTCAAATTCAATACAAAAGATGGATGAGATGTGCCTCTGTCACTGACCTGGGTTGGGAGTGTTGAGAACTCGGGGGTTCTTCGGATGATAGGGAAGAGGAACCACAGCTGGGCCGGAGCAGGGATGGCCGGATGTAGGCTTTCCTCATGCAGAACTTACCGTTGTAACCGACGTGTAATGCTAAAGAATTAGTTGTGGCCAATGTTGAAGAAATGAATGAAGAGTTGAGAATTATGTTGAAGCACACAGAAGAATGAAGAACTTGTGAGCGATGCTGAAGAGATGAATGAAGATTTGAGAACGATGTTGAAGCACACGGAAGAATGAAGTACTTGTGAGCGATGTTGAGGAAATGAATGAGGATTTGAGAACGATGTTGAAGCACACAGAAGAATGAAGAACTTGTGAGTGATGCTGAAGAAATAAATGAGGATTTGAGATTCAGTGTAACTCTGGAAGTTTGGGAGGCGTTCCACTTAGGGATACCCTGTAATACTGGAAGCACAGGAGGTGTCCCTCTGAGAGATACACTGTAACGCTGGTAATGCAGAGAATGTCCCACTGAGTGATACACTGTAACGCTGGTAGCACAGGGAAGGTTCCACTGAGTGATACACTGTAACGCTGGTACCACGGGGAAGGTTCCACTGAATGATACACTGTAACGCTGGTAGCACAGGGAATGTCCCACTGAGAGATACTCTGTAATGCTGGTAGCACAGGGAAGGTTCCACTGAGTGATACACTGTAACGCTGGTAGCACAGGGAATGTCCCACTGAAAGATACTTTGCAACGCTGGAACACAGGAGACGTTCAGCTTGAGAACACGCTGAACGCTGCTAGCACTGGTGATCATTGGTAAAGACGATACTCAGGCACCGGGGCTCTGTACTGCGTCTGCCTTTGAACTTCCCGCCCTCTCCTGATTGGCGGAAGGGGCCGATGACATCACCCGCTCACCACGCTCTCGTGGATGCCGGGCGCAATGGCGGCGCCCACACCCCGGGACCCCGCCGGAGGCAGCGCCAGCAAGATGCGACCCGGAGCCCTCCGAGGGTGACGACCGCCGGGAGACCCAGCGCACCCGGAGCGGTAAGCGCGGCAGCCGCAGCGCCGCGAGTGTGACAGTACCCCCTCCTCTAGGAGTGGCCCCTGGACACTTTCCTGGTTTCGTTGGATGTTTAGAATGAAAGATCCAGACTAGTCGGGGAGCAGTGACTTCAGAAGCTTTGACCCAGTTCCTCTCCTCAGGACCATAACCTTTCCATTCTACCAGATACTGTAAATTCTTGTGAAGATAACGAGAGTCAAGAATAGTTTTGATTTCAAATTCTGTTCCAGCTTCAGTCTCTACCGAGGTTGGGCTAGGAGACTCCGAATGAAACCGATTTAAAATGAGGGGACGAAGGAGAGAAACATGGAAAGAATTTGGTACCCGAAAGTGGGAAGGCAATCCCAATTTGCAGACAACAGGGTTCAGGACCTGCAAAACGGGGTAAGGACCGATGAACCTCGGAGCAAACTTCATAGCGGGTACTCTTAAACGAAGATTGCGGGTAGAGAGCCATACCCTGTCACCAACTTTGTATTGAGGAGCTGCTCGCCGTTTTCTATCTGCAAAGAATTTGTAGCTGCCAGAGATTTTCTTGAGATTAGCATGAACCCTACTCCAGATTTGACTGAAGTGCCGGAGAGTGGAAGCTGCAGCAGGAATATCCTCCGAAGGAAAAATTGGTAATTCTGGGACTCGTGGATAGAATCCATAATTAATGAAGAATGGGGACTCACCAGTGGAAGAGTGGTACAGATGATTATGGGCAAACTCGGCCCAGGGTAACAGTTCCACCCAATCGTCCTGTGAAGGAGAGAGATAAACGCGGAGAAAAGTCTCTAAATCTTGATTGACGCGTTCAGTTTGCCCATTGGTTTGTGGATGGTAAGCAGATGAGAACTTGAGTTTTATTTGTAAGGCTGAGCAGAGGGCCCTCCAAAATCTTGCAGTGAACTGTACCCCTCGATCAGAGACTATCTTCCGAGGTAACCTGTGCAGGCGGAAGTGTTCACGAATAAATAATAAAGCCAACTTGGGAGCCGTTGGTAAACCGGTCAACGGAACAAAATGTGCCATTTTTGAAAAGCGGTCAATAAACACCCAGATGGTATTGTAACCCTTGGAGAGAGGTAAGTCGGTAATAAAGTTCATAGAAATATGGGGCCAGGGTTTCTTAGGAATGGACAGTGGATGAAGCAACCCCGCAGGAGGCAGACGAAGAGTTTTGTGCTGAGCACATTGAGGACACGAGTTGACATAATCTTGTATATCCTTCTTCATGGTGTCCCACCAATATGACCTTCGTAGAAATTCACACATTTTTTGAACTCCAGGATGACCGGAAAACTTGGAGATATGAGCCCACTGCAGTAACTTTGGTCGAAATTCAACTGGTACAGACATTCTCCCAGGAGGAGGACACAGAGAGGTGGGAGCTGCTGAAATAGAGACTGGACTGAGAATTAAACTCTTTTCAAAGGAATTCTCATCCGAGGCCGTTAAAGAACGAGACAGAGCATCAGCCTTAGCGTTAAGAGTCCCGGCCCGGTACTTAATAACGAACGAGAACCGAGTGAAGAAGAGCGCCCATCTAGCTTGACGGGGATTCAAGCACTGGGCCGTCTTGATATACAACAAGTTCTTGTGATCGGTGTAGATAGTAATTAGGTGTTTAGCACCTTCCAATAAGTACCTCCATTCTTCTAGGGCAGATTTTATTGCTAAAAGTTCCTGATCTCCAATGGTGTAGTTTCGTTCAGCAGGAGAGAACTTACGAGAATGGAAACCACATGGATGTAACTTCCCATCAGAAGAGTACTGTGAAAGGACGGCACCGATGCCTACTGAGGAAGCATCGACTTCCAAGAAGAATGGTTTTGAGAAATTCGGTTGTTGGAGTACCGGAGCAGACATAAAGGCTGATTTCAACCGGGCAAACGCTTCTACAGCTTCGGAAGACCAGAGACTTGGGCCAGACCCCTTTTTGGTTAGGGCAGTAATGGGTGCAACGTTGGTAGAAAATCCCTTAAAGAATTTCCGGTAGTAATTTGCAAAGCCCAGGAATCTTTGTACCGCTTTCAAGGAGAGAAGCTGAGTCCAGTCCCGAATAGCAGTGAGTTTTTCCGGATCCATGCGAAGCTCCGTACCCGAGATGACATAACCGAGGAACGGAATCGAAGGGACCTCGAAGATACATTTGGAAATCTTGCCGTAGAGACGATTCCTTCGTAAGCGAAGAAGTACTTCTTTGACCTGTACTCTGTGCCCTGCAAGATTCTTAGAAAATATCAGAATGTGATCCAAGTACACCACTACGCTTTGGTATAACATATCTCGGAAGATTTCATTTACAAATCCCTGAAAAACGGCAGGGGCATTGCTGAGGCCAAACGGCATTACCAGATATTCGTAATGCCCGTCCCTGGTATTGAAGGCCGTCTTCCATTCGTCCCCCTGTCGGATACGTATCAGATTATAGGCTCCTCTTAAATCGAGCTTAGTGAAGACGTAGGCTCTACGAACCCTATCAAATAGCTCAGTAATTAGCGGCAAAGGGTATTTGTTCTTAATGGTGATATCGTTTAAGCCACGATAATCAATACATGAGCTTAACCCCCCGTCCTTCTTCTTCACGAAAAAGAAACCTGCTCCAGCCGGGGAGGTAGAGGGGCGAATGAATCCTTTCAGTAGATTAGATTTGATATAGTCCGACATAGCTTGGGTCTCGGGTAATGACAAAGGATATGTGCGTCCCCGGGGTGGCATTTTCCCTGGGATAAGCTCAATGGGACAGTCCCAGGGTCTATGGGGTGGTAACTGATCGGCCGCCTGTTCCGAGAACACATCTGTGAACTCCCGATAGGCCTCCGCAATGAGCTCCTCATCCGACTTGGAAGAAGCACGGAGCGGGTAAACAGGAGTGAGACAACTAGAGTGACAAAACGAACTCCAGGACAATATTTGTGACGACTTCCAGTCGACGTGAGGGTTGTGAATTTTAAGCCAAGGTAGACCAAGAACAAGATCGTGAGGCATCTCCGGAATTACTAGAAACTCCAAATGTTCTTGATGCAGAGCTCCGACCTGCAGCTTGATTGGCTCTGTGTGATTCATAATAAGACCATTAGATATTTTGGTACCATTGATGGCAGTCAACGTTATTGGTCATTTGACAGACTGTAACTGTAAACCCAGACTCTGAACACAAGAAAGAGAAACAAAATTCCCCGCAGCCCCAGAGTCCAGCAGGGCCTTAACAGGTTTAGCTATAGACTCAGAAAACAGAGACACGGAGAGTAAACAATCCACTGTCGGAGAAGATTTAGATGTAACCCCTAACTTGACTCCTCCGGAACAAGCTAGGCCTGCCCGTTTCCCGGACGGGACTTGCAGAACTTGATTAAGTGATCCGCGGCTCCACAGTAGAGGCAGAGTTTACCCTCATGACGGCGCTGTCGTTCCTCCGGGGACAGCCGGGATCGGTTGATTTGCATGGGTTCGTCCGGACTCGGGGTAACTGTTTGCTTAGGCGGGAGAAGCCGGAATCTGGATCGATCCGACCGACTACGTTCGCCACCTCGGTCCTGCATGCGAAGATCCACCTTGACACAGAATGAGATCAACTCTTCTATAGGATCCGGCAGATCCCTAGTGACCAGCTCGTCCTTCAGACGGTCAGAGAGCCCGTTCCAGAAAGCGGCCCTGAGAGCATCATTATTCCAGCGTAGTTCTGAGACAATGGTCTGGAAGTGAACCACATACTGTCCCACAGAACGGGAGCATTGACGGACTCGGAACAGGTCCGAGGAAGCAGCGGTCGTTCTGCCGGGCTCATCAAAAATCCTTCGGAATGACGCAATGAAATTAGTGTAACTGGAAACCAATGGGTCAGATCGCTCCCACAACGGAGACACCCAATCCAACGCTGAACCTTCAAGCAAGGAAATAATGTATGCCACTTTGGACCGATCCGTGGGGAAATTGTGTGAGAGAAGTTTAAAATGCACCTTGCATTGGTTGAGAAAACCACGGCAATTCTTTGGATTCCCATTATAGCGAGAGGGAGTGGGAAGCTGAAGGCGTGACCAGGTTCCAGACGAGGATTGAACGTTACTGGAGACGACTACTGGAGCGGGTACTGGAGCAGGAGCCGGAACTACTGAAGCCAGGGAGGCCTGAATTTGATCCAGCCGGCCGGATAATTCCTGGAGATACTGCATCACCTGGCTCTGTGCCGCCTCCTGACTCTGAACTCGGGAAGCCAAGTTTTGGATGGCACTTGACTCTGGGTTCCGATCCCCCGGGTCCATGTGGCCTGAGTATACTGTCACTGACCTGGGTTGGGAGTGTTGAGAACTCGGGGGTTCTTCCGATGATAGGGAAGAGGAACCACAGCTGGGCCGGAGCAGGGATGGCCGGATGTAGGCTTTCCTCATGCAGAACTTACCGTTGTAACCGACGTGTAATGCTAAAGAATTAGTTGTGGCCAAGGCTTGGGGGCAATGCTGAAGTACACAGAAGAATGAAGAACTTGTGAGCGATGTTGAAGAAATGAATGAAGATTTGAGAACGATGTTGAAGCACACAGAAGAATGAAGAACTTGTGAGCGATGCTGAAGAGATGAATGAAGATTTGAGAATGATGTTGAAGCACACAGAAGAATGAAGAACTTGTGAGCGATGTTGAGGAAATGAATGAAGATTTGAGAACGATGTTGAAGCACACAAAAGAATGAAGAACTTGTGAGTGATGCTGAAGAAATAAATGAGGATTTGAGATTCAGTGTAACTCTGGAAGTTTGGGAGGCGTTCCACTTAGGGATACCCTGTAATACTGGAAGCACAGGAGGTGTCCCTCTGAGAGATACACTGTAACGCTGGTAATGCAGAGAATGTCCCACTGAGTACACTGTAACGCTGGTAGCACAGGGAAGGTTCCACTGAGTGATACACTGTAACGCTGGTAGCACGGGGAAGGTTCCACTGAATGATACACTGTAACGCTGGTAGCACAGGGAATGTCCCACTGAAAGATACTCTGCAACGCTGGAACACAGGAGACGTTCAGCTTGAGAACACGCTGAACGCTGCTAGCACTGGTGATCATTGGTAAAAACGATACTCAGGCGCCGGGGCTCTGTACGGCGTCTGCCTTTGAACTTCCCGCCCTCTCCCGATTGGCGGAAGGGGCCGATGACGTCACCCGCTCACCACGCTCTCGTGGATGCCGGGCGCAATGGCGGCGCCCACACCCCGTGACCCCACCAGAGGCAGCGCCAGCAAGACGCGACGACCCGGAGCCCACCGAGGGCGACGACCACCGGGAGACCCAGCGCACCCGGAGCGGTAAGCGCGGCAGCCACAGCGCCGCGAGTGTGACAGCCTCATTAAGTGCCTAATGATACCAAGTCCTATACCATTACTCAGTCCGAGATCCAACTTGTGGTGTAGAATTCAGTATACTTTACTGGCGGTCGGGATGCCAGCTGTTCATATCCTGAGAGCGGCATCCCGCCCGCCAGAATGCCGGCAGCGAGGCAAGAGCAAAGAGTCATTTTGCGGCTCGGTGACTCGGGGCACTCGCCACAGGATCTATTCCCACTCTATAGGTGTCGTGGACACCCACGAGTGGGAATAGCCCTGCTGCGCCAGGATTCCGACAGCCGGCAAATTGACTGCATCCCGTGGCGTATGTCATAGGTTTCAGAATTGTATCAATGCATTTTGATTCGTAGATCATTATTATGTCATTTTATTAACTTTTTTTTTTTTTTACTTTTACCTTTTAATTTATATATCTTGGATTTATGCTCTCATCCATCTTTTATATTGAATTTGGATTAACAATCTAGCGCCAGTTATACATATAATTTTCCCAGTGATATTTGCAGCTCGACAGCATTCACACAGGCCGACAGAGCGGTAAGGATAATTAAATGGGTGAAGGGTGTGCGGTGTGTGAGCTCCCCTGGCACCGCACACCTTGCATCCAGTATAGATATGCCAATTGCTACAAACTTTGGATGCAGTCTCTTTAGCGTCTGTTTTTCAAGGACATCGAATACTAAGAACAATCTCATTACTCCACGTGTATGGGATCCAGGGCTGCCATCCGAAATTGTGTGTGCCCTGGACTGACAAAGAAAGCAGCCTTTCACTTTGTGTTCGCATCCTAGAAGGACGCAATCGCAATTTGAGTGACAGGTGGTGGGCATTCGGGGGTGGCGATGCGGCATTGGAGGCAGGGCACCAGGAAACGCAGGTGTGTCATGGCTGTTTTCGGAGTGGCCCGATGACGTCGCCTGAGTTTCCTGCGATAGGAAACATGGGGGCATTGCACCTGCATACCGAGGCAGTCTATGATTTCTGCAATGCAATTGCAATTGAATTGCGATTGTATCACTGGGCGGAGCTTAACATGCTGGGCGGCCTTGCCCTGTACTGGGCGGTTCTCAGCATGCAGTTTTTTCATTAACAGTTTTGCAATCTTAGCAAAACTGCTAATGAAGCTGAATTAGGTCCAGTATGTAGACAAAGCTGATTGGACGCTGACAGCATATAGATCAACAAGATTTTATTGATGTAGATACTTTGTAGATCCACCTCGTGCAGTGATTACTGCAGATACCCTTCTCAGCAAACTCTCTATAAGTTCCTGGACAACAGCAGATGGTATATTTTGCCATTCCGCCTTAAGTACAGTGGCCAACGGTGACACTGAAGAAGGTCGAGGTGGTCTAGAACAGTTGCAGTTAAAATGCCGGCTGTCGGGATCCCGATGTTAAGGATACTGACGCCGAAATCCCGACAGCCGACAATGTCGGCAGATTGAATCCCGGTGCACCAGGGCTATTCCCACTGAGCCACTGAGCCCGCAAGTGGACTCTTAGCACTCACCCCGCTGCCTGCATTCTGGCGGCTGGGATGCCGTTGTCGGGATATTGACAGCTGCATTCTGTCCACCGGTATAATGTATGTAACCCGTCTACAATGCATCCATCTCTCCAATTTGTCACAGAGGTTCTCCGTGGGGTTAAGATCTGGACTCTGAGCTGACCAGACAATCCGGGTTACCAAATTTTCTGTATCCAAGCACTACGCCGACCTGGAAACATGACATGACATCAAACTCAGTTAGCTCATTTCGCTATCAAATGATCTAATCGGTGCCCCTCTACCCGTTTCATACCTTCACAAACATGTGTCTGCTGCAGAAGCACACCATTTTGCATTATTTTAGTTTCACTGCAATGTATTAAAGGGCTTTTGGAGCAGTTTTCGTGCAAAAAACTAAACCAAACCCATTAATTCTCTTTTTTCTTTTTTTTCTTTTTTTAGTACTTGTAATGGGAAATGCGGTCTGGCCAAATTTACTTAAAAAGATATGTAAAAAGGATACCGGAAGGAGCCCTGTGATAATAACGCTATCCTGAGACAGCATTATCCACAGTCCCCTCCAGTTCTTGGCTCCATTCTCCACTCTGACAGACAGAGGAGAGTTGGGAGTCGGTACCTGTGATCATATGTGTCTAATAACAAGGGAGGTAGGTTCAGGGGAAATTTAAGGGAAAATGACTTCACAGAAAGGGTAGTGGAAAAATCAGTGGTTCCCAAACTGTGTGCCGTGGCTCCCAGGGGTGCCTCGGGACACTTGCAGGGGTGCCTTCGATTGGTGGTCCAGGACCAATTCAAATTATTCATGGTCAGTATAACAGGCAAAACTAGTGCTAGTAGCTGTCAGTCATAAAATATGGGGACAAACAGAAACAAATCTTGTCCCTCACCACACAACTGACCCTAAGGATGACATATAAACACAATCTACTCAATTTAATATCTCTTTCTAAATTTCTCAATAAGAAACTTTTGCCCTAGGGGTGCCGTGAAAAAAATTCTGATATTCTAGGGCGCCGTGATTCAAAAAAGTTTGGAACCAGTGGGATAAGTGGAATAGAGGTGATAGAAGCTAAAGGCCAGTACACACGTGTGATTGTATCCTGAGATGTGTGCTGAGCGATCTAGTACCGGCGATAGCGACGCGCGGGGCCGCACATCGCTATCGCTGTGGGACTAACACACAGAGAGATCCGTGCTTAACTTCTAAGCAATCTAGTCAGATTGCTTAGATTTTAAGCACGGATCTCTCCATCTTTACCCCCCTTTAGACAGTAGAGTGATTTAAAGATGCATGGGATAGGCAGATGAATATCCTTGGAAAGAACTAAGGATCAAATAGTGTTGCTGTAACCTAAAGGTTAAAAAAAGGGGCAGACTAGATGGGCCAAGTGGTTCTTATAGGCCGCCAAATGCTAAGTTTCTGATCACCATTAAAAATATATATATATTTTTTTTAACTTTATTTACTGGGCCCGATTCACTCCTCTGTGCCTCCGGTCATCTAATCGCTGGCTTGCTGCACTGTGACCCTGGTCATCTGATGTCTGCTGTGAACTGGCATCTCAGTTTACAGCAGACATCAGATAATGGGGTCACCAATTATCGGATAAATGCAAGAGGGGGTATCCGACAGCAATGTCGAAAGCAGCGGCGCATGCGCAGAATATACTTCGGGGGCTTTTGTGTAAAAGAAAAACCTGAGAAGTCTGCAGAGAGGATTTGCTGGGACAGGGCGATAATTGATGCATCCCTGCAATGTATTCAATTATTGCATCATGGATTGGGGCGATTTTATCACATTCTATCAGCATCTGAGATGGGGAGTGTGATAAATATGCGTCATAGGGTAAACCCTGCCCTGGATAGAAACAGAATTAAATGACAGTCAACCGAGATGTGTTAAACTGCAGTGGATCCTACACTGATCCTTCCGCTTGCTATTGTGGTTACAGTAAGGGAATAACATAACATTGTCTGTTCCAAATTAATAGTATGGAGTTCTGCTGACCTCTAGTGGTGATGCAATAACTAGTTAAAAGGAATGATTCCTGGAAATAATGTACCTGATTGCTGTTGTGCGTTTTCGCACAGCGGGCAATCAGATCCGAACTGCGCATGGGTATGCTCCGCAATGCGCCGGTGCGTCGCACAAAAGCACCGGTTATTGGTGCCTAGCGATGGGATGGTGTGAAAAAATGATTGCACGGGCGATCGCAGGGTGATTGACAGAAAGTGGCTGTTTGTGGGTGTCAACTGACCATTTTGCAGGAGTATCCGGAAAAACGCAGGCAGGCTCAGGCGTTTGGAGGGAGGGTATCTGACGTCAGCTCCGGCCCCGATCACCAGGAATACATTGCAGCGGCTGAGTAAGTCCTGAACTGCACAAACTAATGTTTGTGCAGCTCTGCTAAAGAAGCGAACGCACACTTGCACAGGCTTTACCCCCTTCCCCTGTAGGTGGCAACTATCTGATTGCAGGGCTGCAAAAAAAAAAAATGCACCCTAGCGATAAGGTCTGAATTACCCCCAATGTTATCTAGCCTAAAAGAAATTGAAAATAAAATACTTAAACGGCAATCTCGACGGTCGGGATTTCGGTATCGTATTGTGACCTTCGGGGTCCCTACTGCCAGGATATTAACTACAGCCTATATATATATATATATATATATATATACACTGTTCAAAAAAATAAAGGGAACACTAAAATAACACATCCTAGATCTGAATGAATGAAATATTTTTATTAAATACTTTGTTCCTTACATAGTTGAATGTGCTGACAACAAAAATCACACAAAAATTATCAATGTAAATCAAATTTATTAACCCATGGAGGTCTGGATTTGGAGTCACGCTCAAAATTAAAGTGGAAAAACACACTACAGGCTGATCCAACTTTGATGTAATGTCCTTAAAACAAGTCAAAATGAGGCTCAGTAGTGTGTGTGGCCTCCACGTGCCTGTATGACCTCCCTACAACGCCTGGGCGTGCTCCTGATGAGGTGACAGATGGTCTCCTGAGGGATCTCCTCCCAGACCTGGACTAAAGCATCTGCCAACTCCTGGACAGTCTGTGGTGCAACGTAGCGTTGGTGGATGGAGCGAGACATGATGTCCCAGATGTGCTCAATTGGATTCAGGTTTGGGGAATGGGCGGGCCAGTCCATAGCATCAATGCCTTCGTCTTGCAGGAACTGCTGACACACTCCAGCCACATGAGGTCTAGCATTGTCTTGCATTAGGAGGAACCCAGGGCCAACCGCACCAGCATATGGTCTCACAAGGGGTATGAGGGTCTCATCTCAGTACCTAATGGCAGTCAGACTACCTCTGGCGAGCACATGGAGGGCTGTGCGGCCCTCCAAAGTAATGATACCCCACACCGTTACTGACCCACTGCCAAACCGGTCATGCTGGAGGATGTTGCAGGCAGCAGAACATTCTCCTTGGCGTCTCCAGACTCTGTCATGTCTGTCACATGTGCTCAGTGAGTACCTGCTTTCATCTGTGAAGAACACAGGGCGCCAGTGGCGAATCTTCCAATCTTGGTGTTCTCTGGCAAATGCCAAACGTCCTGCACGGTGTTGGGCTGTAAGCACAACCCCCACCTGTGGACGTCGGGCCCTCATACCACCCTTATGGAGTCTGTTTCTGATCGTTTGAGTAGACACATACACATTTGTGGCTTGCTGGACGTCATTTTGCAGGGCTCTGGCAGTGTTCCTCCTGTTCCTCCTTGCACAAAGGCGGAGGTAGCAGTCCTGCTGCTGGGTTGTTGCCCTCCTCCACGTCTCCTGATGTACTGGCCTGTCTCCTGGTAGCGCCTCCATGCTCTGGACACTACGCTGACAGACACAGCAAACCTTCTTGCCACAGCTCGCATTGATGTGCCATCCTGGATGAGCTGCACTACCTGAGCCACTTGTGTGGATTGTAGACTCCGTCTCATGCTACCACTAGAGTGAAAGCACCGCCAGCTTTCAAAAGTGACCAAAACATCAGCCAGAAAGCATAGGAGCTGAGAAGTGGTCTGTGGTCACCACCTGCAGAACAACTCCTTTATTGGGGGTGTCTTGCTAATTGCCTATAATTTCCACCTGTTGTCTATTCCATTTGCACAACAGCATGTGAAATTGATTGTCAATCAGTGTTGCTTCCTAAGTGGACAGTTTTATTTCACAGAAGTGTGATTGACTTGAAGTTACATTGTGTTGTTTAAGTGTTCCCTTTATTTTTTTGAGCAGTGTATATATACATATATACAAATGTGCATGTGTCTACTCAAATGATCAGAAACAGACTCCATGAGGGTGGTATGAGGGCCCGACGTCCACAGGTGGGGGTTGTGCTTACAGCCCAACACCGTGCAGAACGTTTGGCATTTGCCAGAGAACACCAAGATTGGCAAATTCGCCACTGGTGCCCTGTGCTCTTCACAGATGAAAGCAGGTTCTCACTGAGCACAAGTGACAGACATGACAGAGTCTGGAGACGCCAAGGAGAACGTTCTGCTGCCTGCAACATCCTCCAGCATGACTGGTTTGGCAGTGGGTCAGTAATGGTGTGGGGTGGCATTTCTTTGGGGGGCCGCAGTGGCGAGTACCTGGAAACCCCCCCTGATGACCCAAAAAAATGTTTTGAGACGGAGACACAGCTGTCTCCGTCTCAACAAAAGCAAAAGCCGCGACCGCGATCGCGATCGCGGACGGAGCTGCAGCAAGAGCAGAGAGCTATGCAGCTCTCTGCTTAGAGAATGTCCCGGGTGCCGGGGGAGCTGCTGGCTGCGCATGCTCAGCCACAGCAGCTCCCTCTCTCCTCACGCTGCCGTGGCCGCCCCTCTGTATGTAAGTTTGAAATCATTGTTTAAGTGTGTTTTTGTATGATATGAATGTATGTATGTACTGTATGAATGTATGTATGTATGTATGTATGTGGGTTTGTGTGTGTGCTTGTATGCAGAGGCGTCACCGGGTGTGGTGACACCAGGTGCGCGCCCCTGATCTCCTGCCGCGATCGCGGCAAAAAGGGGGCGTGGTCGTGTACTTAGGGGGCGTGGCTTCGCGGGGATCCCGGAATCGTCACTCTGGGGGCGTGCCCAGCATCTCCGGAGATGCTGGGCTTCCCCCAGAGCCAGTCTCCGTCCGCTGTCGGCTCCTCTTCTGTGACAGGAGCCGGGTGCTGTAGGAGACTTTCTCACTGCAGCACCTGGTTCCTGTCAGTGCGGAGGAGCTGACATTTGGTGTCACCCTCCTCCAGGCGTCACGCCCGCACCCGCCTTGTGACGCCACTGCTTGTATGTACAGTGTGTATGTATGTGTGTTTACATGTGTGAGTGTATGTATGTGTGTTTAACTTTACATGTGTGATATATATATATTAAAACTGGTAATCCTCCTTGGGTCCTGTGATAGGACCTCTATTGAAGAAAAATAGGCGGCACTCCAGGGACTTAAATAAAGTCAAACTGTATTCAAAAAATAAATTTCATGGTGCAAAAAACAATGTTTTAAGGCTCTACAGCCTTTTCATCTGGTTATGCAGTATAGGTGAGATCAATAAACAAAATACCTCTGTTTTTTTCACCTCACCTATAATGCATAACCTGATGGAAAGGCTGTAGAGCCTTGAAACGTTGTTTTTTGCACCATGAAATTTATTTTTTTAATACAGTTTGACTTTATTTAAGTCCTTGGAGTGCCGGCTATTTTTCTTCAATAGAGGTCCTATCACAGGACCCAAGGAGGATTACTAGTTATATTAATTTCAGGAGGCCACCCTGGCATCTTTGATTTTTATCATCCAGAGTGCCAGACGACCAAACAATATATATATATATATATATATATATATATATATATATATCTGCAAATGATGAATGGCACGTCAGAATCAGATAAAATGTACGGAAGCAGGATGGCACTCATAGGGACTAGTAAACCATAGAAAATCAGCACAGAACGCTGTAGCTGTATGTCAACGTTTCAGAGTTAGACTCTTTCAAAGGAGTCTAACTCTGAAACGTTGACAAACAGCTTCAGCGTCCTGTGCTGATTTTCTATGGTTTACCAGTCTCAATGAGTGCCGTCCTGCCTCCGTACGTACGTACATATATATGTATGTATGTTTGTGTGTGTGTATATATATATATATTTATTACACATACCTGCGCATATACATACACACCCACCCACCCACCCACGGAAACCCCCCTCGCTAAATCCTGCGTTTGCCACTGGGCCGCACAGCCCTCCATGTGCTCGCCAGAGGTAGCCTGACTGCCATTAGGTACCGAGATGAGATCCTCAGACTCCTTGTGAGACCATATGCTGGTGCGGTTGGCCCTGGGTTCCTCCTAATGCAAGACAATGCTAGACCTCATGTGGCTGGAGTGTGTCAGCAGTTCCTGCAAGACGAAGGCATTGATGCTATGGACTGGCCCGCCCGTTCCCCAGACCTGAATCCAATTGAGCACATCTGGGACATCATGTCTCGCTCCATCCACCAACGCCACATTGCACCACAGACTGTCCAGGAGTTGGCGGATGCTTTAGTCCAGGTCTGGGAGGAGATCCCTCAGGAGACCATCCGCCACCTCATCAGGAGCATGCCCAGGTGTTGTAGGGAGGTCATACAGGCACGTGGAGGCCACACACACTACTGAGCCTCATTTTAACTTGTTTTAAGGACATTACATCAAAGTTGGATCAGCCTGTAGTGTGTTTTTCCACTTTAATTTTGAGTGTGACTCCAAATCCAGACCTCCATGGGTTAATAAATTTGATTTCCATTGATAATTCTTGTGTGATTTTGTTGTCAGCACATTCAACTATGTAAAGAACAAAGTATTTAATAAGAATATTTCATTCATTCAGATCTAGGATGTGTTGTTTAAGTGTTCCCTTTATTTTTTTGAACAGTGATTTTATATATATATATATATATATATATATAATATATATATATATATATATATGCAATAGCAACACAGCGGAAGCAGAGAGAGGCACCTTGCCTGAATCATGGCGAGCGTGGGGCACATGGTGCACTAATTGGGGTTCCTGGTCACTTTACGAAGAAAGCGACACCAACATTTTTTTAAAAACGCCTCATGTGGACCTTGTTAAGGTCGGCCTAATAACCGTGTCGACCTATTTCAGGTGTCGACCTAGTCACTGTCGACCGATATTGGATGACCTAATGACTGTCAACCTAAGTGTGGTCGACCCTACGATCCACAACCCTCCTAGGAGCTGGCAGACCCCATCCATAGATATAAAAAATACATAGACATTACAAAGTCCTCACTAACTCTCTCCCAGTTACATCTCTGACCTTATCTCCCTTTACTCTCCCATCCATCCTCTTTGCTCTGCTAATGCACGCTGCCTCTCCTGCCTTCTGATTACCTCCTCCCACTCCTACCTCCAAGATTTTGCACGTGCTGCTCCCTTTTTCTGGAATTCTCTACCCCTCCCCCTCAGACTCCCCTCCTCTCTACAAAACTTCAAGCGGGCTCTCAAGACACACTTCTTCACCAAACCCAGCCGTCTCTCACCCTAAGCCTTCTGTAGCCCACGCTCACTTTCTACCCCATCTGTGTCACCCCTGTCTGTGTGCCCCTCCCCTTTAGAATGTAATCTCTCATAGCAGGGCCCTCTTCCCTCATGTGCTTTTACGTTTCTTACTTAACTTATCTTCTTTTCAATATTCCCTTTGATGGCACCAAATCCTTCGGTTTTCTGCCACCCTGATACTTAGATTTCAGTGCTATTTACTGACGCAGCTATGTTTATATACCCTGTACTTGTTCTACATTGTATTCAACTGTAAGTCACTGTCTTCATGTTTTGCTTATTTGTTTACTCTGTAATTCGGCGTTGCAGTACCCATGTGGTGCCATATAAATAAAGGATAATAATAATAATGATAATAATAATAATAATAATAATAATTAATAATTAATAATGATAATAAACAACTGAGGTGGCACTCCTGGACTCGTTGCTCACTGAAACAAAATGTGCTTTAATTCAACGTTTTCGGGGCACTTCACCCTGTCATCAGGACACACACACCAAAAAAATTATAATAATTTTATATATATATTGTCAAAGTCAGAAAAATATCTCTATGCACACTACCATATTTGCACCTCACACAGGTCCGTGCTGCGCATGCGTACGCTCTCCCGTACGTGCGCATACTCACAGTCGCGGGCACCCGCAGGCGCACGGTATGCGTATTTACGGTAGAGTTTATGTGATCGTAGCGTGCGACTCAATCGTTACATATTTTCACTATATAATGTATTTTGTAGATCATGGTCCCTTTGATAGATTCTGAAAGTTTGGTTAATATAGAATGTTCGTGAACAGAGAAATCCCTCTTTGTTTGATACGAAGGGTCAGACAGGAGTAATACAGTGGTGTTTAGTACCCATCGGAAGAGTATTTAATTAGCAATATTCCGGTGTTGGTTTGAAGCGGATTAATCGCTCGTGCGAATAGTTATGGACATAAGAAGTTTATGAACATTTACTGTATTTGCACTTACTTATCCATGCGGCGGGAAACCCAGTTTCCCTCCCACCTGAGCTGTTGGAAATAGTCACGGCCCACCTGTATGAATCAACCTATGACCTTTTGTTATAATGCGAGGAGGAATTCCTGTGTCCAATGAACAATGAGATTGTAGGGACCATTGAATTGTATTGTGTGTGGGGCATAAATAGACAAGCCGATCACATCCAGCTCTCACTCTTCAACGGTTATCATTGCTGAAAATCGGGAGCTGGATGTCCAGAGGCGCATGCGATCGTTTCCTTTGTGCGTAAGTTTTTCTCCGCAACTATATTGATCTTCTTGTTATTGTGAGCCAATTTCTCTCTCTCTCTCTCTCTTCTCCTCTTTCTCTCTTATTTTCCCTTAAATAGTAATTGTATTGTATTTCCTGTGTAGTTATCTGGTTAGGTAGTCTATGTTATATTGTAGTGTATGATTTGTATTTGTATTAATTCTTTTGCAAGTATATCATTCATAATATATATATATTAGGCGTTGGACCCTAAGCCCAGGTATCTGTGTATTTCTTATAGTGTTAAGTATTCTCAGAGCGTCGGTGACGCTAGAACAGCTTTAAAGGTAATAAGGTTATACTGTGTTGCATTTACACTCTATCATTACACTAAGGTTTTACTGCACAATACACTGTTTATGGTTTAGATACAAAGGTTTAACATAGTGAGCGTCAGCGCCGCTGGTGATCTCCTCGTGGTCCCGAGCGTCCGCTACGCTATAGCGAATCATTAAGTTAGTCGGCAGCCAATAGCGTGCCTGCATGTGATCTCTTGGCCGTGAGCGAACGTGACGCTTGAGCGTCTCGACCACGGCTAAGCGATCGTTACGCAACGAGCGTACCCTTACGGTACTCCATACGTAAATAGCGTACAGTGTTCTTAGACCTCACAAAGGGTTTTATATAAGATAAATATTTAGCTTTATCAATTGCGGGCTCGTCCTGTCCTTCACACATCTCTGCTAGGTAATTTCAGCAGACATTATCCATCAGCAAAGGGCGGGAGGTTATATTCCTCGTAGTGCTGTCGGGATAAGCGTCTGCTTCACTTAGTAAAGGGTGCTGAAGGAATCCGGGAACCGGAGGTAAGAACAACACGCTAGTCTCTTTTAAAACTGTTTATTTTTCTGTCTTGCGTACACACGCACGAACACATATATATCTGCATTTCTTTTTTTTCATTTGTGTATTTTCGTATATCACTTTCCTGTTTGCCAGTTTTATAGTTGATAAACGTGCTAAGAGAGATTTGCTGCTATTTTATAGTTTAAGAGTAAAAAGGTAACATAGTTAAAGTATAGACAAACACACAGGTTTGCCTGGGAGACAAGGCGAAGTCAGTGTGGTGTGCGGTAGATGATCAAGGATCATCTACATTTATAAACGTATAAATTGTGTTACGGTGGATCTTTATTTTGCGTACACGTGTCTCTAACAAAGGACTGAGACTTGCGTACGCAAACCAAAGGCCGACGCACGCAGCGTATATCACGCAGCGGAGCGTCCGGGTACGCCCACGTAACTCAAATCACAAGTTTTTTTTTCTCCTCTCAACGCGATAAGTAGCGCAACGCGGTAAATAACGCAAGGTGAAAAATCGCGCAAATCTATTTTAACATTCGAAATTTAAATTAACAGATCCTTCTCCTAATTGGTAACACATCTGGTCTAAAGAAAATTTCTGCGCAGAAATAGAAATAGAAACAAAAGTGTATATGTGGTGAGTGAGTGTTTGTTTTTACAATTTTTGAGGTTGAACCACAAGAAAAGTCGAGTTCTCGTGAGGTACATGCGTGTAAGTGACGTACATGGTGGCTAGGGAGGCATCCCTGGTTAAAACATACAATTTGAGCATTAGAGTGTAGCAGACCAGGAGGTCATACTGTAACAGACCAGGAGGTCATAGCAGACCAGCAGGTTCAGGTACAGCAGACAAGGAAGTCCGCTATACAGTCCACAGGCACAACACCAAGAAAGGGTTGGTGCAACACCCATATAGGCCATACAAGCTCTGGCTGAAGGAATTCGCAGCCGTAATTTTCGATTCCACTGGTCGCTCCGTACATAAGATTAGTTGCTTATGTGCTGAACGATTGTACCGCACGTAATTGTGTACATTAGTAAACCTGACCGGTACTATTTGTGTACGAAGGTCATAAACGCTATTTGTACATTCTAACGTGATTTGTGTAATTTTTTTTTATTTTAAGGGAGGTTCGCTGCTCACTCAGGAACTATCCAACAACCAATAGTTACTGGAAAGAGTAAGTGTTCTTCGGATAACCCTCGCAGGTTCCAGTAAATAGAGGTTCAGGTCGCAGGGGCCCTGGGTCGAGTACGCCAGCACTATATCAGTGTGATCAGGTCGTATTGGTCGGCGTGGGCGAGTGAGTGGGGTACTCGGTAAACCGCCACCGTCAGCCTATTTTGAACATTTTGGTTTGCGTAAGGGTTGGCTGAATAAAGCAACACCTTCGAACTATGGGGGCCACTTGTTCAGGTAGGGGGCGATCAACCTCGGTTCGGGTTGATTCAGTGAACCGACCAGTCGGGTCGGCAAGGTACGTAATGTGTGAGAAATACGGAAGTCACACAGAAGCTTTATGTGATGAATGGGAGAGAATGACGGTACATGACGGGGAGAAATTCCCAAGAGTAGGTAGCTTCAGCACAGAAGTGTTAACGAATTTAAGGAGAAGGATATGTCTCATTAAATCAGCAAAGAGACGAATCAAGCATTATGATTATTTGCAGTTGTGGCAACAGGAGGGTGACATACAGAGAGGATTGGCTCAGGCGGCGGGATCTGGCTCGATCAGAAAACTGATAGCCACGGCCCCACCGCCACCATATATATCGGGAGAAAAATTGGTTGCGGAGAATGACGCATTAAGGTGTAACAAACAAACACTTAGCAACTGTGTAAATGTTAAAGATAATGTTAACCAATTAACCAATGCAAGTATTAACCCGTGCAAGTTGTACCCTGTTTTGAACTTTCCTCAGGAGTGTGATCAAGAGGACGAATCGGCAACAATTTCAGCTCTCTCTCTAGCAGCCACCATAGCAGAGACCACAGTAGGCACAGCCCCACCCCCGAGATTAGTAACAAAGGCCCCTAGCGGAGGGATAGGTGAGGTCGTATCAACGGGTAAGTACGGCACCATACACTATGCTGAAACTATTTCACCACAGCCTGTAGAATCTACACAGAATGAGGTTGTTAGAGTTAATCCTGTTAAGGTAATAGTAGTTCCAAATGGGAAAACAGACACTTCAGGAGTCACTCCTGTTAGGAACATTGCCATGTATAGCCCATTTTCCCGAATGGAATTAAGGACCATAGTGTCTGAATTCCCTGACCCTAGAAAAGACTTAGTTGCCAGCCAAAAATACATCAGAGACCTAGGTAACACGGTAGAGCCCAACAACAAAGACTGGCAGATATTGCTGAGAGCATGTTTACCCTCCAATGTCGACGCAGCTCAATTTTTAGCTGACTGTGGATTAGATCAGGATGTACCTCTTACAGAAGTGTACAACAAAGACAATGTAAAAAGAATAAGTTTACAGTTAAAGGAGTATTTCCCAGCCGTAGTTAAATGGAACAAAATATTCTCCATTAAACAGAAGGAGTCAGAAACAGCTGCAGAGTATTTTCACAGAGCATTATCAGAAATGGCAAAATACACAGGCATAGAGGACATTAAAACAAACATAAACCATCGAGAAGTAGCAGTATCGGTACTGATGGATGGTTTAAAAGAGTCATTGAAGACTAGGGTACAGACCACACAACCATGTTGGCGAGGTCTGTCTGTGGCTACTTTGAGAGAGGCTGCTATTGATCATGATAGGAACATCACCAGACACAGGGAACAACAAGGTGATAAGTTAATGGCAGTAAGTATACAGGCCCTGACCACAAGGCAGCCTTTGTTTATATCACCAAACCCTGTGGGTAAGTCAAATGTGGTTACTTGTTATTCTTGTCATAAACAGGGACACATGGCACGAGATTGTAGAGTGAAGAATTCACGAAACTCATACCAACCCCCTAGACAACGACACGACACACGACATTGGGATCAGGGTCCGCAGAAACGGAGTTATGAGCCACATACAGGGGAAACAAAAAGATATCCCCCGAACAGAGACTGGCAAGCCTCTGGTAGCTCCCAATTAACTCCATCACAAGTAGTTGCTGCCAGCGGGATTCAGGGAGGTCACCATACCCAATAGGGGTGTGGCCATACCTGTAATCTGCAGCCAGTAAAATTGATTGCAAGCCTTGGAAGTGAACCAGAAATTGCAATCAATGTAGCTGGTAAATCATTAAACTTTCTTGTAGACACAGGGGCGGCCAAATCAGTGATAAATTTGACAGTGGGCATGAGAACCACTGGTAAGACAATTCCAGCCATAGGGGTAACGGGAGTAGTCCAGCACTACCCTGTTAGCAAACCAGCCGAGATTACAGTAGGGCCTTTACATACCAAGCATTCCTTTTTGCTGGCTGCATCGGCACCGACTAATCTCCTGGGAAGAGACTTACTGTGTAAAATGGGGTGCGTCATTTATTGTACTCCTGAAGGTGTATTCTTGGACATACCTGAGAATCACGCTCAGGAAGTACGAGACATGTTAGACTCCCCATCAAAATTAATGTCACATACCATTATGACAAATAGGACTCCCTCCCAAGTAGAAGAAATGACATCTCAGATACCAGAGTCACTTTGGACTAAAGATGGACAGGACACTGGATTAATGGCAAACGTAGCTCCGGTAGTTGTACAGGTAAAAGATGGTAGGATAGCTCCAAAAATCCCACAGTACCCTCTGAAGCCAGAGGTGGAGTTAGGAGTGTATCCCGTAATAGAGCGCTTGCTACAACAGGGCATTCTGGTAAGAACGTCCAGCACTGCCAATAGTCCCATCTTCCCTGTTAAAAAGAGTGGGGGGAGGGGTTACCGGCTAGTGCAGGATCTAAGGGGGATTAACAAAATAGTTGAGAGTCAGTTCCCCGTAGTGCCAAATCCAGCTGTCACCCTAATGCAAATCCCTCCCACTGCGAAATTTTTCACTGTTATTGACCTCTGCTCCGCTTTCTTTTCGGTACCTCTGCACCCTGACAGTCAATATTTGTTTGCATTTACATACAGAGGAGTCCAATACACATGGACTCGATTACCACAAGGATTCATAGATAGCCCAAGTATATTTTCCCAGGCTTTGCATGATTGTTTACAGTCTTTCCAACCAGTGAGTGGATCAGTATTAATACAGTACGTGGATGATCTACTACTGTGTTCTGATTCATTGGAAGCATCCCTGAAGGATACGAAACAGCTCCTGTTTCATCTTTCAGACACAGGACACAAGGTTTCCAAAGACAAGTTGCAATTATGCCAAACTAAGGTAAAATATTTGGGACACTGTCTAACACAAGGACTGAGACACCTGACCGCTGATAGAATTCAAGCAATTAGAGACATGACTCTGCCACAAACCCAGCAACAGATCAGAACATTTTTAGGAATGTGTGGGTATTGCCGTAACTGGATCCCAGGGTTTTCCATTCTAGCATTACCCTTGCAGGAGATGGTCTCCTCAAACAAACCTGATCGGATTTCGCATACAGACGAGTCCGAGACAGCATTTGAGAGACTTACACAGTGCCTAACGCAGGCACCAGCATTGGGTATGCCAGACTATGGGAAACCCTTTGAACTATACGGAACAGAAAGTGCTGGTTGCGCGGCAGGCGTACTAACCCAAAAGCACGGTGATGCCAGCAGGCCAGTAGCATATTACAGCGCTCAGCTAGATACGGTAGCGCGATCCCTCCCCACATGCTTGCGAAGCGTTGCTGCGATAGCATTGCTAGTAACGAAAAGCGAAGACGTCGTGCTAGGTCACAACCTCACAATTCATACACCACATGCAGTGTCAGCCTTGTTAAATTCTGCCCAAACCAGACACGTCTCATCAGCGCGGTTTACAAGATGGGAATTGGCACTAATGGCCCCCGTAAACATCACCATAAGGAGATGCAGTGCATTAAATCCTGCAACATATCTCCCAGGTGTGCCTGGACAGGCACAAAGGGTGGAGGATGAGAGTGGTGGGGAAGGAGGATTTAATACAAAGGAAGACACACATGATTGTATGGAATATTTGACCCAAAATTTTACCGCAAGGCCTGACATCAGTGACAACCCACAGGAAGATGTAGAACTTACGTTCTACACGGACGGTAGTTGTCATAGACAGTCAGACTCGGGAGACTTGTGTACTGGATACGCAGTCGTAGATGACCAAGGCACCATAGAAGCGGAACCGCTAGGCCCACCTCACTCAGCCCAGGTTGCTGAACTGGTCGCCCTAACCAGAGCATGTGAATTGGCTAAGGGCAAATCAGCCAATATCTACACCGATTCTAGATACGCATTCGGGGTAGTCCATGATTTCGGAGCCCTATGGCGCCTCAGAAATTTCATGACGGCAGCTGGTACACCGGTAGCGCATGCAGCTCACATAAAAAGGCTTCTAACAGCGATACAGGAACCCGACAGAGTGGCTGTTATCAAATGTAAAGCACACACATATAGCCAAGACCCAGTATCACTTGGTAACAGCCGAGCAGACGAAGCTGCTAAGTTAGCAGCTGCTACCCCCAGACAGACAGACACCACACAACTGATGGTATTTAATACCATCAACACACAGAAGTTGTGTGAGATGCAAAATTTGTGTTCCACACAGGAAAAGGCAGTCTGGAAGGCAAAAGGATATGGCCAGGAGTCCTCAGGACTCTGGACGGATGGACACGGTAAACCAGTGGCCCCCAGAGCATACCTTCCATGTTTAGCTGAGGCAGCCCACGGGCTGACTCATCTGGGCAAGGAAGGGATGTGCAAGTTGGTAAGAGCATATTGGTGTACCCCAGGATTTTCATCTCATGCGAGTAAAAGGGCAATGTCATGCCTTACCTGTCTGAGAAAGAACATCGGAAAGGCAATACCTACAGAACCATCTCATATCCCACCTGCCGGCGGCCCTTTCCAGGTAATACAGATTGACTTTATTCAATTACCCCCTTGTCGAAATTTGAAATATGTACTTGTTTGTATAGATGTTTTCTCAAATTGGGTCGAAGCATTTCCGACGGCCACAAATACCGCTATGTTTACTGCTAAGAAAATTGTGCAGGAATTTGTATGTAGATATGGTATCCCTAGAATTATCGAAAGTGATAGGGGTACCCATTTTACAGGTGATGTCTTTCAAGGAATTTGTAAATTGATGGGAATTGATAGCAAGCTGCACACTCCATACCGTCCACAGGCGAGTGCGAAAGTGGAAAGAGTGAACAGCACTATTAAAAATAAACTGAGTAAAGTGATGGCAGAGACAGGATTGACATGGCCAGAAGCTTTACCCATTGTACTGTACAGCATCAGAACCACTCCCAGGTCCCCTCTTAATCTGTCTCCCTTTGAAATCTTGTTTGGTCGACAACCGCATGTTATGATTAACCCTCAGGATGATTTGAAGTGTAACAATGAAGTGACTGTAAAATACTTGATTAACATGAGTAAACAGTTAAGGAATCAAAATGATAATCTGAAGTTAGTGATTCCTGATTTACCAGATAGTAATTGTCATGACATTGAACCTGGGGATTATGTAATGATACGGAATTTTCTACGCTCAGGTTGCCTTATTGACAGATGGGAAGGACCATACCAGGTCTTATTGACTAGCACTACAGCATTGAAGGTTGCTGAGAGAGAGACTTGGGTTCATTCGTCCCACTGTAAAAAGGTTGCTGATCCAGAGAGGCCCCGTGATAAGGAACAGACGGTAGAGGTTGTATCACTGGAGTGTCTGTTCCAGGAGGATTGAGGCGGCACCTGAGCATTGAAAATCACAAGACCAAAAGCAGTTGTCGATCCCCTGTTCCCTTTTATTGTTTTTCTCCAACTTCCCATCCCCTCTCCCTCAAATTATTTTTTTCCTCCTTCTCATTCTTCTCCGTTTCCTCCTACAAGATGGACTTGCCCCAAGAGACTGTGATCCGGATTTTCCTGTTGACCATGATGTTGACCAGAGCAGTCTGTTCCGGCGAGAGTACCATGGAGGTCGAGAGAGGTTCTGGAATGGGTTCTGATGACAGAGATGGAGGCGTAGTTTTCCAAGAACAACATAATCAACAAGCAAAGGCGAGTATCAGAAAACGATCCGATAGCATTGACCATAGAAGGAATTGTGAAGGATTGTTAGCTGAAGAAAACTGTATCTGTCGGCTCTGTAACAATGTCATTGAGGATGGGTGCATAAAGAAATGCCAATCCAGTTTTAATATCCATATGGACCGGCATCCATTGAGTGACTATCACTCCTTAGTGGGTAGTGTGTTAAATAAAACAGATTGTTGGGTATGCTCTCAAGTACCTCAAGGTCATAGCAAATCAGGGCTAGTACCATTTCCTTTAACGTTAGGGGAGGTACTTGAGTTAAGTGGTGGGAGACCGGTGGACAGGAGGTTTAATATCTCCAGCCCTCCTAGTTTGAAGCTCCACCAATACCATGTGGATAGGTCCCTATTATGTTTTAACATCTCCAATCCCCGAAAGCCGGGAAATTGGGAAGTGTCATGGAGTAATCAAACCATGACCTTTTCGCATAGAGCAGATAGAATGCCTACAGATACAGAGCTTATACGCCACATAGCCAGTAGAGGAAAATCTTTCCGGTATAGGTATACCTTAGGAAATAGGATTATGAGAGTTGGAGAGGTATCACCAGGATACTGTGCACATATCGTACAACCTGATACGTGTACTAAGCAGATGGAAGAATTAGGGTTAGGAGATTTCACATGGAAGGTGTGTAATATGGTTATGTCCTACTCCGTCCCATATGTTCTCCCCGATGATGCATATTTCATATGCGGGAGAAAGGCGTATAAGTGGCTTGCCCCAAACTCTGAAGGATTGTGTTATATTGGAAAAGTACTGCCTGAAGTAATGACTGTATCACATGACAAAATGAAAGACATACACCGTGTTGCCCAAACTCCTTATACTCACACCCATTACGAGCACGTAGTTAAACGGCACCTGATAGAAAGAACAGAGCATCCGGCCTCTGACATAATCCATGAATCCACCGGGATTCAGTTTCTAATCGCGTTAGATATCACTCGCACCGCTAGAGGAGTGTTGAATTATAAATACATATCTGCGCTCGCCAATTTGTTAGATAATATCACTGAAATGTATGATGACACGTTTAGGTATACTGGAAGAGAACTTCAGGCTTATAAAACAGAACTGGTACAGCATAGAATGGTTCTTAATTACCTCACAGCAGTGACAGGCGGATATTGTGTCACACTGGCAACACAATACGGCGTGAAATGTTGCACATATATTACGAATAGCACCGAGGACCCGGTCGAGGTCATAGACCAAAAGATGGACGATATTCTCCAACTGAAGTGGGAATTTCGCAGGAGACACAATCTCACTCTTGCTGCTGTAGGTAATGAGCTGACTGGTTGGGTGTCATGGTTGAACCCGCGAAATTGGTTCTCTGGTTTAGGAGACTGGGCTCAAGGAGTCATAATGGATGTTGGGAAGTTTCTCCTATGTATCTTAGGTGTTATCATAACGATTGGTTTGATATTTAGATGCGGTCAGGCTTTAATGAGGTGCAATCGTCGTACTAGGGTAATGAGTTTAAGGAGTGAGGAAACTGTAATTCCAATGGACTTGATTTATGACCCAACGGTAGAAACAATGAAAATGCGATTTCTACGGTCCGTTTCTTTCACCTGTTTTTCCGTTTCCTCCAAGGTAAAAAGACCCACTTGGACGAGGAATTTGATGAGCCGATATACAGACAACAGATGGATTAAAGAAGAAGTTTTGACAACCTGATACACAGATTTTTGATGAACTATGCCATGGATCCCCAGTTTCCCTAGAAATTTTAAAATTACGCTAGCCCAACACTTTTGTAAATCTATGGACATTGACAGCTTTTGCTCGCACCTTATGGGCAAAAGCACAAAGAAGACTGCATTCAACAGACACCAAACAAGACCTCAATCGACGAATGTACATTTACCTGACATAGAATACCACCGCATTTACCGTAATTATGTCTTTTCTTCATTTCTACAACCCTCAGGTAATGACACACATAGTCGATAGGGAATACAGGCACAGATATCAGCAATCACATATCTCCCCCATTCATGTATCATCAACTAAAATGCGCTCCCCCATTTTGTTACAACCAAAGCCGAAAAGAGCTCGGTAAAGTTTGACAGCCCATCCACAGACCCGTACCACGGGATAAGAAGGAATTCAAATGTATACTTCGCAATACCTCGAAGCTTGATTTAAAACACGTACGGCACGATGATACATGACCCCCAAGCACGGATTCATACACACATGCTTCTGCTATCTCACTAGGTCATACCCTTTTCCTACCTTCTCCTCTCCTCCCCTACCCAACCATGTAAATGTATTAACCCCTGACATATATTTTTCTCTTTTTGAAATGTTTTAGAAGGTGGCAGTTATTGTTGACTGCCAAAGGGTGGACTGTCAAAGTCAGAAAAATATCTCTATGCACACTACCATATTTGCACCTCACACAGGTCCGTGCTGCGCATGCGTACGCTCTCCCGTACGTGCGCATACTCACAGTCGCGGGCACCCGCAGGCGCACGGTATGCGTATTTACGGTAGAGTTTATGTGATCGTAGCGTGCGACTCAATCGTTACATATTTTCACTATATAATGTATTTTGTAGATCATGGTCCCTTTGATAGATTCTGAAAGTTTGGTTAATATAGAATGTTCGTGAACAGAGAAATCCCTCTTTGTTTGATACGAAGGGTCAGACAGGAGTAATACAGTGGTGTTTAGTACCCATCGGAAGAGTATATAATTAGCAATATTCCGGTGTTGGTTTGAAGCGGATTAATCGCTCGTGCGAATAGTTATGGACATAAGAAGTTTATGAACATTTACTGTATTTGCACTTACTTATCCATGCGGCGGGAAACCCAGTTTCCCTCCCACCTGAGCTGTTGGAAATAGTCACGGCCCACCTGTATGAATCAACCTATGACCTTTTGTTATAATGCGAGGAGGAATTCCTGTGTCCAATGAACAATGAGATTGTAGGGACCATTGAATTGTATTGTGTGTGGGGCATAAATAGACAAGCCGATCACATCCAGCTCTCACTCTTCAACGGTTATCATTGCTGAAAATCGGGAGCTGGATGTCCAGAGGCGCATGCGATCGTTTCCTTTGTGCGTAAGTTTTTCTCCGCAACTATATTGATCTTCTTGTTATTGTGAGCCAATTTCTCTCTCTCTCTCTCTTCTCCTCTTTCTCTCTTATTTTCCCTTAAATAGTAATTGTATTGTATTTCCTGTGTAGTTATCTGGTTAGGTAGTCTATGTTATATTGTAGTGTATGATTTGTATTTGTATTAATTCTTTTGCAAGTATATCATTCATAATATATATATATTAGGCGTTGGACCCTAAGCCCAGGTATCTGTGTATTTCTTATAGTGTTAAGTATTCTCAGAGCGTCGGTGACGCTAGAACAGCTTTAAAGGTAATAAGGTTATACTGTGTTGCATTTACACTCTATCATTACACTAAGGTTTTACTGCACAATACACTGTTTATGGTTTAGATACAAAGGTTTAACATAGTGAGCGTCAGCGCCGCTGGTGATCTCCTCGTGGTCCCGAGCGTCCGCTACGCTATAGCGAATCATTAAGTTAGTCGGCAGCCAATAGCGTGCCTGCATGTGATCTCTTGGCCGTGAGCGAACGTGACGCTTGAGCGTCTCGACCACGGCTAAGCGATCGTTACGCAACGAGCGTACCCTTACGGTACTCCATACGTAAATAGCGTACAGTGTTCTTAGACCTCACAAAGGGTTTTATATAAGATAAATATTTAGCTTTATCAATATATATATATATATATATATATATATATATACACACACACACACACACAGACACACATATAAAATTGTGTTTTTATAGGTATGTTTTAGTCATATATCTTTTTGCAAGTTTCTGACATTCAGCGCAGTGTATCTATGTCTTGACATTGCACAGTGAGGGCAGGGTCTGATGATGCCCCAGCCCCTATTGATGATGCTTTAACCATTGCACAGTGACCGTGGGGCTATGATGATTCAAACTGCATCATCACACTGTTTGCCATCTCACCTTAAAATGGTACTAAGGTGGTCCAGATCAAATCTTCCCTTAAACCAACCAACAGCGTTAGATGCAGAGTTATGTAGATATACTTTCAGGTACATGTTGGCTGCTATTGGATGTGCAAAAAAATCTAACATGATACCTCTCAATATATCATCTTTTCAAATACTGTAGGTGTATCTACAATGGGTACAGGGTGTATGGTGCACACGAGCCCCTGGGTCCAGGGGGCCTACACCCTGCACCATAGGCGCTGAATCCGTGGATGCTCCAGGGCCCGAGCACCCACGGACAATCAGGAGCACCATGGAACCAGCCGCTGCCCCAGTTACCGCTAGCTGCCGCAGCCCCCGCAGTGGATTGAGACCCGCTGGGGGCTGCGGAAGCGCTTCTGTACAGTGCAGTGTAAAAACCCCCAACAAATATGGCTGCTGCCAAGGAGGAGACAGACACTAGAGGTCACATTTGACCTCTAGCGCCTGTCTCCTCGGCAGTGGGTATTTTAAGGGTTTTTTAGACTGCAATGTACGGAAGCGCTTCCGCAGCCCCCAGCGCGTCTCAGTCCACTGTGGGGGCTGCTGCGTGATGCCCACACCCACCCTCCCATACTTTGCTGGCAGCGCGCAGGAGATCCCAGAAAATGCGCAGGAGACCCCTGGCAACACACATGAAACCCCTGGCAATGTGCTGGAGACCCCTGACAATGCGCAGGAAACCCCTGACAATGCACAGGAAACCCCTGCGAGCATGTAACCCAGAGCATGAAACCCCTGACAATGTACATGAAACCCCTGACAATGTACATGAAACCCTTGGCAACAAGCATGAGATCCCTGACAACAGGCAGGTAATTTCAAAGTAATTGAAGCCTTACTGTGTGGCATCATTTGTAAGGGGCATTATTGTGTGTGGGGCATAAAATGGTGTCAGGGCCATAACTGTGTGTGGCATAATTTGTAATTGACATTACAGTGTGTGGCATAACGCATAATGGACATTACAGTGTGTGGCATAATATATAATAGGCATTATGGTGTGCGGCATAATATATAATAGGTATTATGGTGTGTTGCATAATGTGTAAAAGGCATTACAGTGTACAGTGTAATGTGTAATGGGCATCACGGTGTGTTGCATAATGTGTAATGGGCATTAGTCACTGCCGCAGCCGCCCGTTCATTCCCACCAGCAAAAACATAAATCGGCATCTATGTCCTACACCCATACATCATACTTACCTCTGTGGCACTGCAAAAAATGGTACAGCCACCAAGTGCCAGATTAAGGTCCTGATGGGCCTGGAGCTGAAATTTCTGAAGGGCCTATTATGTGCCACTGCAGGGGGTGTGAACAACATGGTGGTTGTGTAGCTATTGATATGGGGAGTGATCAATGCTGTATATGTATTTTATGAGTGTGTGTGTGTGTGTGTGTGTGTGTGTGCGTGCGTGCGTGCGTGCGTGCGTGCGTGCGTGTGTGTGTGTGTGTGTGTGTGTGTGTGTGTGTAAAATATAAAATTCTCAGCACTTAAATGGCCAATTATCTCCAACAGCACCTTTGTGCGTAACAGTGTTACACGTATTGTACAGCTTTTAGTGATTTTCACCTTATTCCATTAGATGGAGGAGAGGGCACTCACTGGACTGTCAGATATCAAATGTTTATTGACCAAAACTCATACCAAAAAGTCAGAGTCTGCATTTTGATTCCTCAGAACATTTGCAAATAGGGCAACATGAATGTACAACAGATCACTCACAATTTATTCCACCAGAACCATGTGTAAAAAGGCTCCAAACTACAGTATATGTGGTCCAACTTGGAACGCTTGGCGTCCCTGGAAGCAGAGGAGTAACTAAGGTAGGGTGAGTGGGGCACGTGCCCTGGGCGCCTTGGCAGGCCCAGCAGAGGGGGGCGCCGCCGCCGGCCAGGGCATCATGCCCACCCGCCCCCGTCCTGCTTCAATGTGAGGGGAGGAGAGCGCAGCATCTCTCCTGCCCCTCAATGTCCTCACTGCCGCTGCTGCGCTGCCAGCGGCGCTGCGTGTCTGTCCAGTCTCCGGCGGCGTTAGCCAATCACATAGCAGAGGGCAGCGGTGACTGACGGCCGGGATCCTGACTGAAGTAAGGGGGGGGAGGTGTGAGTCGGGTCTTGTATCTGGCACTGTGTGGCATGTAACTGGCACCGTAGGGCATGTATCTGGCTCTGTGGCGCATTGTAACTGGCACTGTGGGGCATGTAACTGGCACTGTGGGGCATTGTAACTGGCACTGTGGGGCATGTATCTGGCACTGTGGGGCATGTATCTGGCACTGTGGGGCATTGTAACTGGCACTGTGGAGCATGTAACTGGCACCGTGGGACATGTAACTGGCACTGTGGGGCATGTAACTGGCACTGTGGGGCATTGTAACAGGCACTGTGGGGCATGTATCTGGCACTGTGGGGCATTGTATCTGGCACTGTGGGGCATGTAACTGGCACTGTGGGGCATGTATCTGGCACTGTGGGGCATTGTAACAGGCACTGTGGGGCATGTATCTGGCACTGTGGGGCATTGTATCTGGCACTGTGGGGCATTGTATCTGGCGCTGTGGGGCATTGTATCTGGCACTGTGGGGCAATATGTATCTGGCACTGTGGGGCGCTGTATCTGTCACTGTGGATCTGACACTGTGGGGCACTGTGTATCTGGCACTGTGGAGCAATTGTGTATCTGGCACTGTATAAAAAGGGGACTCTGCATGCGTACTGTGCAAAAATTGAATGAAGGTGTGCTGAGAGACGACACAAGGGGTAGGTGATAGTGTGCTGAAAGGCGACACAGGGAGTAGGTGATAGTCATGTTGGTACGCCCCATTTTCAGTGGCCACACCCCTTCTGAAATGTGACCACACCCCTTCTAGTGCGCGGCCACACCCCTTCTGGGGTGTGACCACACACCCTTCTGGTGCGTGGCCACACCCATTATTTCAGCACGCGCACATACTTCTTTTTGTGTGGGTTTTTTTTTTTTGTGGTGGGGGGGGGGCGCGCCACTCTTCATCTTACAATCTCTTACATCTCTTACAATCATGTAATTGGTCAGGCAAAGTTGTACCACTCTGCCTGTAACCTCAGGGTACCACATGAACATCACATGGTACTGACGTGCTGGGACACAAAACTGGATGTCCTCAGCTACAGTAGGTACTCCCATGTAACACAAACAACTTCTAATGCAGCTACAAGTTACCAAGCAGCATCAGTGCACATGTACATACCAGTAAGGACCATATTATAGCACCGTTCCAAAGTTTTGAAGGACTAGCTAAATTACAGGATACATTCTGAATATACCCTTATACCACTGACGGGCGGACCCTCGGCGCCTAACAGTACCCCCCCCTTGAGGAGGGGTCAAGGAACCCCTAAGGCCAGGTTTCTGAGGTATTCTCGAAAAAATGCCTTTTTGAGCCTCGGGGCATGGAGATCCTCATCCAGGACCCAAGACCTTTCTTCTGGACCATAACCTCTCCAATGTACCAAAAAATAAAGCCGACCCCGGGACAACTTGGAATCGAGAACCTTCTCCACCAAGAACTCCTGCTGACCCTGTACATCTATTGGTGATTTCCCCTGAGAGATCTTCCGAGGAAATCTACTGGAAGAAACGTATGGTTTCAACAAGGAGCAATGGAAAGTATTTCCGATCCGGAGAGTTCTTGGTAAACGTAACCGGAAAGCAACTGGATTGATTTTTTTTATAATATGAAATGGTCCAATAAATTTAGGGCCCAATCTGGCTGAGGTTTGTCGAAGTCTAATGTTGCGAGTCGACAACCACACCCTATCTCCAACTTTAAAAGTGCACGGCCGCCGGAGCCTGTCAGAAAATTTTTTCTCCCGAAATGCCGCTTTTCTGAGAGCAAGGTGCACTTTTCTCCAAATGAGTCTGAGATGAGCGGTCAAGGTCAGTGAGGAGACAGAGGAATGTTGAAAAAAGGAATTAGCTCTGGGGTGAAAACCAAAAACTGTAAAAAATGGAGACACATTGGTGGAGGAATGACAGGCATTGTTGTAAGCAAACTCCGCCAACGGAAGAAACTCGGACCAGTCATTTTGGAGTTTGGCCGAGTACAAACGCAAATATTGTTTTAATGATTGATTAACTCGCTCAGTCTGCCCGTTGGATTGGGGATGGTAGCCAGACGTTAAAGACAATTTCATCTTTAAAGAGGCACAAAAAGACTTCCAAAATTGTGCAATGAATTGTGGACCCCGATCAGAAACAATATCAGTGGGTAACCCATGGAGTCTGAAAACATGGCGGAGGAACAAAACTGCCAATCCCTGGGCAGATGGCAATCGGGGAAGAGCAATGAAATGGGCCATCTTGCTAAAACGGTCAACTACCACCCATATGACTCGGCATCCGGCTGACAGAGGGAGGTCCACCACAAAATCCATGGAAATATGAGACCATGGCCTGAGAGGAACATTCAAGGGCATAAGTTGACCGATAGGCAAGGAACGGGGAACTTTATGCTGTGCACAGACCTGACACGAAAAAACAAACTCCTTAATGTCTTTGGAAAGATCAGGCCACCATACTGAGCGGGAGACTAATTCCAAAGTCTTAGCGATCCCCGGATGCCCGGCAACTTTGCTATCATGAAACTCCGTCAAAACAGTTGCTCTCAAAAACTCAGGGACATAAAGACGACCAGCAGGAGTATTTCCAGGAGCTTGATGTTGAAGCTGCTTTAACTGGGTAAATAAATCTTGTGTGAGGCCTGCCCGAATGACTGAAGACGGAAGTATGGGAGTAACAGGACTGTTATCATGAACTGGAAGAAAACTGTGTGACAGGGCATCCGCCTTGGCATTCTTGGAACCTGGCCTGAAGGTGATAATAAACTTGAAACGAGTAAAAAATAAAGCCCAACGAGCTTGCCGGGCATTCAGCCGTCTAGCTGATTCAATGTACTGAAGATTTTTGTGATCAGTCAAAACTGAAATGGTATGTGTTGCTCCCTCAAGCCAATGCCTCCACTCCTCGAAAGCCCATTTAATAGCCAGTAATTCCCGGTTACCAACATCGTAGTTGGATTCAGCAGATGAGAATTTCCTGGACATAAAGGCACAAGGATGTAATTCTAGAGAATCCGGATCCTTCTGAGATAGGATAGCCCCTACTCCAACCTCCGAGGCATCAACCTCAACAATGAAAGGCAATTCTGGGTTGGGATGTCTGAGGACCGGGGCTGAGACAAAGGCTTGTTTCAAGGCCTGAAAAGATAACTCAGCTTCACGTGACCAGTTGGTTGGATCCGCTCCCTTCTTAGTCAGTGCCACAATGGGAGCAACTAGGTCGGAGAAAGAGTGAATAAATCTTCTATAATAATTCGCAAACCCTAAAAAGCGCTGAATTGCTTTTAAGTTGGTGGGTTGCGCCCAACTAAGGATGGCTTGGAGCTTCTTCGGTTCCATACTGAATCCCCGAGGGGAAATAATGTACCCTAAAAAGGATACCTCTGTGACATGAAATTCACACTTCTCCAGCTTGGCATATAGGTGATTTTCACGTAATTTTTTTAGAACCTGACGCACCTGGGTAACGTGTTGTTCAATAGAGTCAGAATATATCAAGATATCGTCTAAATAGACAACTACGAATCTTCCAAGAAAATCACGGAGCACATCGTTAATGAGATCCTGGAAAACTGCCGGAGCGTTAGACAGGCCGAATGGCATAACCAGATACTCATAGTGACCCGACTGAGTACTGAATGCCGTTTTCCACTCATCCCCTGACTTGATTCGGATGAGGTTATATGCTCCTCTCAGGTCAATCTTAGAAAAAATCACAGCCGAACGTAGCTGATCAAAGAGGACAGAAATCAGCGGCAAAGGGTAAGTATTTTTTACTGAGATTTTATTCAAGGCTCTAAAGTCAATGCAAGGTCTGAGTGATCCATCCTTCTTCTCCACAAAGAAGAAGCCTGCACTTAAAGGGGATTTAGACGGCCTGATAAATCCTTTCCCTAGGCTTTCTTTAACATATTCATTCATGGCCACAGTTTCTGGTCCGGACAATGCATATAACCTTCCCTTAGGCAAAGTGGCACCAGGAATTAGCTCAATAGCACAATCATAAGGCCGATGGGGAGGCAGAATGTCCGCATTGCCCTTGGAAAATACATCAACAAAATCCTGGTATTCCACAGGAATGGGTGCGGGAATGACAGCAGCTATTCTGATGGGAAGCGTAATACATTCCTTATTACAGATGGTACCCCACTGTGAGATCTCCCCCGACTGCCAATCAATGATGGGATTATGAAAGGCCAGCCAAGGGTGACCCAGAACCACTGGAACTGCTGGGCAATGGGTAAGGAAAAATTCAATTTTTTCGGAATGAAGAGCTCCTACCGAAAATAGTACAGGAGGTGTACAGAGAGAAATAACCCCATTGGACAAGGGACTCCCATCTAAACCATGCATGGTGATACACCTACCCAAGGCTAACTGAGGAATACCTAAGGCCTTGGCCCACGTTAAGTCCATAAAGTTCCCTGCAGCTCCACTGTCAACAAAAGCCGACACCGAGGAACAGAGGCTGCCAAAGGAAACTTTAGCTGGGACTAACAGTGAATTATTTGAGGAGATAAGCTGCAGACCAAAGTGAACCCCCTCACAATTCACTTGGTCGAGGCGTTTCCCGACTTGTTCGGACAATTACGGGCAAAATGTCCCTTACTCCCACAGTACAAACAAAGACCAGAATTTTGCCTTCTGGTTCTTTCTTCAGGAGACAGCTTGGAGAGACCTATCTGCATGGGCTCCTCTATGTCCACAGGAATGGAAAAAACACCAGGAGTAGACCCGACAGATGCTCCTTTTTCAGCCCTCCGCTCTCTGAGACGACGATCAATCTTAATAGAAATCTCCATGAGTTTATCAAGAGTCTCAGGAGCGGGATACTGAAGGAGACTGTCTTTTATAGACTCAGATAAGCCGAGGCGAAACTGACTGCGCAGGGCTGGGTCATTCCATCCACAGTCGTTCGACCAACGGCGAAACTCCGTACAATAAATCTCTGCGGGATTCTTACCCTGTCTGAGAGCACGCAAATGACTCTCGGCGGATGCCTCTCTATCAGGGTCATCATACAATAGCCCTAAAGACCCCAGAAAGGCGTCTACAGACAACAATGCCGGATCGTCTGTTCTTAAACCAAAAGCCCAGGTCTGGGGATCCCCCTGAAGTAAAGAAATAATAATTCCGACCCGCTGAGATTCCGTACCTGAGGAGACTGGTCTTAAACGAAAATAAAGTTTACAAGACTCTTTAAAATTAAAAAACTGCTTTCTATCCCCAGAAAAACGGTCAGGCAAATGCATTTTTGGTTCAGGAACGACCCTCGGGGAAGTCCGTAACAGATCTTCCTGTGACCTCACCCGAAGGGATAGATCCTGAACCATCTGAGTAAGTTCTTGAATCTGACTAACTAGAAGCTGGCCAGGATTTGGCCCTACACCAGTGGGATTCATGAGGCCGACAAATCTTCCAAACTGAAATAAGGGAAAAAATCAAACCCTGTTTAATTGTAAATTTTAGTCAGGCCGGTAATAATGTTATGATACCAGTACGTCTGACCAGAGGTGATCTTATGACGGAGGTCAGAGTACTGGAATGGAATGCTGGTTACGGGAGCAGGATAGCCTAGTAACCCCTGGCGCCCTAACTCCATTGTCTCGCCCGTGTTATCAGAAATCCCCTGCGAGACTATGGTTGCTTGAGCCCATGGCAGCCGCGTTTGAAGGGCGGATTATGTCTGCCCAACTCCGATGCCCCCTCAGGTCTTAATGGGAGACAAAGGGAAATCCGAGACAGGGTGATAACAAGGGGCCCTCTGACTAAGCAACCAGGCCAGGGGCTACAAGCTAACTAACTTAAACCAGAAGTATGTGCGGACAAACCGCCAGGGAAAAGGACAACCAAAAATCCACGAATCCGTTACTCCTATCCAGCACCGCTGGATACCAGAGTGGATTTGTGGGAGCGGAATCCTCCGCAAAAGCTCCGAAACACAATATAACCAAATAATAAATAGTAAGCGGTCAAGCCGCAACACACGGCTACGCCGCGACTCACGAACACCACAGGATGTTAAAGGTGCTCGGTCAGGACTCCAGGAAAAGATGACAACTTCCGAGTATTGGACCACTGAGGACAAGAACGACCGGATAGACAGGACTGGAAAACTCTCTGCAACAGACACAGCAAACAGGAAGCTATTACCGGCGTCTGTGAGAAGTCCAGAGAGTGCTTTTAACTGGGAGCTCTCCAATCAGGAGCCAGACAGGGTAATTAACAATCATGCCGTGCAGCTGCATGCTGCACGGCCAGGATACCAATGAGGTGATTAATCTAGACCCAGCAACGGGGAACGCGGTCCGACAGTGGCGTCCCCGTTGCTAGGGTCTGAGCGGCTCCGTGCGCCCGGCGTCTAATGTTGCTAGGGAGCCGGCGGCTGTCCGCATGCGGCGTCCCTAGTTGCTAGGCGCCGGGCCGCACTGACGGGCGGACCCTCGGCGCCTAACAGAACCACTGTGTACTCGTACGATGCGCCTGCGCATTGTGGTGCATACACATGCGCAGATTAGCCCCGTTCTGCCATGATCGCTGCGCTGCACAAATCCTTAGCGAGCGATCAACTCGGAATGACCCCAATCATTCCAGTGACCAATTTACAAAACACAGATTCATTGGTGTAGCTATAGTGGGTTCAGGATGTGCCATTTCTATGAGGCCCACTTCTGGGTTGTGACTCAACTGCTCATAGCTCACAAATTTGTCTACCAGGCTGCCAGCAATGCCCACTAAGCACTGTGTTTCATAATGTTAACTGAGCACACTGTGTGGTATGTGTACTGACAGAAGTACAGTGTAGCATACTGTTAACTTGGGGCACAACAATGTGACATAATATGAACGGAGAGCACTGTGTTATGTGCTGTCTATGGTGCATAAATATAACTAGGTCACTATTGTGGCACATAAAATTAACTAGGACACTACTATGGTGCATAACATTAACTGGGGCACTACTATGGAGCATTTAATTAATTAGGGCACTATTGTGGTGCATAAAATGAACTAGGACACTACTGTGGTGCATAAAATGAACTAGGGCACGATTGTTGTGCATAAAATTAACTAGGACACTACTATGGTGCATAAAATTAACTAGGGCACTGCTGTGGGTCATAAAATTAACTAGGACACTACTATGGTGCATACAATAAATTAGGACACTAATGCGGTTCATAAAATTAACTAGGGCACTACTGTGGCATACTGGAATGTTAACAGAAATTGGAAAGTTCCAAAAGCCATTTAATTCTTATCAGTGAGTGGGGAAGTTTATGGCCCCAAAACCAGTTAAACCAGTTCTCACAGACCCTGCCACCTGTAGGGGTTACGATCGGAAGTGTATGGGGGTTTTAGAGGACAAGTAAAAAACACAGGCTAGAGTTCAGTGTGAGCTGAGGACAGAGGCTAAGTGTCCAGGAGAAACGCAGTCTGGGGACTGTGGAACAAGCATGGTACTCCACAGTCCCTGGCATTATGGAACAGCATGCATGTAGGTGCTGCTAGGAATAGCAAAAGATATCCAGATTTGCAGTGTGAGAGCAGCAACAGCATGAGCAATCAGTGGAAGAAACAAAGGGGATCCCCACCTCCAGGAGTACCCAAGAAGCAGGATGGGAGGTGTGAGTCTTTGGGAGAGGACTATCTGGGTGAGTGGTAGGAAACCACGTTTGGCAGAAAGCCCCCAGTAACGTGTCCATGAGAGATCCCGTTTAGATAGAGCCCCCAGCGAATAGGGGAGAGCACACCGAAATGAATCTCAGTTTGCGGATGCCGCACTTCTGATTCCCAGAGACTGCGCTGGTATGTACTGTATACTGTAATGCTGTCCCATCACTGTTTATGCTGTTATCGCCAGTGAAGCGAATGGAAGGAAATGCTAACCTGATGTATCCCATATGAATATTGTGCTGGAGAGGAGAACAAGGAGTTAAATGTTATTGTCATGATAACCCTGTCTGAACTGTGAATAAACTGCATGCTTATGTGAATGCGATGGCCTGGCGTGCAATGCTTTCAAAATTACTGATGGACCTGGCCCAGCCCGGCTATCACACTACTATGGTGCATAAAATTAACTAGGGCACTATTGTGGGTTATAAAATTAACTAGGTCACTGCTATTGTGCATAAAATTAACTAGGGCACTGCTGTGGGTCATATAATTAACTAGGGCAGTTCTGTGGTGCATAAAATGAACATCTGTGGAGAGAGATGTTTCTCTAGAAGGGGTAATGGGCCCCTTTCAAAATGTTGCTATGGGACCCACAAAGTTCTGGCTTAGCCTATGTATAGTGCATTCTATTCACCAGAAAGAATGAGTACACCAAGCAAGTGGTTAAAAAGTTCTTGTTCACGTGACCTTCTCTCCAGGTGATATGCCTGTAATGGACATGGAATGAGCTTCTCCTAGTGTGTCATAAATAATTATAGGCAGTTTACAAAGCTCTTTACATCAGCCTCTAGAGAAATTACCTATTTACCGCTCCCTTTTCCTCTCTTTTACAATGACAGGTAATTAGATTATGTTAATACGAGTCTGTTGTCATTTAATAGACAACTAACTGACAGGAAAAATAGTTGTAAAGTTTGCGGGTGTGGTAAAGAAGATCTACAGTGTTTACGTCGACAGTAAATAGGTGTACCCCAAATGGTCGACATGCAATAGTTTGACAGGTACAAAGAGTTAAGTAATACAAAAGAGAAGAGAGAAGACTTCTTTTTTGGCGCACTCTTCAAAAGAAAATAAATTTGCATTATAGTAATGTTATCTAAAGAGTAAAACATAACCTTTATTAGATTATATTAAAATATAGTCTCCTAATGAACACATAGATATGTTTGATCAATATTGGCTCTTGGGCAGCAAATATAATGCTATAGCACTGGTGCACGTGTCAAGGCTGGACATGATGGTTTGGCAATGGTGGACTGTCTGGAACCACTGGCAGTGAAAGTGGGCGTCTCGGGACTTCTGTGACACCCCCAATATGGTGGGATGTCAGTGAGTGGATCGTACCTGCTGTTCTTCAGCAACCGGCTTGGGAGTATATCGCCGGGTGAGTCAGGGCCATCCCTCTTCTAAAGTCCTTCTACCACAGCAGACAGACAAGAGACCCCGCAGAATTAACACCTCCAAACAGTCACTTCCTGTCAATCACTTCTCCAAGAAAGCCTCATTGCGAGCAAGATTGCAGCGGCACCGTGACGCATGCGCATTACGATCGCAGCACATGCGCAGTCTGCTGAACATCAGGCATTGCATACAAATATGAATCAGGCCCTTACCCCATCACAAGGATAAGTTAATTCTATTTTCAGTATTTTCCATGGACCACACACTTTCATTACACGTAGATCATCATGAAGCAAGAAAGCATTGAAATGCACTCATTAAATAGTATTTTAATGGTATTGTGACCAGACGGTCCCGTACAAAAGCCCTCACCGCTTTCGCGTCTCGTCCCCAATACCTGGCCACATAGGGGATTTCCCGCTTACCGTCAGTAACTGCCTGTTACTGACTACACCCACTGTGCCGTGGGTGGGTTTATGCTGCCACCACCAAACTCCTAACCTGCCGTGGCGTTTGGAACCACGGTTCTGCTCTGTATGTGCCAACACGCTGACTTACCACACCTGTGTGGTGTTGACGAATCCCCACTAGTCGCTTGACTAGGCCTCTACCAGCAGCTGGCGGAAGGCGGAACTTGGAGACGCTGGTTCACCCTGGACAGCCAGTGAACGGGGCTAGGTTTCGCATAGCCCTGTAGGTCACAAGATGAAGCAATCTTCTTGAGGCAGATGATGTTTAATGCCAACAAATAGTTCTGAAAAGAACTCAGCAATACAGCAGATGTTACAGCAGAATGAAACTGGTATAATACCCCCCTGGAGGCTCACAGGCCTCCTCTTTTTATCTCAGTTCTACACACAGTACCACAGGGGGGTAAGCCCTCCCTGTCTTCTCCAACAAATCAGGTTATCGCACAAAATATAAATACATAGATACATCTCAAAAGTTAAGAATTAGATAAAGCAATGTTCTGCTCCTTTTCATATATAACCAAACCAGTGGCTTTCCCAAACACAATCTGATTATCATGTTCCTGTCTCTTTCACAAATGTAAATATAATTGAATTTCAATTGCATTCACCCTCTCACACATAGACAACACTCTTATAAGTTAAACATGAATCTGCATTCTACATAATACAGCCTAGGAAATCTTACATCAAACTGATGTTACACAAAACCCACTAGTTTGCATTTGTAAAACACAATCTGATTAACATGTTCCTGTCTTCTCTAACATCTCCATGCAAACCCAGTTTTGACTTCTCACACAATGGGAGATTCAGAGAAGACAGCAAACAAATCCTTTCATCTGCATGTGTCTAGGGCCCTCATTCCGAGTTGATCGCTCGCTGCCGTTTTTTGCAGCATAGCGATCAGGCTAAAAACCGGCTGTTCTGCGCATGCGTATGGGCCGCAGGGCGCACGAGCCAAGTAATTTCACACAAAACTAAGCAATTTTACACTGGGGCGAGCAACGGTTTTCAGTCGCTCTGCTGATCGGTGTGTGATTGACAGGAAGTGGATGTTTCAGGGTGGTAACTGAGCAGTTTCCGGGAGTGTGCTAAAAAAACGCAGGCGTGTCAGGTTAAAACGCAGGAGTGGCTGGGGAAACGGGGGAGTGGCTGGCCGAACGCAGGGCGTGTTTGTGACGTCAAAGCAGGAACTAAATGGACTGAGGTGAACGCAATCTAGGAGTAGGTCTGGAGCTACTCAGAAACTGCAGGAAAAGATTTTCGAGCAGTTCTGCTAATCTTTCGTTCGCACTTCTGCTAAGCTAAGATACACTCCCAGAGGGCGGCGGCCTAGTGTGTGCAATGCTGCTAAAAGCAGCCAGTGAGCGAACAACTTGGAATGAGGGCCTATAATGGTTACACAGAGACACATCTCAATCTCAAAGAAATGGCCTGTCCACAAACCCCTTTCCAGGTGCCAGGGTCATCAGCATCTCAATTCCTAGGTGAGAAGCTTCCAAGGCCATTTGTCCTCAAACGTAAATGCATTTTAAAACTAACACAGCTTACACATTCCTTCTAAGTGCTGGCATTTGCATGCATGGTAAATGTGCAATCCTACAACTGTGCCTAGAGCATTAAATATAACATGGTGAAAACACAGTACTAAACATATTTTTAAATACCCAGTGCCTAGCACCCACAATACATTTAAAGATGGCGCCTAGCGCCAGTGCACAGTTTAAAAATGGCGCCAAGCGCCCATTGTCCTCCTAATGGCGACGGGCACTAGGGGTTAACCCCTTCAGTGCCACGGCCGCCATTGTCCATGTGGCCACCAGGGCTGTCCGGCCACAGGTATTTTTTATCAATATCCAATATAAAAGCAGGCTGAAAGCTAAGATTAAGAAATAAACACTTTTTAGTTTATAAACATGGATATTTCATGAATAATAGATTTCATTTTGTTTAATGAATCTAAATAATAATGCTGGATTGACCAGAGTTGAATATTGTGTTATTGGTGTCTTGACACCGAGACGATATCATTGGACTATGGAAGCACAATGTGCTTTGACGGGTGATTATTTATTATACCCATATTGCTGACTGCATTTGTTCTTGGATATGATGTATATGCCACAGAAGCGGCCCCAGGCATAGGCAAACTAGGCAAATGCCTAGGGCATTTGGTATGCCTAAGGGCACAAGCAGCTTCTGCTGATTAAAATGATATGCGGTATGCATATATTCTGTGTGTGACTGCGGCTGAATATTTCACAGTCGCACACAGAATATAGGCATGCCGCATATTATGCCGCATATAATTTTAATCAGCAGAAGCTGCTTGTGCATCCTAGCCACATAGTGATGCAAATAACATGCATTTTCATCAAAAAAGGCGCCCAACGTTAGCAGAGCTGCCAGCTGACTCACGGCAGGTATCTCCTGCTGCATGGCGTATTGAAGCAAGATGTATGTGGACACATCTGTATTCAAGCAGAGACAGAGGTCACAGTGTTGGCGGCCATGTGAGTGAGTGAGTGAGTGAGTGAGTGAGTGAGTGAGTGTGAGGGTGGGTGGGTTGGTTGTGCAGTAGTGTGCGGCAAATGTGTAAGGGGCACTATGTGTGTCATTATGTGTATAAATGCACTAATAATGTGCGGCATATGAGAAAGGGACTTATGTGTATCATTATGTGTGTAAGGGCATTAATAATGTGCGGCATATGTGTAAGAGACATTATGTCTATAAGGGCATTATATGTAAGGCGCATTATGTTTGTAAGGACATAATAATGTGTGTCATATGTGTAAGGGGCATTACTGTGTGGTATTATGTGTATAGAGGCATTACTAATGTGTGGAATTATGTGTATAAGGTGCTTTACTGTGTGGCATAACATATAGAAAGGGTACTACTGAGCAATTCTGTGTGATGTAATGTGAATAAGGGTCACCAATGTGAGAAGTAACATATAAGGTAAAGTGGTACTACTGTGCGATATAACATGCATAAGGGTCACTATCGCATGATAAAATGTGAATAAAGTTGCACTACTGTGTGGCATCATTTGAATTGGGGGTACTATTGTGTGGTCATACCCCTTCCCAGCAAGAGCACACCCCTTTTTGAGCCGAATGTGCGCACTGTTCCTATTTAAAATATAGTGGGTAGGAACACCAAAATGACTGCTATGGGTGAGGGGTGATGGTGCTGGAAAAGGGGTGCAGGGTCAGATGTGAAACTGGTGGTGGTGCTAGGGAACACCAGCCAAAATCTTGCCTAGGGCATCATATTGGTTAGGGCCGGCTCTGATATGCCATATCGCAGTGGTTTTTATATTACCTCAATGGTGCCTTACTAATGGATTAAAGGCCTTTATTTGCACTAAATTGGTGTGCTGGTCATCCATGTGTGCCGAGTCCCTGGTGGAGTTTGAAGTCATGGACATTGCTATGATAATTATTATTTGACTAGCTCCCAGAAATTAAATTTGCAAACGCATGCGGATCCTGCAAATTATGGAACAAAGAGGAGGTGCATCCACAGACAGTGAGCCTTGAATGTAAGTAGGCCGGAGCCTGTGCAAGTAGCAGGAAAGGCTGAGAAGTGAGAATCTGGGGAAGGGTGCAGAAAAATATCTTCTGCTTTGAAGGTCCCAATGAGTACAGTGGCCTCCATCATCTGTAAATAAAAGAAGTTCAGAACTACCAGGACTCTTCCTAGAGCTGGCCGGCTGTCTAAACTGAGCAATCAGGGGAGAAGGGCCCTAGTCAGGGAGGTGACCAAGAACCTGATGGTTACTCTATCAGAGCTACAGCATTCCTCTGTGGAGGGAGGAGAGTCTTCCAGAAGGACAACTATGTCTGCAGCAATCCTCCAATCAGGCCTGTATGGTAGAGTGGCCAGACGGAAGCCACTCCTTAGTAAAAAGCACATGGCAGCCTGCCTGGAGGTTGCCAAAATGCACCTGAAGGACTCTCAGCCCATGTGAAACAAAATTCTCTGGTCTGATGAGACAAAGATTGAACTCTTCGTCGTGAATACCAGGCGTCATGTTTGGAGGAAACTAGGCACCGCTCATCACCAGGCCAATACTCTACAGTGAAGCATGGTGATAGCAGCATCATGCTGTGGGGATGTTTTTCAGTGGCAGGAACTGGGAGACTAGTCAGGAAAGAGGGAAAGATGAATGCAGCAATGTACAGAAACATCCTGGATGAAAACCTGCTCCAGAGCGCTCTTGACCTCAGACTGGGGCGACAGTTCATCTTCCAGCAGGACAATTACCTTAAGCACACAGCCAAGATATCAAAGGAGTGTCTTCAGGACAACTTTGTGAAAGTCCTTGAGTGGCACAGCGAGAGCCCAGACTTGAATCCGATTGAACATCTCTGGAGAGATCTGAAAATGGCTGTGCACCGATGATTCCCATCCAACCTGATGGAGCTTGAGAGGTGCTGCAAAGAGGAATGGGTAAAACTGCCCAAAGATGGGTGCGCCAAGCTTGTGCCATCATATTCAAAAAGACTTGAGGCTGTCATTGCTGCCAAAGGTGCATCAACAAAGTATTGAGCAAAGGCTGTGAATACTTATGTACATGTGATCATTATGGGGTATTGTGTGTATTCCAAATCGGAATAAGTCTGTAACATAACAAAATGTGGAAAAAGTGAAGCACTGTGAATACTTTCCGGATGCACTGTGTGTTCAGTGTGGTGTACACAATGACACCAACACATCTGTTTTGGCCATTTTAGAATATTAATAAAAGCAATACCATATATCTCTTTTCACTGTTTCTTTTCTGTATTCTATGACATAGCAAAGGCATGCATGTATACATGAAACACTAGCTTTTCATTTGATCACTTTTCAGGAGATATGAAGCATTGTTTCTATGAGCTGTAAGTAGGAGCACCGGAATTTTTTTTAGGTTGGGGGGGGGGGAAGAATAGATAAAATTACATTTTGGGGTTCCCCCCAAACCTCCCCACCCCCCAGTGTGGGTGAGCGCTTGACCTCCGGGCAACTCCTCCTGTAGAAACAGTGTCCTGCCACAGCCTACTATGCCCCATGTTCTCCAAGCCGGCTCTTCACAGATGCATTAGCGGGAGGAGGCAGGGATGTCCCAGCAGGCTCTGCATGACCATGCCTCCTCCCAATAATGCATCTGTGAAGAGCCGGCTAGGGGGACATGGGGCATAGCAGGCTGCAGCAGCACACTGTTTTTGCAGGAGGAGTCGCCCGCGGGGATCCAGGGGTAAGCACTCCCCCGCACCTGCATCACATTTTGGGGGCATGGTGCCCCCTTGCCCTCCCTGTTCAAATGCCTTTGGCAGTAAGTAGAGATGATCAGGCTCGGTTCTCCAAGAACCGAGCTCACCCAAACTTCTGAGATCCGAGGTAATCCAAGTGCCCCCTTCGGTTTTTCCACCTTGTTTGGATTCCATAACAAGGCAAAATGTAATTTTCCTTGTGTCAGATCTTGCATGTTTTGGATTTGATATTAGTCCCTACTGCAGTGATTCGGATGCCATTTAACACAGGACGCCAGAGAGAGAGAGCACATCTACTAGACTGCCAGGGCATTAAGCATTATAGCAAAACTGGTGCACTGCAGACAGCGCAGAGTGCCTCTATTGTTACTCCTATGGGAGGCATTAGTATTTTTTTAATGCCATTATTGATTAATTCTTAATTGATGCACAATCAGTCACAGCATTAACCCATGTTTCACACTGGTGTACTTTTTTTGTCACTGCCCGTAGTGCAGCCCAGAGCTCCTGATACAGGGGCAGCATTAATCCTTGGTGCACACTGGTGTTCTTTTTCTGTCACTGCCCGTAGTGCTGCCCAGAGCTCCTAACTCAGGCGTCAAGCCTCTGGGGCTATATTGTCATCACTGGCTACATATATCCCTGAGGCCGCTGCGCTACACAGCACGAGACCGGGACCCAGGCACCAAGCCTCTGGCAGCCAACGGCATAGTAACACTTCCATACGTACGGCTATATTGTATCTGAGCCGTTGCTGTACCATAATCATTGACTGGGATACCATCACATAGTACTGGAGACCCGCAGTGCTGTCACGCGCAAGGAAATCACAGTAACGTTATCTGTTAAACAGCCCAGAGACAGCCCATTTGAGTATACAACTCAAGGACGCTCAAGTCATTCGATTCACGGGAATGCAATATACTCTGCTCTCGCTTTGCTATACTTTATACAGTAACTTTTAAACAAAACTCCAGTTACTATTAACACGTGTGGAATGCCCTCAGGTGCTTTTGATTAAGCCTTTAAGAAGGGTACACACGGGGAGATTTCCCCAGAGATGTGTGCTGAGCGATCTAGCACGAATGCTCAGCACACATCTTGCCAATCTAGAACCGGCGATAGCGACGCGCGGGGCCGCGCATCGCTATCACTCTGGGGCATACACATTGTCGAAGCCAAAAATATTACATAGAAAGAACATACAGACTCCACACATATAAGTCGCTATAGTTGCAAATACGCGCAGCGAGCACAGCAATATATGGTAACACACGCATTTACACGGATATGCCACAGAGATGGATTCGACACTTATTTCATACAGCACATAATTATAATAATATCAAGCGCCAGACATCATAATGATTTAAAAATTATATAATGGAGTAATGTCATGTATGTGTATTATTGGAACAAAGCAAGATACACCTGTCATATTTGGTATTAAAGCAACCAGATTAATGTGTAGATTCACTAAATACTTGTTATTAAGTTGTAGGACATTGCAACAAGTATTTATGATTAAATGTATGAAAGCTAAAGTCACTGTTATTAGGACAATAGACATTCCAAACAGGTGGTGGACAGGAAACTCAGGCCAGCCCTTTGGATGTCTTCAAGGCTGAACCTGTTTAGCATACGAACAGACCAGTGACTCATCATGAATGAGAAAGTTCCCTCCCTTAAACTAGATAACACATTACAGAGACACACAGTTGCTTGTTGCTGTTTTGTCCCAGACGATGATGGAGGTGCTTCTAGACCAGTTCCTGTATTTATTTACAGAGAGAGAGAGAGTGATATGGAGGGAAGACTTTTATACGAGAAAGATATGGTGATGTATTTGCTGAACTTTAACTGTAACTGTATGTATTTTGTATTAACTGATTACTGTATAAATTGTAACCATGTAACTATATGTATACCGTACATTGTGATATATTGAATACATATCCTTTTAATAACAAATATATACATCAATGAGCTTTGGAACTCAGATAATGTGTGGGTGTATTGTTTTCTCTTATGGGATGCAGTATTTTGCGATGTATAGCGCACATTCATGGCACATGGTAATAAGATGTGCAGGAGTCTACGATATATATTAGAGCGGGCATTTTAAATATTTGTTAGAAAGCAATTTGGTATTTACAGATGAGGGCTCGTCCGCGATATCACGGTCTTAATGATGCACTGTACATTACAAACGCGACGCTGTGGTCGATCAGCTTATGGTGGACGCATCGTGACGCTAAGAAATCATATCCGTGTGTTCTGTTGTGTTATCAGTAAGCCGATGATATGAAAATTCAAGGGACAATGTGTCTCTCATAATATTTAAAATGCTAAAATGTATTTTTCTTGTTGCAAAACAAAGTTCAAATAAGTCATATTGTGTTTGATTCAGATTGGATTGTTTATCTGTTAAGTAGATTTAAAAGTACATTTAAAAGTTGCTGCATAGCCTTGATATAGTTTTTTTTTTTAAACTCAGGCCTAAAATAACTTCTGGTGCTTGTATAATATTTGATTTCTTTGTGACAAAGGAAGCCGCATGGTCTGTCCTCCATTTTGGACTAACCACATGGCCTGTCCACCATCTTGTGTAAACCTCACGGATGTGGAAGGGGGGAGGAGCAGTGGCCATTTTGGGAAGGTCACTTTCTAAATAGCTGATTTTCAGTCTGCTCAGAACAATCAGTTTCCTTTGTCACATCAAGCACCATTTATGAGTTACCAATGCATTTATTTAACCCATGCCATAGTCAATTACAAATAGTTTCAATTGGGCCTAGTGAGAGTAAATGGTGAGATAAATGCTTGGCTTGGTGTAAGAAATTGCACACAGAAAAAAAATACTTTTTTTTTTCTTCTTTTCCAGGATTTAGTTAACTCTCTGTTTGCTATAAGATAGGCATTGAAATGTTAATTAACTGGTTCAACCACTAGTACAGGCAGGCAAAACATCTTTGATATGCAAATTAGAAGCACTGAATGGGTGAATGAGTCTCCTAGGAGGCCAGTAAATTATATATATATATATATATATATATATATATATATATTTATATATATAAATATATATATAATATTATTGTAATTATGTGTATATTTATATCAGTGTATGTTCTGCAAGATAGCTATCCAATCTGAATCATATCATTTAAATTATAGATTATTGCAGTCATTATAGATCTGTGTGAAATCGGATACATTTGTTGCTATATAGGTAAATTTGAAATAACAGTGTTTAAGGAAATAAATATAAAGCACAAAACGCAGGTCTGGCCCTGTCGTTAAAGGTTACACAGAACAAGCGGTTGTGCTTGTGAGCGATTATAGTTAGTATTGCTCACATTTATAGATGTTGTGGGATTTGTTTTATTGCGGACGCACGGTTTTGTACACGTGTCTCGGACAAAGTACACGACTGCGCACACAGCGTCAAAGACACGCACGGACGCATGTTTACGCAAAGTGCATAAGAGTGCGGACGATAAGTACAAATTACACGATAGTTTTTGTTCAGTTAAAAAGGTGGGACAGTAGCCATGCTACAATAGCACATAACTATCCGGTTTCTAAAGCAGTATTGCCTCTGGGGGTAAAGCTGCCAATCAGAACGCGTGAAAAATTTTCTGTGCAGAAAAATAAAGCATATTTGAGTGAGTGAAAGTAAGAGTGAATGTATTGAACACCGGGAATTCGGGATCCCGTAGTGTGGTACACCAAGTGAGTGGAGGCTTGGCGGCGTGAGACGGCTGACTCACGTTAGTATAGATTGGAATACGTAAGTCGTGAGGAGACTTACACAGGAGCTTGGTAGGGAATTGTGAACTTTGTGACCCATATAGTTTTTTATACGCTCCGGCTGAGGTTTCGCAGCTTGGGATTCGATTCCAGTGGTCGTAGGGCGGATAGGTAACAAGTACCTATACGCTGTGCGATTGGACCGCGCGTTTGTGGGTGCGATATATAGCGCAACTTGATACCCCTTTTACGAGCTTTTGCGTAAAATCGCGGTATCATTAGCGCCGTGTAGAGCATACGCAAGCGTGATTTGTGTATAAAAAGTGCATGGGGAGTTTTCGCTGGTCTCTCTCAGGAAGATCTCCAACGATAGATATTTACTGGAAAGGGTAAGTTACTCCTAAAAACTTCCAGTAACTATAGGTCAATTAGGGGCCCTAAGTTGGGTACATCGCCTTCGCTATCGACAGTGTATGGTAGTACCAGCCAACGTGGGCGAGAGTGGGTGGAAGTGCTCGGAGAACTTTCACCGTCGCCTTATATTGAGTATTTTGGTATTTGTGGGATTAGCCGAGAAGGCAAGACCCACAAATTATGGGAGCCAGTTGCTCAACTAAGGGACGTATGGTAGCCAGGGTTCAGGCAGAAGAGTTGGGACCGAGAAGGTCAGACTCGGGACCAAGAAGGTCAGAATTGCGGCCGAGAGGGTCAGCAAGGTTAAGTTTATTGTGATGAATGGGTACGTATGACTGACAAAGATAGGCTATCATTCCCTGGGATGGGCAGCTTTGAGCCAGAGGTACTGCAGAATGTAGGTATTAAAATATGTCTGATAAAATCCAGAAACAAAGGGTCAGACATACAAATTGTTTAAACCTGTGGCAGCAAGAGGGGTTGGTGAGTTTGATCCTAAGGTATTGCAGGTGGTATGTTTAACCAAAGTCATATAAGACAAGAACGGAAATATAAGAACTGTTTGAACTTGTAGCAACAATAAACAAGTAGGAAGAAAAAAGAGAATGCAAGTACACCGCCATATGTAGATGTGGAAGCAGTTACGGCCAGCATACAAACTATAGAAAATAATAAAAATATGAAAAATATGACTGTAACCTATATATGTACTAATGAATGTTGAAGTTTTATTTAGGAGGAGAAGGTGACCTGATTGTTTTCAGCCATTTCTCATGCACCCAGAGGAGTATCCAACCGGTAAAAGAAGAGCAGTAGCCTGTGGGGGAAGTGGCTGAGACCAGTGGAACTGGTAAGTATGGTATCATTCGTGTACATATATAGTAAAACCCAAAAATAAAACAAAAATCAAGAAATTAACGTCAGAAATGGAGAAAAAAAACTGTCCGCACATTAGTATTTGCCAGTAGGAAAGCGGACAGAGACAAGGTAACCCCCGGGTATTTCTTTCAGTTACCATATAAGAAGTATTAATTCCTAGTAATGCCCCTAGTCAAGATGAGCTCGGAAATAGTTGTTGGACCATGTACAGACCCTTAATACGGGATGAGAAGGATTGAATGAATACTTCGCATGACCTAGAAGCTTGCTAAACTTTTTTTTTTCCTCCTTTTGCAGTAATAGAAAACTCTCCATCTGGATAAGATCACTGGTAAACACTAATTCGGCAAATGGGAGGTGGCTGTCTCTGTGCTAGTGGACGGGCTCAATAAGGCATTGAGGGCAGGGTGCAGACTTCTTTGCAAAATTGGAAAAGGGTCACAGTAGCTAATCTTAGAGAGTGTGCTATTGTACATCACAAGAATAGTGCTAGGCGCAGAGAACAACAGGTGGAGAGGTTGAGGACGGTAAGTATACTAGCACATACAGGTAAGACCCATCAGTCCATACCCCAGATACCTAATGGTCAATAATATGTTACACTTGTAGGAAGGAAGGGCAATTTGCCAGAGATTGTATGAGTAGTAGGACACATAGTCAATATAGACCCCCTAGACAGAAAACACAAGCCACATTAGTAAACACATAGACAGGACCAAGGGACATATAGTAAGGAATCATAAGCCATATAGAAAACACAGATTCGGCTAATGGGAAGAACAAAATAAATGCAACATTACCCTTTGACAAAACTTGCTGGGGTTAAGATGGGGCCTCTAAACTTTTGCTTCTTTTTTTCCTAGCAGAAATGGCCCCTGATTAACTTAATAGGAGCTTTGTTAGATATGATATACATATAATGTGCTCCCGCTCAGGAAGTACAAAGTATGTTAGACACCCACGAAGACTAATGTTACATTTCACTGTTCTAGATGCATGTCCATCACAGGTAGAGGAAATCATCTCACAGATACCGGGTTCCCTATGAATTTAGGATGGACAGGACACTGGATTGATGGCTGGTATAGTCCCAACAGCGATACGATAAACACAGATTTTTTTTTAAGGGGATTAGACCAAGTAGAGAATCACTTCCCCCGTAGTGCCCAATCCAGTTGTCAAATTTTTATAAAATCTTCTCCACCTCTACAAACTCATATGTCACCAACCCCTATTCTGTTTCTCTACAGTTTCCTCTTCATCTTTTGCGTTCACACAGGGTGGTACAATACATGGACCCAATTACAGTTCAAACTCTGCATGCCTAGGTCCTTCAGAGTTCTGCCCGAACCCAGTATATCTCACCAGCACGATAACACCAGTATTACTGCAGTGTGCCTTGTCATGCACAAAGGGTGGAGGAAGGATAAGAATACTGGTGAAGGGAAATTTTGTATAGACACTGATATGCCTGTTGGTGAATGGCAAACCTGACATTTTCTTTTTCATTTTCTTCTTCTTTCTCTCCTCTAGAGATGTTTTTTTCTTTTTCTTTTTTTTTGAGTTATGCTCATGGTACTCTACACTGCAAACACACAATGACTTCGTACAGTTAACACCCTTTAGGAATTATTGTTATGTATTGGTGTGCACTGATGTTTTCTCAAACTGGGTAGAGCCATTTCCTGCCGCACGGATGCTGCTGTGTTTACCGCAAAGAAAAAAATTGTGCAGAAATTTGTGTGTAGATAATGGTACCCCTAGAAGTAGGAGCAAAGCTTGAAAGTGTACTATTGTGATCATAGATACTGCCACTAGTATCATGTAGCATCGGAACCACTCCCAGATCTTCACTTAATGAATCACCCTCTTCGAAATTTGTTTTTGTTTTGGTATGTGTGTGTTTGTTGTTGTTTTTGGACAACAACCTCATGTCATGATTGATCTGCACAATGATCAGAAATACACCAATGAGGTGACAGTACAGTACTTTATCGAGATGAGCAAGCATTTGAGAACTTGACAAAAGAACTTGAAACTGTTGATTGCTGATATGCCAAATACTAACTGTCTTGATTGTGAACCAAGAGACTGTGTGATTGTTCTTACGCTCAGGATGCCTAATAGACAGGTAGGAAGGACCGTACCAAGTTTTGTTGACAGCACTATCCCAGTGAAAGTAGCTGAGAGAGAGAGACTTAGGTCTGCGATTCCCATTGCAGGAAAGTCGGTAGTCCGGAAGGAACTCGTAAATGGAGTGAGAGCACAAAAGTATCACCAGAGACTCTGTTCCGTGAAGACTGAGAGGCGGCACTGTTAAACACTACCTGAGCGTACTAAAGGATTGCAGAAACACCAGTCATTGTAATTGATTTGTTATGAACAAGAGTTGTTTTGTTCTATTTCTCTTTTCTCTCTTTCCCGCTGACAAACATTTTTTTTTTCAGGACATTCTATTTTTATTTTTATTGTTTATGAGGAGTCGAGGGTGGGACTGGAACTGGTTCTGGAGGAAGGAGTGATTTCCCTATAGGATCCCAGGATTAGCCGATCAGTTTGTTAAAGCCAGAGAAAAATCAAAGGGCTAGTAGTTATGGAGTTCGGAGGTTATCAGGAACAATCAGACAATGGCTATTCACACATTGCAGATAAAGAGCTCATTAATATATGTGGAAGAAAGGTTTATGAGTGGCTCTCCCCGAACTCCGAAGGTTTATGTTATTTAGGAAGGACACTACTTATAACCCTTGTTCAATTATTAAACAGACCTAGCATACGTTCCAGAAATGGAAACAATGTTCAGAAAATGATAGGAATATGTAGATCATGAAAATTTTATATGTCACTTTCACGATTTGTTTGTGTCTATTTCATCTACCCAGCAGAACCTCAATCGAATCCAAACATCAGTGTACAAAGACGTAGGTACATGTATGTGTGAAAATGTTCATCGCAAATCAGACATTATAGGCAAAAGCACTGTCCCAGCATAATCTATAGGTTGAATGTTGTCCCACACCCAACCAATGGTCCCGTGACCACTGAGTGCATATAGAGGATGTCTCGTCCTCCTCCCTGTCTTCCCCAAATATAGTCAAGTGTCTGATTTGCAAAATGAATACATACTTGTGTCTAGGTCACCGATTATTGTCTGAAATATTTTTTATTTCTTATGTTAATAATTGATGGCAGTTATTGTTCACTGCCAAAGGGTGGACTGTCAAAGTCAAAAATATTACATAGAAAGAACATACAGACTCCACACATATAAGTCGCTATAGTTGCAAATACGCACAGCGAGCACAGCAATATATGGTAACACACGCATTTACACGGACATGCCACAGAGATGGATTCGACACTTATTTCATACAGCACATAATTATAATAATATCAAGCGCCAGACATCATAATGATTTAAAAATTATATAATGGAGTAATGTCATGTATGTGTATTATTGGAACGAAGCAAGATACACCTGTCATATTTGGTATTAAAGCAACCAGATTAATGTGTAGATTCACTAAATACTTGTTATTAAGTTGTAGGACATTGCAACAAGTATTTATGATTAAAAGTATGAAAGCTAAAGTCACTGTTATTAGGACAATAGACATTCCAAACAGGTGGTGGATAGGAAACTCAGGCCAGCCCTTTGGATGTCTTCAAGGCTGAACCTGTTTAGCATACGAACAGACCAGTGACTCATCATGAATGAGAAAGTTCCCTCCCTTAAACTAGATAACACATTACAGAGACACACAGTTGCTAGTTGCTGTTTTGTCCGAGACGATGATGGAGGTGCTTCTAGACCAGTTCCTGTATTTATTTACAGAGAGAGAGAGAGAGTGATACGGAGGGAAGACTTTTATACGAGAAAGATATGGTGATGTATTTGCTGAACTGTAACTGTATGTATTTTGTATTAACTGATTACTGTATAAATTGTAACCATGTAACTATATGTATACCGTACATTGTGATATATTGAATACATTTCCTTTTAATAACAAATATATACATCAATGAGCTTTGGAACTCAGATAATGTGTGGGTGTATTGTTTTCTCTTATGGTATGCAGTGTTTTGCGATGTATAGCGCACATTCATGGCACATGGTAATAAGATGTGCAGGCGTCTACGATATATATTAGAGCAGGCATTTTAAATATTTGTTAGAAAGCAATTTGGTATTTACAACATGGAGAGATCCGTGCTTAACTTCTAGGCAATCTAGTCAGATATCTTACAAAGACAAAAAAAATGGGGGAGAAAATGTGTGTGTTCAGGGCCAGGCCATGCCCCACTGCAGTCATACATATAGGCAATATAACTCTACAGTGTTGTCATTTGTGAACAAAGAAATATATTATTTTTACAACTTGTGTGTTTAATAAAGTTTAATAGTTGCCATGCCACACTGTGTTTATACCTATAAGCACTGTGACACAGTGTGAGTTATCATTTTGCGGAAAAAAAAAGTTATTTTGTTTGTACAACCAGTGTGCTCTGTACCCCACTGATAGTTTGTTCACATAACTATAAGCAATGTGACTCCCCACAATGTTAGTTGTCATTTGAAAAAAAATGTTCTTTTGTTTGTACAACTTGGGTGTGTCCATCAATATGGATACTGATCAGTCGAGAGAAAGCAGGAGCAGCAACCTAGTACTAGTGCCATGGCTGCTGCCAGTCATGATAGCACTACAATATCTAGTAAATGTGGGCAAAAAGTTTAGGAAAGAGCACCTGAAATTAAAATCTTTCACAATGTTAAAAAAGGGGGTAGAGGTGTTACGTCAAAAACTGTCCAATTAGTGCCCCCCAAAAATAACACTAAGGCTGAAGAACAAACTGTGTGTTTACAAATCCCTGAGGAGAGACTAAGGGTGTCCATGTTAGCTATGCGTGAGTCGGACATTTCTCACACTGTACTTATAGAGAAGTCTCCTTTACTTCCACCATTTCTGCGCATGTGGGGATGAGCAGTAGAAGTAGAGATGGTGATGAGGACATAATAGAAACTGAGAATTCTAGTGTGGAAGTGGAACAGGATGATGGGGATATTTGTGTATTATCTGATGCTAATGAGTATGAGGATGTTGATGATATTGTTTGTGTATGTCAGCCATGACTGGCAGCAGTTCGTGATAAAAAGAAAGCCATTGTGATGTAAAAAAGCCACCTCTTGGGTGTGGGATTATTTTTACAGGTTCCAGTCTATGTACTTGAATTATAAATTATATATATGTTACCTTATACTGCACAGGACAAAATGTGTATTCTCTACTGTTAGGCGCCGGGGTCCGCAATGTCCGCGCGGCCCGGCGCCCAGCAACTAGGGACGCCGTGCGCGTTCAGCCGCCGGCTTTCTGGCAATGCTAGACGCCGGGCGCGCTGAGCCGCACGGACCCTAGCAACGGGGACGCCACGGGCGGACCGCGTTCCCCGTTGCAGGGTCTAATTGCACACACACTTGTCTTCTGGCCGTGCAGCAAGGCAGCTGCACGGCATTAATACCAATCAGGCTCTGAACAGCTGATTGGAGGACTCCCTGCTAAATACCTGCCCAGTGCTGCACACAGACGCCGGTAATAGCTTCCTGCATGCTGCCTTGGTTTGCTGAACGTCTGTTCCTGTCCTGCTGTATCCGGTCATTCCTGTCCTCAGAAGTTCCGTATCTTGGAGTTGTCATCTCATCCCAAGAAGTCGTTTGGTCCCCTGTTGTCCTCAACGATCACCAGAGAATATTGTGTGGTGTTCGTGAGTTACGGCTCTGCCGTATGTTGCGGCTCAGCTGCTTTTTCTTTATATTCGGTTTCGGAGCATTTGCGGAGGGTTCCGCTTCCACAAGTCCTCTCCGGAACTCGGCGGTGCCGGGTAGGAGAGTAGACAAGTGGATATTTTGGTTGTCCTTTTCCCTGGCGGTTTTTCCGCACATATTCTAGTTTTTAGTTTCTTGTAGCCCCTGGCCTGGTTGTTTAGTCAGAGGGCCCCTTGTTATCACCCTGTCTCGGATTTCCCTTTGTCTCCCATTAAGACCTGAGGGGGCATCGGAGTTGGGCAGACATAATCCGCCCTTCAAACGCGGCTGCCATGGGCTCAAGCAACCATAGTCTCGCAGGGGATTTCTGACAGCACGGGCGAGACAACGGAGTTAGGGCGCCAGGGGCTATTTTCCATTCCCGCTCCCTTCCCCAGCATTTCGTTCCAGTGCTCCGGTCCTCGCAAAAGATCTCCTCAGACCAGAGTGCTGGAATCATAACATTATTACCGGCCATACCAAAAAATTAAAATTAAACAGGGCTTTAATTTTTTCCTCTCATTCAGTTTTTGTTAAAGTTTTTTGGCCGCATGAATCCGACAGCTTTAGGGCCAAATCCTGGCCAGCTCTTAGTCAATCAGATTCAAGAACTTACTCAGATGGTTCAGGATCTTTCTCTTCGGGTGAGGTCGCAGGAAGATCTTTTGCGAGCCTCCCCAAAGGTGGTCCCTGAACCAAAGATGCATTTGCCCGACCGTTTTTCTGGTGATAGAAAAGATTTTTTTAATTTTAAAGAGTCCTGTAAACTTTATTTTCGTTTAAGACCTACTTCCTCTGGTACTGAATCTCAGCGGGTTGGGATTATTATTTCTTTACTCCAGGGGGATCCTCAGACCTGGGCATTCGGTTTAAGAGCAGAGGATCCTGCGTTGTTGTCAGTAGACGCTTTCTTTAAATATTTAGGGCTTCTGTATGTTGATGACCCAGATAGAGAGGCGTCCGCTGAAAGTCAGCTGCGCGCTCTCAAACAAGGTAGAAATCCTGCAGAGGTTTATTGTACTGAGTTTCGCCGTTGGTCGAACGGCTGTGGCTGGAATGACCCAGCCCTGCGCAGTCAGTTTCGCCTCGGCTTATCAGAGTCTATTAAAGACAGTCTCCTCCAGTACCCCGCTTCTGAGACTCTCGATAAACTCATGGAGCTTTCTATTAAGATTGATCGTCGTCTCAGAGAGCGGAGAGCTGAAAGAGGAACATCTGTAAGGTCAAGTCCTTGTGTTTATTCCATTCCAGAAGACGTCGAGGAGCCCATACAGATGGGTCTCTCCCGGCTGTCTCCTGAGGAAAGGACCAGAAGGCAAAATTCCGGTCTTTGTTTGTACTGTGGTGGTAAGGGACATTTTGCTCGTAACTGTCCGAACAAGTCGGGAAACGCTTTGACCAGGTGAATTGTGAGGGGGTTCACCTAGGTCTGCAGCTTATCTCCTCGAATAACTCTCTTTTAGTTCCAGTTAAGGTTTCCTTTGACAGCCTCAGTTCTTTGGTGTCGGCTTTTGTTGACAGTGGAGCTGCAGGAAACTTTATGGATTTAACTTGGGCTAAGGCCTTAGGCATTCCTCAGTTACCATTGGGTAGGTGTGTCACCATGCATGGCTTAGATGGGAGTCCGCTTTCCAACGGGGTTATTACTCACCGTACACCTCCCGTAGTACTTACAGTAGGAGCTTTACATTCCGAAAAGATCGAGTTCTATCTAACACATTGCCCAGCAGTTCCAGTTGTTCTGGGTCACCCTTGGCTGGCCTTCCATAATCCCACCATTGATTGGCGGTCCGGGGAGATTTCACAATGGGGTACTTTTTGTGCTAAGGAATGTATTTCGTTTCCAGTTAGAGTAGCAGCTATCATTCCAGAACTCATTCCTGTGGAATACCAGGAGTTTGCCGATGTATTCTCCAAAGGCAATGCGGACATTCTGCCTCCCCATCGGCCTTATGATTGTGCTATTGAGCTAATCCCTGGTGCCGCATTGCCAAAGGGGAGATTATATGCATTGTCCGGGCCAGAAACTTCGGCTATGAATGACTATGTTCAGGAGAGCTTACAGAAAGGTTTTATTAGACCATCAAAATCCCCTTTAAGTGCTGTTTTTTTCTTTGTGGAGAAAAAGGATGGCTCGCTTAGACCATGCATAGATTTTAGAGCCTTGAATAAAATCTCAGTCAAAAACACTTATCCTTTGCCGTTGATTTCTGTACTCTTTGATCAGTTACGTTCTGCTGTGATTTTTTCTAAAATTGACCTGAGAGGAGCATACAACCTCATCCGAATTAAATCTGGAGATGAGTGGAAGACGGCTTTCAGTACTCAGTCGGGTCACTACGAATACCTGGTGATGCCGTTCGGCCTGTCTAATGCTCCAGCAGTTTTTCAAGACCTCATTAACGATGTGCTCCGTGACTTCCTAGGGAAATTTGTGGTCGTTTATTTAGACGACATCTTGATTTTTTCTGAATCGATGGAACAACATATCACCCAGGTGCGTCTGGTTCTTCAAAAGTTACGTGAGAATCGTTTATATGCCAAGCTGGAGAAGTGTGAATTTCACGTCACGAAAGTATCTTTTTTAGGGTACATAATTTCCCCTCAGGGATTTTCCATGGAACCTAAGAAGCTTCAGGCCATCCTTAATTGGGCGCAACCCACCAATTTAAAAGCAATTCAGCGCTTTTTAGGGTTTGCGAATTATTATAGGAGGTTCATTCATTCTTTTTCTGACCTGGTTGCTCCCATTGTGGCTCTGACAAAGAAAGGAGCGGATCCTACCAACTGGTCGCATGAAGCTGAGTTGTCCTTCCGGGCTCTGAAACAAGCCTTTGTCTCAGCTCCAGTCCTCAGACATCCTAATCCGGAATTGCCCTTTGTTGTGGAGGTTGATGCCTCAGAGGTTGGAGTCTCAAAAGGATCCGGTGTCTTTGGAGTAACATCCTTGTGCCTTTATGTCCAGAAAGTTCTCCTCCGCTGAATCCAATTATGACGTTGGTAATCGGGAGTTACTGGCGGTAAAGTGGGCTTTTGAGGAGTGGAGGCATTGGCTGAAAGGAGCGAAGCATACTATTTCGGTATTGACTGACCTTAAGAACCTGCAATACATTGAATCTGCTAAACGGCTTAATGCCCGGCAGGCACGTTGGGCATTATTTTTTACTCGTTTCAAATTTATAATCACTTTCAGGCCTGGTTCCAAGAATACTAAAGCTGATGCCCTGTCACGTAGCTTTCTTCCGGTTCACAATAACAATCCTGTTGTTACCCCAATACTTCCATCTTCGGTCATCCGGGCAGGCCTCACACAGGATTTATTTACCCAGTTAAACCAACTTCAACATCAAGCTCCTAGATTTACTCCTGCTGGTCGTCTTTACGTTCCTGAATTTTTGAGAGCTACTGTTTTAACTGAATTCCATGACAACAAAGTTTCAGGGCATCCGGGAATATCTAAAACATTGGAGTTAGTCTCTCGCTCAGTATGGTGGCCTAGTATTTCTAAAGACGTTAGGGAATTTGTTTATTCATGTCAGGTTTGTGCACAGCATAAGGTTCCCCGTTCCTTGCCTATAGGGCAACTTATGCCCTTAAGTGTCCCTCTCAGGCCATGGTCTCATATTTCCATGGATTTTGTGGTTGACCTTCCCCTTTCAGCCGGATTCCGAGTCATATGGGTGGTAGTGGACCGTTTTAGTAAAATGGCTCATTTTATTGCTCTTCCCCGATTGCCTTCTGCTCAAGGGTTGGCAGTTTTGTTCCTACCCAATGTGTTCAGGCTTCATGGGTTGCCCACTGATATTGTTTCTGATCGGGGTCCACAATTCGTCGCACAATTTTGGAAATGTTTTTGTGCTTCATTAAAGATGAAACTGTCGTTAACATCCGGTTACCACCCACAATCCAACGGGCAAACCGAACAAGTTAACCAGTCATTGAAACAATATCTGCGTTTGTACTTATAGAGAAGTCTCCTTTACTTCCACCATTTCTGCACATGTGGGGATGAGCAGTAGAAGTAGAGATGGTGATGAGGACATAATAGAAACTGAGAATTCTAGTGTGGAAGTGGAACAGGATGATGGGGATATTTGTGTATTATCTGATGCTAATGAGTATGAGGATGTTGATGATATTGTTTGTGTATGTCAGCCATGACTAGCAGCAGTTCGTGATAAAAAGAAAGCCATTGTGATGTAAAAAAGCCACCTCTTGGGTGTGGGATTATTTTTACAGGTTCCAGTCCATGTACTTGAATTATAAATTATATATATGTTACCTTATACTGCACAGGACAAAATGTGTATTCTCTACTGTTAAGCGCCGGGGTCCGCAATGTCCGCGCGGCCCGGCGCCTAGCAACTAGGGACGCCGTGAGCGTTCAGCCGCCGGCTTTCTGGCAACGCTAGACACCGGGCGCGCTGAGCCGCACGGACCCTAGCAACGGGGACGCCACGGGCGGACCGCGTTCCCCGTTGCAGGGTCTAATTGCACACACACTTGTCTTCTGGCCATGCAGCAAGGCAGCTGCACGGCATTAATACCAATCAGGCTCTGAACAGCTGATTGGAGGACTCCCTGCTAAATACCTGCCCAGTGCTGCACACAGACACCGGTAATAGCTTCCTGCATGCTGCCTTGGTTTGCTGAACGTCTGTTCCTGTCCTGCTGTATCCGGTCATTCCTGTCCTCAGAAGTTCCGTATCTTGGAGTTGTCATCTCATCCCAAGAAGTCGTTTGGTCCCCTGTTGTCCTCAACGAACACCAGAGAATATCGTGTGGTGTTCGTGAGTTACGGCTCTGCCGTATGTTGCGGCTCAGCTGCTTTTTCTTTATATTCGGTTTCGGAGCATTTGCGGAGGGTTCCGCTTCCACAAGTCCTCTCCGGAACTCGGCGGTGCCGGGTAGGAGAGTAGACAAGTGGATATTTTGGTTGTCCTTTTCCCTGGCGGTTTTTCCGCACATATTCTAGTTTTTAGTTTCTTGTAGCCCCTGGCCTGGTTGTTTAGTCAGAGGGCCCCTTGTTATCACCCTGTCTCGGATTTCCCTTTGTCTCCCATTAAGACCTGAGGGGGCATCGGAGTTGGGCAGACATAATCCGCCCTTCAAACGCGGCTGCCATGGGCTCAAGCAACCATAGTCTCGCAGGGGATTTCTGACAGCACGGGCGAGACAACGGAGTTAGGGCGCCAGGGGCTATTTTCCATTCCCGCTCCCTTCCCCAGCATTTCGTTCCAGTGCTCCGGTCCTCGCAAAAGATCTCCTCAGACCAGAGTGCTGGAATCATAACATTATTACCGGCCATACCAAAAAATTAAAATTAAACAGGGCTTTAATTTTTTCCTCTCAAACAGTTTTTGTTAAAGTCTTTTGGCCGCATGAATCCGACAGCTTTAGGGCCAAATCCTGGCCAGCTCTTAGTCAATCAGATTCAAGAACTTACTCAGATGGTTCAGGATCTTTCTCTTCGGGTGAGGTCGCAGGAAGATCTTTTGCGAGCCTCCCCAAAGGTGGTCCCTGAACCAAAGATGCATTTGCCCGACCGTTTTTCTGGTGATAGAAAAGATTTTTTTAATTTTAAAGAGTCCTGTAAACTTTATTTTCGTTTAAGACCTACTTCCTCTGGTACTGAATCTCAGCGGGTTGGGATTATTATTTCTTTACTCCAGGGGGATCCTCAGACCTGGGCATTCGGTTTAAGAGCAGAGGATCCTGCGTTGTTGTCAGTAGACGCTTTCTTTAAATCTTTAGGGCTTTTGTATGATGACCCAGATAGAGAGGCGTCCGCTGAAAGTCAGCTGCGCGCTCTCAAACAAGGTAGAAATCCTGCAGAGGTTTATTGTACTGAGTTTCGCCGTTGGTTGAACGACTGTGGCTGGAATGACCCAGCCCTGCGCAGTCAGTTTCGCCTCGGCTTATCAGAGTCTATTAAAGACAGTCTCCTCCAGTACCCCGCTTCTGAGACTCTCGATAAACTCATGGAGCTTTCTATTAAGATTGATCGTCGTCTCAGAGAGCGGAGAGCTGAAAGAGGAACATCTGTAAGGTCAAGTCCTTGTGTTTATTCCATTCCAGAAGACGTCGAGGAGCCCATACAGATGGGTCTCTCCCGGCTGTCTCCTGAGGAAAGGACCAGAAGGCAAAATTCCGGTCTTTGTTTGTACTGTGGTGGTAAGGGACATTTTGCTCGTAACTGTCCGAACAAGTCGGGAAACGCTTTGACCAGGTGAATTGTGAGGGGGTTCACCTAGGTCTGCAGCTTATCTCCTCGAATAACTCTCTTTTAGTTCCAGTTAAGGTTTCCTTTGACAGCCTCAGTTCTTTGGTGTCGGCTTTTGTTGACAGTGGAGCTGCAGGAAACTTTATGGATTTAACTTGGGCTAAGGCCTTAGGCATTCCTCAGTTACCATTGGGTAGGTGTGTCACCATGCATGGCTTAGATGGGAGTCCGCTTTCCAACGGGGTTATTACTCACCGTACACCTCCCGTAGTACTTACAGTAGGAGCTTTACATTCCGAAAAGATCGAGTTCTATCTAACACATTGCCCAGCAGTTCCAGTTGTTCTGGGTCACCCTTGGCTGGCCTTCCATAATCCCACCATTGATTGGCGGTCCGGGGAGATTTCACAATGGGGTACTTTTTGTGCTAAGGAATGTATTTCGTTTCCAGTTAGAGTAGCAGCTATCATTCCAGAACTCATTCCTGTGGAATACCAGGAGTTTGCCGATGTATTCTCCAAAGGCAATGCGGACATTCTGCCTCCCCATCGGCCTTATGATTGTGCTATTGAGCTAATCCCTGGTGCCGCATTGCCAAAGGGGAGATTATATGCATTGTCCGGGCCAGAAACTTCGGCTATGAATGACTATGTTCAGGAGAGCTTACAGAAAGGTCATCAAAATCCCCTTTAAGTGCTGGTTTTTTCTTTGTGGAGAAAAAGGATGGCTCGCTTAGACCATGCATAGATTTTAGAGCCTTGAATAAAATCTCAGTCAAAAACACTTATCCTTTGTCGTTGATTTCTGTACTCTTTGATCAGTTACGTTCTGCTGTGATTTTTTTCTAAAATTGACCTGAGAGGAGCATACAACCTCATCCGAATTAAATCTGGAGATGAGTGGAAGACGGCTTTCAGTACTCAATCGGGTCACTACGAATACCTGGTGATGCCGTTCGGCCTGTCTAATGCTCCAGCAGTTTTTCAAGACCTCATTAACGATGTGCTCCGTGACTTCCTAGGGAAATTTGTGGTTGTTTATTTAGACGACATCTTGATTTTTTCTGAATCGATGGAACAACATATCACCCAGGTGCGTCTGGTTCTTCAAAAGTTACGTGAGAATCGTTTATATGCCAAGCTGGAGAAGTGTGAATTTCACGTCACGAAAGTATCTTTTTTAGGGTACATAATTTCCCCTCAGGGATTTTCCATGGAACCTAAGAAGCTTCAGGCCATCCTTAATTGGGCGCAACCCACCAATTTAAAAGCAATTCAGCGCTTTTTAGGGTTTGCGAATTATTATAGGAGGTTCATTCATTCTTTTTCTGACCTGGTTGCTCCCATTGTGGCTCTGACAAAGAAAGGAGCGGATCCTACCAACTGGTCGCATGAAGCTGAGTTGTCCTTCCGGGCTCTGAAACAAGCCTTTGTCTCAGCTCCAGTCCTCAGACATCCTAATCCGGAATTGCCCTTTGTTGTGGAGGTTGATGCCTCAGAGGTTGGAGTGGGGGCTGTCCTTTCTCAAAAGGATCCGGTGTCTTTGGACTTACATCCTTGTGCCTTTATGTCCAGAAAGTTCTCCTCCGCTGAATCCAATTATGACGTTGGTAATCGGGAGTTACTGGCGGTAAAGTGGGCTTTTGAGGAGTGGAGGCATTGGCTGGAAGGAGCGAAGCATACTATTTCGGTATTGACTGACCATAAGAACCTGCAATACATTGAATCTGCTAAACGGCTTAATGCCCGGCAGGCACGTTGGGCATTATTTTTTACTCGTTTCAAATTTATAATCACTTTCAGGCCTGGTTCCAAGAATACTAAAGCTGATGCCCTGTCACGTAGCTTTCTTCCGGTTCACAATAACAATCCTGTTGTTACCCCAATACTTCCATCTTCGGTCATCCGGGCAGGCCTCACACAGGATTTATTTACCCAGTTAAACCAACTTCAACATCAAGCTCCTAGATTTACTCCTGCTGGTCGTCTTTACGTTCCTGAATTTTTGAGAGCTACTGTTTTAACTGAATTCCATGACAACAAAGTTTCAGGGCATCCGGGAATATCTAAAACATTGGAGTTAGTCTCTCGCTCAGTATGGTGGCCTAGTATTTCTAAAGACGTTAGGGAATTTGTTTATTCATGTCAGGTTTGTGCACAGCATAAGGTTCCCCGTTCCTTGCCTATAGGGCAACTTATGCCCTTAAGTGTCCCTCTCAGGCCATGGTCTCATATTTCCATGGATTTTGTGGTTGACCTTCCCCTTTCAGCCGGATTCCGAGTCATATGGGTGGTAGTGGACCGTTTTAATAAAATGGCTCATTTTATTGCTCTACCCCGATTGCCTTCTGCTCAAGGGTTGGCAGTTTTGTTCCTACCCAATGTGTTCAGGCTTCATGGGTTGCCCACTGATATTGTTTCTGATCGGGGTCCACAATTCGTCGCACAATTTTGGAAATGTTTTTGTGCTTCATTACTGAAGAGACCCTTTCCCAAGCAAGATGCAACGAGTTTGCAAACTTCTTTGCAGATAAAATATCCACCATCCGGGCTGGAATATCCACAGTGCCATCAAAGGAGAGCCAAACTACAAAGCCTGCCAATATAAGCTACCTGCCTTCATGGACCAGCTTTGACCCAGTGGATGTAAAGGACACTGCTGAAATTGCTCGGATTTTGCGTCCCACCACCTGTGGCCTGGACCCAGCCTCAACCAAGCTTCTAATAGGTTGTACGGATATAATCGGTCCTGTCTTTGCAAAAATTGTTCAATGCTCTTTGCAGACAGGCATTTTTCCTGGACCCCTAAAGGAAGCAATTGTTAGACCACTTCTTAAAAAACCTAATTTAGATCCCGACTGCATGTCCAACTACAGACCGGTATCAAACCTTCCTTTCCTAGGAAAGGTTATTGAGAAAGTGGTTGCAAATCAACTGGAAACTCGCCTGACAACCCATGATATTTATGATCCATTTCAATCAGGATTCAGGAGAAGACATAGCACTGAAACAGCCCTGGTGTGTGTGTTAAATGATCTTCTGATGGCAAAAGACAGAGGTGACTGTTCAATATTAATCCTTCTGGATCTCTCGGCAGCATTTGATACCGTGGACCACGGGCTTCTGATTGAGCGACTGATACACTTCTGTGGTCTGGATGGCACAGTCCTAAACTGGTTCAAATCATTTCTCACAGGCAGGTCACAGAGAGTATCATCTGGATTATACTCATCACCACCAGTGCCATTGCCATGTGGTGTCCCACAAGGTTCTATACTATCCCCCATGCTTTTTGCAGTATACATGCTCCCATTGGGCGAAATAATCAGGCGCCATGGCCTGGTCTACCACTGCTATGCAGATGATACACAACTGTACTTGTCCTTTGCTCCGGGCACTGATAACCCAGTAGCAACCCTGAATGGCTGTCTAGCTGAACTACAGGAGTGGATGAGCGCCAGTTGGCTGCGACTGAACCCGGATAAAACAGAGGTCCTTATGATACGACCGCAACATCAAAGGACAAGACTGCAGCATAGCCAACCAACTGGACTTACACTCGGGGATTCAGAATTACAGACCAGTGATCATGTGCGGAATCTTGGCGTTGTCCTGGATGATGGCTTGACACTTAAACATCAGATATCAGCCACAATCAAATCCTCATTCTTTCACCTGAGGAACATAGCCAGAATCAAGCACCTAATTCCCTCAGATGATATGCCAAAAGTCATACATGCATTTGTATCATCTCGATTAGACTACTGTAATGCCCTCTACCTTGGTCTACCAGCAAAAGAATTGCAACGCTTACAGCTGGTGCAAAACACAGCTGCCAGGCTGTTAACCAACCAGCCCCGTTCCAGCCACATAACACCCATCCTCTACTCCCTTCACTGGCTGCCTGTAAGATGGCGAATCCTCTTCAAGATTGGCT